>NC_143553.1:154215000-154815000 GCF_054136105.1 Typopeltis vanoorti | reverse complement strand
CTCACTGATGAGATCTCAATAAAGGTCGAAACCGGTCTGGGTAGTGGTCCCCTTGCCTTTAATGCATAGCATCATATATCTCCTAAAGGAGATGGGCTTTGCATTAAGGCTAAATAAGAATACTGATCAGCGCTTATACCACCTTTACCACGAGTTGCCTGGACTTGCACTACCTTGTGGGTCAGTTAGACTCACACTACGTGCAGGCCCAAACTTGACTTATTTGTCTGTTTGCTTACTTGGGAAAAGGAGCAAAACCGGGTTTAAAATAGCTTGGCATCTTTAACATTTATTATACCCAAGGTAAAAAACTTTCTACATTATATATATATATATATATACACATACAGTATTGCTGTGTTACTCCCCAAGGATTACAATATATGGGAAGCAAGTTTACTACTTAATTATATTTAAGTCTCTTTCAATATCGCTAATACTTAACCTCATTGACGGCTTCGATAATACTAAGCATATAATTGCAAAACTTAAATGAGAACAAATTCCATATATACTGGATACGTATATTTTTAGATTACTTTTTCACATAACAAAATGTATTCTTCATTGAATAAAATTTTCGCTACACGTATATAAAAGTTGTAAAACACGAACATAATAAGCAAAACATTTATGTGAGATTTTTACATTGGCATTGTCTTGCGCAAATCGCTACTGTCCCCCTCACACTATCCAATGGCAGTGGATTATGTTCCTGCTGGCTGTGAAGCCTGTTTCATGGCTAAGTAGTTTAGCCGTGTGAATTGTTTCGGCCACCCGCTGCACTGCTTATTTCTGTATAATGAAAGATGGGGGATTATGGGTTCTTACTATCTGTGTGATAGTAAGTCTGACTTGAACAGGGTGCCTTGCACTGCATGTAAAACGAAAGGGAGAAAGAAACCAAAAATGGCAACAACCATTTCCAGTCTCGAGGTCATTTGAGTGTCATTCACTACTTTTTTTTACCCCTTCGGATGAGCGTACGATCCTACTCAGATTCTTGTGTTTCCACCATTTATGTTTAGATTTTTTTATTTTTTATATTACTGGTTCTTGGTTTAATTCTTTCATAATTTCAAGGAATTTTAAGGAATACAATAAATCATTGAAATTCTGTTTTAATGTGCTAATTGTTACACTGAAATATACTAAACAGGAATAATTACATTTAGATCAATCTGTGGAGCACTCAGGATTTAATCTTGGGGGGGGGGGGGGGGGTGGAGATTTGAGTAGACACACTACGCATTGCATATCTATGAGTGAGCATCTGCAGTGATCGCCAATACATGAAACCCGTGATCTCCTCTGGCTCGGCCCGGGCAAACGAAGCAGCGCTCGGTCCTCCCGAGCACTACTTCGTTCGCCTTGCGTTCACAGCGGCCGTGATTCCCGAGGGCTATATGGTATTCCCACCTTATGTGACCGCTAAAATTCATAAGTAGTATAGAAATCGAAGGCACGACACAACATAAATTTAAAAAAATGAATTTTAATGAAGAAAAGATTTTTGGCAAATTTTCTAGTGTTTTTTTTTTTTCCTTTTTCTTTTTGAGGCGCCAGACCCCTTGGTCCCCCTGGGTGCGCCCTGAAATCAATAAGCTGATATGATGGCATCAATTTTTTGTTTTGACATTTGAAAATCTCACAACCCAACGATAGCTCCTGTAAAGAAGCCCTTGTAACGGCTTCGTGTAATATCAAAGGAATTATATGTTTTATACTTTATATTACATGTGGCTTAGGAATAAGTGAGAGTAATAATAACTAATAAGAAAATGAGTGAATAAGTGATAAGATCAAATGTGAGACAACCTGCTTTTTTGCTAATATCGTAATCAATATTTCGTGATGTTATATTGTTTGGTCTATCCTCCAAAGCTACTTTTTTTTCAATCTCATCTCACGAGATCCCGTTTGAGAGCAACTACGAGAACACGAATGTCAAGTTATTCTTCAGCATGTCATGTTCATTTCGCTCCCTCAAAGACGTATCATGTTTTATTGATTACATCATAGATGTCGTGCGCAAGTTAGGAGAAATACAACAGTTTTAACACTGAAGCTATTCTTTCGTTTATGCGGTTGGCGACTGACGTGATTTTCCAGTTTTTCTAACAAGTGTTACAAAATCTCATAATTATCTTAGAAAAGGTGTACAGGAATTCGCTATTAAAATTTGTTTTGATTTTGTCAAAGACAAACCAATATTCCTGAACGATGAACGATAGCTATTTTGGTGGAACTTAATCCCAGTAGATTCTCCCTTGCACTAAAGGAATATTAGATGATTTCTGATTCAGGATGCAAACTGGAACAATTTGTTATTCAAATACTATCGATTTCTCACTATTAATGAGGAAAATAGCAAACGGCTGTAAGTACGAAATCCTTACAGTACTATAGCAATCAATAATTTAACAATTATAATATTTATTGTAATACTTATATTACCTTACATATAAATGTAGTTGGCTATTATCAATGTACAGAACTATTTTAATAATTGCTGTTTAATAAGATAATTATTTCTTATTACGGATTTAAAGCTCTGTAAGTTTTTGTTCAGTCCTATTAATCTTCGAACATAACTGAGCAACTCTAGGTGACTCTCGTAGTTGTTGAATGGTAAGAGAGGAAATATTGTTAATGAAAAACAATGATGGTATTAATGTATAAAACATAAAATGCCTCATGGAAAATATAGAACAACTTTAATATGAATTTCATAAATTACGATCATTTTTTGAACTTCGAAGCACATTAAGTTCTATCATCACGGTATGTCCTAAAAACGATGAAGAATTTTAGGTGTTATATGCTGTTCTTGGTCTTCTTCAAAGCGCTTTTCCAGAGGGATTTATTTAAGAACTAATCACTGGGGTTTACTTGAGGGTTGAAAATTATCTTCCATCTGTCGATAACTGTGTAGAAATGGTTTTGATGACTCTTCCTGACCAAACTCTGAACCATCGCTTCCACTCTTCCACGTTGGATATCCATACTCGCAAAACGATCTGTAGGTTGGATTCCATTCTACTAGCTTTTCAAAAAGTGCTTTTCCACTGATAGGTTCTGCTGTTCCACCATACTCAGGCGATAAATGAGAAGCTGGAACATACTGATGTAGAGAGTTCAAGTCAGTTCCGTGAAGAATCACCTGCAAGAGAAAAAATAAAATAATAATGTCAGTTCATATTTGAAGTAATAAAAATAACTTTGGGTAAATGCATATATATGATTAAATAAAGCAATAATAGGTGAAAAACTCTACGAACTATTATGCAAAAATATGAAAAAGAAAAAGTGAACTAAGATACAACAGCGTATCATGAAAGTAATTGAGGTCATTCGTGTACAGCTCTGCATTGGAATATTTCATGGATGACATTCCTTACTTCTACTTCTGTAACTGTATTTGCTTTCATTAGTGTCGGTTTTTCAAGAGTTTTCAGGAGTTTTTCAAATTATAGGAAGGAGACTAGTTGCTCTCTGTACGGGTGTCATGGCAAAGATTCTATTTGTTCTCTCAGACGTTTGTCTTTCATCCAGCAATGAAACAAACAAAGAATGAAAGCGACACTGCGATCAAAGTAAATCTCCTGCGAAAACAACTCGCATCAAACAAATGAAAACAAGCACAATATGCCAAGCATATCAGAATTGAAACGTTCACAGTCCTAAACGCCAAAACGAATGACAATCAACACATCCAGAGCAGACCTCCTGCTGTTGACAAAAAAAAAAAAAAAATTGTAGCTACATCAACCACTTCGTCTTGAATGCCGAAATTACGCACTCCATTGTTCATTTTACGAGAAGATGATGCATTTGCCTTTGTGCGATCCATGGCGGCTGACAGAGAGCTCCAAATTTAGATTTGCCTACCTTTCACCTCATCTAGTTCATAGTCTCTTTATTCCATTTGATGATATTATCTTCTGTATTTACCGCTCCCGAAATTCTTTAACCCACTAATGCCCCATCAGCTTCCTATCCATGAAGTTTAAACTTCTGAAATTCAGCGATTAAAATAGTCAAGTCATCTTCCTAGATGACCTTTCTGTGCACATCTTAAATTGACTCATCTCTTCCCACACCACAGTGCAAGCTGGATGTGATGTGGAAGTTTTTGCTATAAACAATGACCATCCCGAAATCGTACTGTATATCTTACTATATATATATATTCAGTCTATGCTGAAATAAGCATTAATGTAAAACAACCCTTAGCAAATCCTAATCCACCTCCAAAAAATCTAATAACAGAAAACTCGCCTCCTGTTTTAATGTAAGTTATGCATTTTGGTAGTTTACAAACATCATCGGATGCACGTCCATCTCTACTCATCCAAATGGCATAACTGTTAGAGCAATAAAAGACAGAACTGATCTCCTGCATCACTCTTTTCCTCCAAATCCTGAATAGATCGTTTCCTTCCATGCCAGAAAATGATCAACTAAAACGTCTTCTGGCCCTTATGTCGTTTCAGTGTTGTATTCTAACGCAGTGCTCTAGAGCTAATTCCGGTCGTCTGTCGTCTCCTCAGTCCTCTATATACTCAGCTGGAACTTATCTTAACACATGTAAGCAAGCATACACTATATCCAACCCATTCCATAAAGGGAGATAAACTTATGTATGTCCAACTACCCACAAATTTCCATTACCACAATACCATCTAAAATGCCGAGAAATTTATTTATCAGCAGTCAACTTCTCCATCACCTAGAGGGTGACCTGTTAATCAGAGACCAGTAGCATAGATTCTGCGTATCTAGATCCATGGTCGATCTCTTTGCCTGCATCAACTGCCATGGAAAGGTTCGAGGAAACATTCACTGTCGCTCTAGACATTTTCATCGCTTTTAATCATGTTCGGCATCGAGGTCTGCTTCGCAAACTGCCTTCCTTTGGTGTACTTGCCACCTGAAAGTGGATAGACAGCTTTCTCTCTGTTCGGTCAGCGATTGTCATGGAGGACGGCATCCTCGCTTCGAGCTTTGCAACCATTACAAAGGTCGGTTCAATCACTACTCTCTCTCTCTCTGTCTCTCGCTTTCTCCCTATACATGAATGTCGTACTCTCAATCAGTACTAATCTTATCCACCGTTTTGCACTCCATTAAGCTTATTCTTCCGATAAACTATATAGCTCTCAGACATCTCACGCTTCAGGTTTATCGTGAAGTCGAACGAAAAACACTGTTCTCCATAGAATTCTTCAACGAGGCAAGGATAGCCTAGTCATCTTCAATACTACCAAAAACTATATAGGAGCAAGCACTCTAACAAAAAAGATCTCAGCCCACCTTCTGTTATCCTCCGTAATATACAATCACCAGACAGGATAAAATCTTTCTTTGGACTAATATTTACCTCCAGCCTCTCCAAGCATAAACATATTATAGAAGTAACTTATAACTTTTCAGCTTTTGAAATACTGGAAAAATATAATTCCCAAATCTGGCCATCTTTAAACTGGTGTTCACATATGTGGTGTAGTGCACTTAAAAACTTCCCTAAAAATGCTTGTGATGTTCAGAAGAGAGCAATCCGCTATTAGATAACTTTTCACTCGACTGCTCTCAGCTGACTGAATGAATAGTACACATGTTTAATTAATTCATATTATGTTGAATCAGACAAGGCGTATCATTTCTGGAACAATATAGACTACTCCATCATATTGGCTACCAGTTCTGATCCACATACACGGCCACAACTACCACTCCATGACAACCTGATTCGCGAATATAACAAAATTTGCCGAAATCAACTACTTCTTACACTCTGATATTGACTGCTTTACATCACAGTGGCTTGAGTCAAGACATCCATCAATTATAACGGCACAACGACTTTTCACTGAGGGCTATGATGCAACAATAGCATGGTAGACAGAATAAACTGCCAAAGCTCCGATAATCTGGCACACTGTCATTAATCCAAACAGTCCTTCATCAGGGTTCAACCTACCTCGAAAAATATAGACTTCCCTAAATAGGGTTCACACTAACATGGTAGGTGCGGAGCTTCATTAATTACTTCCAGAATAAGACCAAACTCATCTTGTGACTGTGGTGAGGATAACCAAACTATACAACATATCACGTTTGAATGGCCACACAGAGTCTCCATGGAACCAGTAACTGGCTTGATAAAAGTTTCTATAATGCTGTTGATTGGCTGTCGAACTTAGACATTCAATTTTAATTTTATGCTTATTTGTATATTTTATATATATATATGACTACAGTATCCCTTCAAACTGTATTTCTTTATATCATAGATATTTTTTTTTGTGTGAGTGTCGTGGCACATGTATGCATTCTTCTCAGCGAAACTCTAATAAATAATAAACTCATAGATTCACTTCAGTCTTTATCTACATCCGATATATTATTTATTGATTGACTTTTGCATATTAACTGCACGTCAACATAATGCTTTACTTCCGGAGACTTGAAATTTATTAAAAATGCTCGGCAAACTCCTCTGCTTTGTCTGATGGTATTTTGGAAAAGAATAATCTGCATTATTATTTATAACGAGTCTCTCTCTCTCTCTCTCTCTCTCTCTCTCTCTCTCTCTCTCTCTCTCTCTCTCTCTCTCTCTCTCTCTCTCTTATTATCTAATTATCAGAAGTACATCTGATGTTGTAATCAAATGAATATTGTGCGAAAATTAAATGTGCGTTACTCGCTTCCAAATATTTCTTAAATGTTTAAAATACTTACTCGTTCGTTAAGTTTCCTACTGACTACTGGTTTAAAATCGATTTTGTATAAAGTTTCGAAGATCTCTGTGTTATTCACAATATGGAAACCCTTGTGGCGAGCAGGAAGACCACCCTATAAATAAAATAGTGATATCATTACTATCCCAGACAAATCATCATAAATTACAAGTCTTCAGGTACTGATTTATGATAATAGCAAACAAACGTTAAAATTAAACAAACTTTTGACTATTTTGTTTCCTTTTTTTTTTCAAAAAAGTCTTCAAATATTGAGAATCATCATACACGAAGAAAGTGTTTCTCTTCCACTTCAAGAAAACGTCGTCGAGCGAATAACAAAGTGCCAGTTCAGTAAACTGGAATCAACCTCCATCTCAAAACACTAATGATAGTTGATTACAATCATTAAACTGGATCCATCTCTTTTGCGGGTTGCAGGCATTTGTGCTGCAAAATAAGAAGATATCTCCAAATATCACTGTATCTTATCTGCAAATTATGGTTTCCGGATCTACATTTCCTGGGTCTTAATTTGCAGGTGTTAAATACGCATTTCAAGTTATTTTAAAGAACCGTAAAACGATGTCCCATATTAGAAAAAATTCATACACTTTACTATTGAGCAATAACGTAAAAATGGAAGTTTTCTTGGTTTGTGGCTACTCCTTTCATGTGAATTTAAACATATTTTTAGGAGAATGTGTTCTCCATAAATATGAAATATGAATATGAAAACACGCACATTCACACACACCCACACACACACACACACACAAACAAACAAACAAACAACAGCCGAAGTATTTTTGGTTATATTGTTGTTATAAAGATGTCTTCACACTGGTGAAGATTATAAAAGAATTCTAGGAATTAAAAAAAATAAAATAAAATACTAACTGATTATGTTAGTACATATGATATAAACGCATATCACTAAACATAGTTTAAATGTTCACAGGAAAGAATCAAATCAAACAATTTTATGAAAGAGAATTCTACACTTATTTGCATATTAGAATATCCATTCCATAGTTTCGTTGGACATCAACAGATGCTGTATTGTAACTCCGAACCTGGGCGATGTTCCACACAGACTATCGCCTGCGGTCCTATGTAGGCATTCCTTGAGGCTTCACCACCCCTATGCCCATCCATCCGATTTAAATCCATAATTTAAATCCATTAATTCACATCCATCCGATTTAAAGTCGACCATTTCTTCTTTTTCCAAGAACGTTTCCTTCTATTACTGTTTTGAGAAATCCTTATCTGAAGCGTTCAAAGCATTTCCTCTTTCCTCTAACAATATTGTTAACAGATTTTAATGTTCTACTGACTTTTTTTTACGTTGGGCCCATATATTTCTTACTCTTTTACTCACACTCAGCACTTATGTGCTATAGATTTTGGGCCCTTTTGTATGTGCGTCATATATATATGAATAAATTTGAGGAGAACTTAAGAAGATGAAAATATTGATGGCCTCAAGCAAAGAAGCGGGCAGTGAAGTTGATATCATTACTCTAATTACAAGTCTTCATAATACTGATTTATCATAATAGAAAACAAGCTTCAAATTGACACAAAGTTTTGTCTATTTCTTTCCATCTTTTTTTTTTCAAAGCAAGTCTTCAAATATTGCGAATCATCACGCACGAAGAAAGTGTTTCTCCTCAACTCCAAGAAAATGTCGCCGAGCGAATAACAAAGTGCTTATCAGCCAGTTCAGTAAACTGGAATCAACCTCCATCGCAAACACAGATGATAGTTGATTACAATCATTAAACTGCATCCATCTCTGTTGCATGTTGCAGGCAATATTGATTGACTCAAGCAAAGACGCGTGCAGTGAAGTTGGTGGCTGTCAGTTCTGAGATAAAACAAGAAATCTACTTCTAATAAAGGAAATTAGAGAAGTGTTTTACAGTGAAAAACATATCGTAAAAAACGTATCGTTTGTAGACAGTAAGCCAAAAATAGGTAAAAAAATAGGGTAAATAAAATGATGGCAAAATTTAACAAAACAAGCTCATTGGCTGAAGAAACAAAATGCCTGCCTACTTAGTTAAGAGATATAAGAAAGTGCTACCGAGTTAGGTGGTAGCACTTTCTTATATATATATAATGCTGAACGAGCTTGTCGTCTACGCCTCGACCATAGATGGCAACACTATCTGCAAGATTTTTTTTTCGAAGTTACTATATGTATGTCATAGGCATCCATGTGAAATTGCAAATTGCAAGTCATTGTTTCAAGTAGTTTTATATATATATATATATATAAACTGTCCCCATGAACACACATTGATTACAGTCATGAATACGTTCCAGCTCGGATAAAATTAGGGGGCGGGGTAGGGGAAAGCAATTGCGAACTACTATGTAAAAATCTCACCAGCAACATTTTGTTGGCGATGCTTACAAAGTCGTTTAGGGTCGGAAACGACTGAAAGGATAAATCATCATCATGTGCATGCATCAACATAACATGCTGTCATATAAAAATACAGTCATTTGATTTTGTTTATATGCTCACTTTTCTTTATGTTATTAGTTTTAGATCAATTTTGTAGAGTATTTATATTAATTGTTGCATTGTCTTACTATTATCACTTGCATTATTACTTATTATAATATTTGTGGTATCTCCGTAGCTCAGTCGGTAGAGACGAAGCCCTCTGTTTGGGAAGTCCTGGACTCGAATCCTTAGCAACCGAAGATGAAGAAAACTTTTATCAAGGCTTTTGAAGTGGAGATGAGTTAGCTGGTCGCAAACGTAAGTGACAGGGTTTATCCATCCGCAAACTGGCCTGTACAACACGTGCCGACAAAATAATACTTATAGGTACAGGGATAACCACTTGTAGGCGCTTAAGCGTGTTCTAGAACTACTGATAATGATAACGATGATTATAATACTTGTGTTGTATTACCGGTGTTTTATATTATATTTCTATTAGCACTTTGCATTACTTCTTCAGACTTAATAATAAATATAATTTCAAAGTTTAAGTTTAGATTTTAGTAGATTTTCTCTTTTTTTTTCTTTTTTTTTTTTAAGTCGGCAAAAAAAGCCTTCAGTAGCAGAATTTTTCTTCCGGTAAGAAAAAAAAATTCTTCTTACACATACGCAATTTACTGATAAATATGATAAACAGCAGCACACTTACATACTAAGTGTGCTGCTGGAACGGCTTTACAATTCTGATGAAAAGTACGAAATTCTGCTATGCTAGCGTGGGATATTCTGACCGATTTGTCTATTTTCCAGTACAAACAATCTCAGCTTCATGTTGACAAAACCATCCCTCCTCTGGAACAGATTGTCAACTCATCTTTAATTGCAAAGGTTCTTATAAAGGTGCATTTTGTTTAACCATCTTGTAATTTATACGTATGATTATTACGATTATTATTGTTGTGTGTGTGTGCGCGCGTCCGAATTTCTCAATCAACGGATATTGATCAATCCGTGTGTGTGTGTGTGTGTGTGTGTGTGTGTGTGTGTGTGTGTGTGTGTGTGTGTGTGTGTGTGTGTGTGTGTGTGTGTGTGTGTGTGTGTGTGTGTGTGTGTGCGTGCGTGCGTGCGCGCGTGCGAATTTCTCATTCAACGGATATTGATCAAATGATATGTATGTATTGTATGTATCATATGTTATAAATTATTATAATTATTATTACAAAGAAACAAATTATTATTATTATTATTATCAGAATATATCAATGTATCATATGTAAAGAAATTAATATAATGTTCTATCATGCGTAATCAAAACTATGTAATGTATGTATCATATGTAATAAATTATTATTATTAAAAAAAATACAAGTGACCTCCAGGAAGTCAGCTGCATACCGCTTTATAAGAGAAAAATCTGGTACACACACACACACAGAGATATTTTAATTTCTCGTTTTCAGATCAAATAACACTAATGATCTATTCATCTAGAACAGTCCAGTTTCAGTTCATCTTTGATTAAATATTTAATATAAATGGCATTTTTATTAAATAGTTTCTGTCTTAAATGTATTCAATAGTTCATTGTTGAGTAGATATTTCAAGGTAAATAAGAAAAATTTTAACATACCAACCAAACAGGCTGCTGGTTCGAATCCCGTTACGTGGGGATACATGTGATTGGTCGCCGGATGTGAGACCACTGTACAGCTTATTGGAGTCCGAAAGTGGCTTCAAAAAGTTATGTTTGGTTTTTACAGCACAGTTTTCGGAACAGGTAAAAATGAATAAAAGATGAACGTTACAAAAAAATAAAAATAAAAAAATGCAAAAATAAATCATCAGCCCATCCACTATAACCTTTCGTCGGTGGAAGTCACGTGAATAAATAAATATAGTTGTATATTTCTTCCCTACCTAGTAAGTGAAGTGATGATTGTCATAGAAACTAAAGCACTAACATACGAGGGTGGTCTGAAAGGTTCTCGTCCTAGACCATAGATGGCGACATTATCGGCAAGATTTTTTTCGTTTTTTAAATTGACACATCAGTCATAAGCATTCACGTGAAATTGCAAGTCATTCTATCAAGTAGTTTCTTTTATGCAGCTGTGTGAAAGAAAAGTATTGTCTGTATCCCTTGAAATGGATAAAATTGAGTATGGAGGGGTTAGACAATTCTGTGTAAAAGAAGGTTTAACGCCAAAAGAAATTCATTCGAAGTGCATAAAAGTATGTGGGCACTCTTCTCCTTCGTTTTCGACAGTTAAGTCTCTTGTAAGCAATGTCCCTCATGTGTTCCTCCATGCGTAATTCAATTGATTTGTCTGTCTGGCCAAAATAAGGAATATCACAATCACAATTTTTTTAACCTTCAGTGTTCAGTGTTATTTTCTTTTATAATATCACCTGATGGAGGCTTTTTTAAGCCGAAACTAGTCGTAGTTTACTATTAAAACCCCTTTTACCTAACTCTCGATTTAAGTCATTCAACTCTTTTCACAATATGTATTTCAACCGAGTCAATGATTCATCATACATATATATAAATAAGTTTTTTTTACCTTGGGAATAATGTATATTAGTGTTACCAAGTAATTTTATAAACTTGGTTATTTTACTCCTAATCCTAATCATATCTAAAACAACTGGAAATTACAGGTAAAAATTGCCACACATAATTGATACATAAAAAACGTTGTAATTTTTCAAGTTGTTCTAACAGGGTTGACATTGTTTATTGCAAGTGTGCGTGCAGGCTCACGTGAACTCCAATATTGAATAACTGCAGTATGGCTATCTGGGATGTTATAACTCAAATTGTTGTTTAAGTGGACAGGGTTCAGCAGGATTTCCCTTGATTCTACAAATTTTCTCTCCAACTCATCATCACAGCGAAAAATATTTTTCGCTGTGATGAGTGGCTTTGTTGATCATCATTAGGAGTATTTGAAAAAAGAACATGACTGGATAACGCAGTTGCATGAGATCTTTTGTAAGAGATGTCTCTCTTATGCTCTTCTATACGTTGTTCAATAGATTTGTTAGTTTGTTCAAAATAAGGGATATTGCAATCGCACCATAATTTATATACACCTGGATATTTTAGGTAGTGATGAGTAGGCTTTGGATGGCTGATTATAGAACGGATTTTAGGAAGTGTGGGGAAGGAGATTATATTTTTAAGGACTTTAGCTAATTTTTTAGAGGATGTGCTAATGTATGGAATGGAGATGCTACCTTAAAAATTAATAGTTTCTGTTGGGCACTGCCTAGGAGGATCCAGAAGAAATTTCTTAATCGTTTTTTCAGAGTATCCATTTTGTTTAAAGATAAGAGTGAGGTGATTTATTTCTTTTTGTAGTTCATCTGGTTCATTCAAGAGAGAGCGTGCTCGGTGTCCTAAGGTAGATATAGTTCCAAGTTTTTGTGGTGGAAAATGATGAGAAAGATTATGCAGATATCTATTGGTATGCATAGGTTTTCTGTACATAGAGATTTTTAATCTTTCAGAGCATCATGTAAGCATGACATCCAGGAAAGATAAGGAGTTATTATTTTCTAGATCAGCAGTAAATTTTATATTAGGATATCGGATGTTTAGATGATGAAGAAAATCTATGAGAGATGTGCCCGTGATTCCAAATAATGAATATATCATCAACATATCGTTTCCAAACTTTTGGTTTAAATGAGAAGGAAGATATGGCTTTCGTTTCAAAATCTTCAAGGAAGATGTTTGCTAGAACTGGGGACAAACGATTGCCCATTGCCAGTCCTTGTTTTTGTTGGTAAACAGAGTCCTGATATCTGAAGTAACCAGAATGAATGCAATGTTTTAATAAAGCAAAAATTTTTTTGGATAATTTGTCTTTTAGTAATGTAATTACCTCGTCTGTGGGAACGTTAGTAAATAAATATATAATGTCAAAACTTGCTAGAATGTCATTATCATCGATGGGAATATCTTTTATATGAGAAACAAAATCTGTGGTGTTTTTGATGAATGATGAAGATTTATTGGAGAAACGCTTGAAGTACTTTGCTAGATATTTGGAAAGTTTATACGTAGGTGAGTCAATTCCTTCCACAATTCGGCGAAGAGGGATGTTTTCTTTATGAATTTTGGGAACTCCATTGATGCGTGGGATAAGAGGATATAAACTCTGAATTTGTTATGGTAATAGTTATATGTATTGAATTACTATACTTGTTAAATCATTTTACTACTGAGAGAGCAATATAAAATACTTGATAGTTTCAAATGTAAGTTGTTAAATTAAATTTAATTATACAGTTCTGTAACCAGAGCAGAGCAAGTGACTTTCAATGATTCGTTACTCTGGAGCGCATAGAAATCTTCCACTCCCACTAATACAACTTGTATAGAGAAGCCGTAGATTTTATAAATTGAACAATCTTTTTAAAGCAATTTTGATTCTGTGTTGAGGATATAAATTTTTTCAGTCATCATAAATGATGAATATAACTAGTAGGGTGGCCACTAGTGACCTGATCAAGATCAAGATAAGATAAGGAATCGTGACGTGATTGGTTGTTGATTTCATGACGTCATTGTGGGCATCACGTCATGAGATTGGAATGTTATGAATTTCCCTGGGGACATATGTGTCAGTGACATGAGTTCTTCTGTTTTGTTCGCGTATCGAATTATGGGTGATGATAGAGATAAGGATTTGTGTTAAGATTGGTGGAACACTAGTGACCAGATCAATATCACGATAAGGGATCGTGGCATGAATGTTTGTTGTTATCAGATGAAGAGAAGTGACGTCATTTGTTAGTTGTGACGTTTTGTTTTGAATGGAAATGGAAAAGGGAGATATATTAGTGGATAAGGAATCGTGTCGTGATTGGTGGGACAGTTTTGACCAGATCAAGATAAAGATAAAATAAGTAATCATGACGTGAATGTTTGTTGTTTTCAGATGAAGATAAGTGATGTCATTTGTTATTTGTAAAAAAGTGACGTTATTGTTTTGAATGGAAAGGGAGATATATTAGTGTATAAGCAATCGTGTCATGATTGGTGGGACACTTTTGACTAGATCAAGATAAAGATGAAATAAGGAATCGTAACGAGAATGTTTGTTGTTATCAGATGGAAATAAGTGATATCAATTGTTATTGTAAAAGAGTGACGTTATTGTTTTGAATGGAAAGGGAGATATATTAGTGGATAAGGAATGGTGTTGTGATTGGTGAGACACTTCCGACCAGATAAAGATCAAGATAAGATAAGGAATCGTGACGTGAAAATTTGTTGTTATATAGTTTGCAATGTTTGGAATTTCGCTGGGACCGTCGTCTGTTAGGGACATCACATGGGGTATTTGGTTCACTTTAAGCATTGTGGATTATATTTAGAGATAAGAATCTTGACGTTGTGTTTCGAAAAATTTCTGGGGAACATATGTCTCTCTGTAATATCACATGGTGATTTGGTTTGGCTATGGAATTGTGGGCGATGTTTTTGAGATAAGATATCTTGGAATTTCCCCAGGGTGACACACATCCCACATTGTCATCATGTTTTGTGTTTGGTTGTCTATAGATGGGTGTACTAATTTTCTAATACATTTTGGGGTATTTCTTTCCTGTTAATGAGTGGGAATTCTAAGAGTAAATCGTGATGTCTGCAGACTTTTGAACTTTTGTGAATAATTTAATTATATACTGGTGTCCCTCAAACGCAAACGTTTTTTTCTTCTATAGATAGATGTAGTAATTTTCCAATACATTTAGGGGTATTTCTTTCCTGTTAAAGGGTGAGAATTTTCGGAGTAGAGTGGAGTCTAGTGGTGGCTGTGTTTCGAGCTTTTCAGAATAATTTAATTAATGCTGGTGTCCCTCAAACACACACACATTAGGCATGAAAATTCCATAATGTGTCCATGTTGATACTCTAATATGTACCCTATGATTATTCTTATGAAAAAACCTATTCAGAATTAGAATTACGTTTACCAAAATATACGAGCAGTGATTATTGAAATTAAAATTATCAGTTGTTATGTTTCAGTTAAAAAAACAATAAACTTACATTTCTTTCCAAAATGGGAACATTGCGGTACTATGTAGGTTTACTGAATATTCCAAATTGCTGATTTTTAACATATATTCACAGGACAGAACACAAACACAAGTCTGAAAATACAGTTGACTATTTCATTATAGGTTACTGGGGCTAACATATTTTCACAGCAGAAAAAAGACTATGGAACTAGTTTAATGTGTTTGTATTAATCACATGCTGTAATGGTATTGTTCAAAAGGTATCATTTTCCCACTGTTAGTTGTTTCTCAAACACTTACATATGACTAAGTGATTAGCATTCAGATGATTGTGATGGCACATATCCTAAACTTATTCATCTTGGGGATTGGAATTCTCCTGGTCTTACTTGAGGGTTTGATAATACTTCACACACCACAATCCAATCGTCACCTTTTCTTCACTCATATTCTCCCTTTGATGTTTTGCACAGCATTATCAGTTCGGGGGAAGTACGACTGTTTTGTGAGTGTAAAATTCTTATGACACATATCCTAAAATTATTCATTTCTGATTAAGGATTTTATACAGTTATTGTTTTCAAGTAGATGGGCTGTTTGTTTGATTACATTTTGTGTAGCTAGGAAACTGGAATTTATATCAAATGAATATTAGCTCTGTGATCTCTCTTATCCAGTCACCAACTTTGTTGTAGGTGAGAAATCATGTGTTTAGGTTGGAACACTTCATTCCTGTAGGAAATTATTGCTGTGGTAAATTAATGCTTAAATTTATTTTTTTAAAACCAATTTGACTATTAATTTTACCTGCAATTTCTTGTGCTCTTAACCTATTTCTGTAACTGAAATTTGTTTATTTTATTTTATTTTTCTTTAGCATTAATAATGTTAAGTAATGGATATGCCACAAACAAGGTTTTGGACTCACTATAACGTTTCCTTTTAGAATTTCTTTTGCCAGCATAACAAATAAATAGTTATTTCTTATTATTTCAAATGAATATTAGCTCTGTGATATATATATATATATATATTATATATATATATATATATATATATATTATATATATATATATATATATATATATATATATATATATATATATATATATATTTATATACGTTCTTAATTTCTATGTTACCTTTTATTTGACAGTAATATTATTAACAAATCGTATTTACTGAATATAGCATACACAATTAAATAAAATGAAAAAGACCAGTATCTACATATATCATAAATAAATTGTCACTTTTCAGGTGAATGTTCTCCACTAAAATTCTGCCTATTAATTTAATACCCGATTATTCCTTTTGTTTCCAAGAGTTGACAGTTTCTAGAAATATTTGAGGGTTTGAATGAACAAATAAGTCTTTTAATTCACTGAGTCAAAAAAAGTCTGGTTAGTTTGTAGCATGAAATTTTACAAGGAGGAAAAAATAAATGTTATGGTTTAACTTAAATTTGTATGAAACATCAACGACACCCAATTTGTTCATTCAAATTTACACATTTTATTTGAATGAAATATTATTTACAAATTGTTTTTACTGAATCTAACACACAGAAAATACTCTACATATATAATAAATAAATTGCACTTTTCAGGTGAAATATTCTCCACTAAAATTCTGACTATTAATTTAAAATACGATTATTCCTTTTGCTTCCAAGAGTTGACAGTTTCTATAAATATTTGAGGGCTTGAATCAACAAATAAGTATTTTAATTCACTGAGTCAAAAATAAAGTCTGGGTTAGCTTGTGGCATGAAATTTTAGGAGAAAAAAAGTTATGGCCTTACTTAAATTTGTATAAAACATAAACGACACCCAATTTGTTCATTTAAATTTACACATTTTAATAGAATGAAATATTATTTACAAATTGTTTTTTCAAATCTAACATACAGAAAATAAATAAAGTGAAAAATACAATCTACTTTTCGTTCCTTAATCTTCTTATTGTTAAATTTGCACTGTTCTTCAAAAATTCTTCCCATGCTTGTGGAATCGCAATCATGTGGTTTTTGACAATGTAACTCTCATCTGAAAGTTAATTTTCATTTGGTGATCATTGGGAATTTATTACTGTAGTAAAATTAAAGGTTGAATATTTATTTTTTTTGAGACCAGTACATATATTTCTGAACGTTATTAAAAGTTCAGAATCTTTAGAGATGTTTTCAAAAGCATTTAAAGGTACACGTTATGTTTTCACGTTTTGAGCATCCAATTTCATTTAAATCAAGAACAGGCCTCCCTATTAACCTAGTTAATGTTTTTGATTTTTCTGTTCCTTTGGCCATTAATATTTGATATTTGCATGTTGATTCTATCATGTAAATATCCAATTTCTTAGTTTGTCCAGAGATAGTGAACCAATTTCCCACTTCAGCTGATTGTTATATTTTATTAACCAAGAATTCTGTTATTCAACTCTTTCAGGTAATTCTTTCCAACTACAAGGTGATTTTGTCAATGCATGTCTTACAATAATTCTATCAGAAATTCAAATTTCATTAGGAAATAAATTTGAAGTCTTATTCAAAAGAAATTGGCAATCAATTAGCCCATTGATAACTGAAAATTCTTATTTTTCACTCACTGTCGATTTTTCATAATCGTTTTCCTTCATTCTTCTTCTTCTTCTTCTTAGATTACTTCATATGGCACCACAAATAAATAGTTTTTTATTATTATTATTATTCTTATTTCACTGATTATTAGCTCTGATCTTATATTTTATGATAACTTTCTGTTACAAAATTCTAAACAATTTGAACTTTTCACAAAGAAACTTTTGAAGAATTTTTTGGCTCACCCATTATTTTTACATTACCAGACAAAAATACCATAACACAAAACAGCAGCTGCAATGGATGAATGGTTACCTTAAGCCCAAATTTTCTTATAGTACTCTTTACACTTACTATATGCCCTACCCTGACCATTCCTTCAAAAATGAACCTTTTGCGTAGATGACTCAACGACACGTTTTCGCATTCTGTTGGATATACTATTGATGTGTTTTTATCTTACTTTGTGTGGAGAAAGATAAAATTTGTATATGTGTTATCTGGAGAGGACAAACATTTTTCTATAGCAAACTATAAGAGTTTAAGTCATGTTTTTTTGGGGTTAATTATCTGCTATCTCTCTCTCTCTCTCTCTCTCTGTAAAACAACCAAATTCTAACAGTTCGGATTTTCGAGTATGTGAACGAATTGTTTTCGGATAGTAGCATTAGACAATATCTAAAATAATCAATACATGGATAGCAGTTTTCAACACATTTTTTTCACGTTCCTGCATTAATTTCATACTAGTGATTTTTTAAAATAATTAAACCGAATTTTTAAATTTTACAGATGGAGGGAATACTTTGAGAGCCTTCTTAACCCCGGGTGGCCCAGCAGTTGTGGACATCCAAGAGGTGCAGATAGGGGCAATGACTAGTCTGACAGCAGAAGAGTTCCATTTAGCAATAAAATCGCTAAAATCGGGCAAGGCTGCTCGCGATGATGTCATCCCGAAATGCTAAAAGCTCTAAATCAAAACGGTGTTCTCTGGTTGGCTTGAGTGTATCAGGCTGCTTGGATATCTGGGCCAGCACCAAAGCAATGGCAGACATGTATAATAATACCAGTCTTTAAGAGGGGAGGCCAGAAGAATTGCAGTAACTATCGTGGCATCTCTCTCTACTCAGCCTGTCTGGGAAAGTGTATGCTAAATGCTTGGAAAGACAGTACAAGAGCCTAATTGAGTCAAAGTTCTAGGAAGAACAATGTGGCTTTCGTCCTGGTAGAACAACTGACCAAATCTTCACTTTAAGGCAAGTCTTTGAGAAATCTTGGTAATAATCCAAGAATGTCTACACATGTTTTGTGGACTTGTAGATGGTATATGACTGGGTTCCTTGGGATAAGCTTTGGCAAGTAGTACAGGAGTATGGAGTGCAGGGCCAACTATTAGATGCCATCAAGTCCCTGTATGAATGCCCAGAGGTTTGTGTCAGGGTAAATAGCACAAAGTCTGAACGTTTCACAGTCTCCATTGGACTCCACCAATGGTGTGTTCTGTCACCCCTCCTTTTCCTAATATTTATGGACTGGATTGATAGGCACAGCTGAGGCAGTGAAGGTGTGTCAGAATTGAAAGATGTAGAATTGCACATCTGCTTTTTGCAGATGACCTAGTTCTGCTTAGCTCTTCCAGGGATGATCTCCAGTGGACCCTAGATAGGTCTGTAGCTGGTTGTGCAGATGCCAGAATGAAGATCAGTGTGGCCAAAATTGAAACATTTGTGGTCTCAAGACAACCATCCCAGTGCACTCTGCATGTAAATGGAGTCCCAATGAAGCAAGTGAAGTCTAAATACCTTGGGTCCATATTCACGAATGATGGAAAATGGTACATAGAGCTAGATACTCGAATTGGCTTAGCAAGCTCAATACTGTGGGAACTTGGCTGTTCAGTAGTATTGAAGCAGGGGTAAGCCAGAAGGCAAAGCTGGCTGTCTTTAGTAACAGTCTATGTCCCCATCCTCACCTATGAGATTTGAGTAATAACTGAAAGAATGTGGACACTAATCCTAGTGGCTGAAATGAAGTTAATTCAAGGGGTTGTGGGGTTAACAAACTCGAGTGTCAGAAGCTCTGAAATTTGGGAAATCCTTAATACTCAAACTTTGATCTACGAAATGATCTCTCAATGCTGCTTCTCTGTGTTGAGAGATCGTAGTTACATTGGTAAAGGCACCTGGTCACAATGCCACAAGAGAGGCTCCCTCAGCAGGCCCTCTTTGCCAGGCTAGAGTGTCGGAGGCCACATGGAAGGCCAAGGACTCACTGGATAGATTATATCCAAAACCTTGGGTGGACACAACTGGAATTCCCACCAGAACACCTGAGCTTCGTGGCAGAGGATCGTGACCATTGGAAGTTCCTCTTGCTGCTGTTTCCCCACAACCCAATTAGGAAAGGTGGGCCTTGAAAATATATGTATGTATGTAATTAAACAGAATTGCTTTAATGTATAAAGATTTAGATTTAAATGTCAAGTTATAATCAGAATAACTGAGTAAAAAATTCACTTTGGAAAAACACAACAAATGCAAACAACTTTCTTCATTTAAGTTTAAAAATGCATATTTTGCTGAATTACTATTTACAAGAATATTCATTCACTGAGAAAAATTCGAAACATGTAATTACCTAAAAATATTTCACAATATTTAGTTTATACTCTTAACATTTTCCAAAGAGTTCAATGAATAAAATTTTTGTTACTCACTGTTTCTTGGTTACATTACATTACATCAAAATAGCTGGTCATGCAAAAGAGTTTTTAAAAGAGATGCCATGGTAAGTACACTTCCATACATTTGATATTGTGTCAGTCTGGAAATGACACCATGCCTCCCTAAACATTCTGTGTATTCTTTTGTCATCAAATATACAAAAGCAGTTTTCATAAAATGTTCGTAAATGTCCCAAAATAAAGAATCTTTATTGAATTGGATAAAATCTTGAAAATCTAATTTTACCGTTGATGAATATGATTAGTGATAATTTTCACCATGGTATGAACAGCTGGTAATTCAGTTTCCAAAATTAGTAAATGATTATCAATGTCGTACATTTTTGGTAAAAATCTATCAGCTTCTTCATAACTAATAGAAAAAACTTTACTTCCATTAGCTCCTGTATCATCAAGTATTGGTTCCACATCTTGGCATTTCAGAATACAACACTCACCAAGGTCAGTTTTGTAGTCAACTCTTTTCGCTAGTACGCAAGGATATCAGACCACTTCCTGCATAACATTTCCCAAGTGGTCCTGAATAAATACATCACAATGTACATGCCATCGAAAATAATAATCTACTTCCATCCTTTTAGAGCTATGTGAAGAGATTTGTCTCATGCTATTTTCCTCATGAGAGAAAATTTCAATGACTTTTGTGGCACACCCAATATTTTACTTTACTTTCCTGGATACAAAACACCACAACACAATGATAGCTGCACGGGATGAAAGAACTGCAAAGACGCTTGATTCGTTTGTTTTTCCATATAGTACTGTTTACCTGATCCATAACCCTGACTGTTCCTTCCAAAATGAAACTTTCGCAGAGATGATTCACGGACATCTTTCTACATGCTCTTGGATATGAAGTTGATGTGAGATTATCTTACTTTGAGACATCACAGGGCAAATCTTATCTCTGTGGATCAAATGGTATTCTATATGATTTGACCTTATTATGTTAAGTATTTTATCCTCAAAAAGTGTTTTTCATGTTAGATCATGTGAATATTTCTCTCATTTGACATTCGAAAAAGAAAATTGACAAGATTAAGATGAAATGAAGATTTTCTATAGTGAATAACCTGAACTCGAACGTTAAATTTAAAAATGTTATATATCCCACTCTCCCTTATCACCCTTTCGAGAAGTGTGTAATTTCTGTTTCCGTCTCCAGATGTCACTCCGAGCCATCCGTTGTTATCCACCACCCCACTAACCGGACTATCCTCTCTATCCCCTGACCTCGAGACGCTAAGCGTCATATACTCAGATTGCGCTCTGGTACTCAGTGACTTCATTGAAGACGGCAACGTTTACTGCCACACATTCGATACACCGATTGGCCCTCCAAATAGTCGTTATATATGTTCATGGAAGGGTTGTTATATATTAGGAATGGTATTCTTGAATTGAACAAGAAAAACCTTTCCAAATTTCAACGTGCTAAAGCTTATTTCACATTCGAAAAAAATAATTGACGAGATTAAGATGCAATGAAGATTTTGTGTAGTGAATAACCTGAACTCTAACGTTAAATTTAAAGATGTTATATATCCCACTCTCCCTTATCCCCCTTTCTAGAAGCAAATTCTATTTCCGTATTCAGATGTCACTCCGAACCATCCGTTGTTATCCAGCACCCCTCTAACTGGACTATCCTATCTTTCCGCTAAGCGATCAATACTGAGATTGTATTTATCCGGAATATATTCAGAAACAGGCCTAACAGCCAAGGAAAGAATTTAAACGATCCGTTATAGATATAAATGGGGTTTTTGACGAAGCACTTGTTTGTATTTAACATCTGTCCTCATGGGGGCGTCGCTTTTGTTTTTAGTAGTTTAAGTGGGATAGTGCGTTGTAAAATCTAGCTATATATATATAAACCATGAAATCGGAAAATGAGTGCCAAACAGAAAGGATTCTCTTGTTTCTTTTATACAGTGTGTTCAATTGTTTTGAGACTGTGACGTCACTGTTTATTATTCCTCTGCACTTTGCGATTGCAGAATTTTATAATGATAGTTACACGTCATAATACTACTCAAGGTATTGTTATTATTTCGTTCATTTCCAAGCTAATTGTTTGATTGCATATTCTGATTGCATATTTACAACACATAATATTACATATTTTCAATAGAGTTTTTTTCTGTATAATGTATTACATTCTTTCTTTGGGAGGCATTACTGATTTCTTCCTCGAAGCTCTTGCTTATCTCAGGAAGATAATAGATGGCAGTGGTTTCAGTTATGTTTCTATAGTGATCGCAAGCCAGGTGTTGATTTCACTGTTTGTTGGTAGACTTCAACTACTATTACAGATTAACTTTTTTTGCTTTTTTTTGCAAGTAGGGTAGGATTTAGTCATGGTGTGTTTGTTTGTTTGTTCTTGTAGTGTTGGTTTTTGAGTGGGGTTTGTCATAGGTTGTGTGTGTGTGTGTATGTGTGAGGGGGAGAGAGAGAAAGAAACAGGAATTTCTCTAATTTTCATTCTCGCTATAATATTTATATAGCACCTGTTTTAGCTCTCTGTATGTTCCTAGATTTCTGTCGTCGAACGGCAGTTTGATTATCATGTCAGGTATGTAGAAGTTTCGGGTGACTTTGCCGTATGATTGTTGTACTTATATGTTATGTAGTTTGTTGACTGTGGTCTTGTTATTTGATATGTTCTTCTGGTTACTCTATATGTTGGGATGTAGTAGTGTTTTAACATGACTGTGTAGTGGCGTAAGTGTTTCACCTTAAATATTTTGTTTTGTCCGTGCTTCCTGCATAACTGTGGGTTGTTCCCAGAATATCAATTTACCATTTTATCTTGCAACCATTATAACCTGTTAAGTCTGTACTCTGCGCAGAATGCGTATGATGTGATTGCATATCTTAAAATGTTTTCACATAATACTTTATAGATTAGCACTTTTATATGTATTGTGGCAATGTCTTTTGATCGGTATAGTTTGCTTGCTATTATCCTAAGCTTGGTATGTAGGCAGTGTGTATGGCTATTCCAACTTTGATCTGCATCGAGCTGAAGTTCGAGATAGCGTGTTGTTTTCACCTTTGTGATGGTTGTGGTTTTAGGTTCTGCGCTTTGTGTATAGGAGGATGAATGTCGGATAGTGAGATATTTAGTTTCTATGGGGAGGGTTTGCGGGTTTTTGAATATCATTACTTTCTTTTTCCAGGATTTATATATATTTATATAAATATATATATATATATATATATATAAATATATAAATATATATATTTATATATGTATATATAAATATATATATATTTATATATACAGATCACTAACTGGTTAACCGTTTTCGGTTAACCAGTTAGTGATCTGATTGATATCGTGTTGCATATTTGTGTAAGCGATATTTGTGGTATTCTGAATGATACTATGACCGCGTCGTCTGCGTACTGGAAGATTTCCCTTTTTAGAGGAAGGTGGCTTATGTCGCGTGTGTATATGTGTTAAATAGAATGTGAGATAGGACAGCTCCTTGCGGTACTCCTCAGGTTACATGTACCTGTTTGGTGTACGCTGATCCTATATGTGTGGTATGCTTACCGTTTTTCATATATGCTTTAAAACACTTGAGTAGACGATCTCCAATTCCGAAATGGGTTAGTTTCGTTAACAAGGTTTTGTGTGTTAGTGTGTCAAATGCTTTTGTTAGGTCAATGAATACCACTAATGTTATTCTGTTTTTATCCAATGCAGCGTTTATCAGGTCTGTGAAATCTTCTGGGAGTGTTGCTGTTCCTTTATTTTTTTGAAAGCCATATTGTGTTTCAAATTTTTCAACGTATGTGCAGAGTTTGTGATGCACGATGCGCTCCATGAGTTGGTTAATTATACAAGACATGGCAATGGGCCTGTAATTAATTATAATGTTTCTTTTTCTGTGTTTTTGTATGGGTGTGATTAATGCACTCTTTTGTGTTTCAGGTATGTGTCCCGTTTCGAAGATTTTATTTAACAGTTTTTGTATAACTGGAAGTAGTTTGGTTGAGTGTTTCCTGATGTGTTTTGGTCTGATTCTGTCCATCTCCGGCCCTTTGTTAGGATTACTTTGCTGAATTGCCAGTGATAGTTCTTCTTTTGTTACTGTGGGGAACCACATCGACGGGGTTGCTCGCGGACCTAGTGGAGAATGTTCGCTTGTCTGAGGAAAGGTTGATTCTTATAGTTTTTGGACAGAGTTCACGATGTATTGATTAAAGTTGTTTGCCAACTGTTTGAGGGATTTGATGTAGCAGAAAAAGCTGTGTGTTATTGTTTCTGAGGCAGTGGTTCTGTGTATGTTGTCCAGCATTTCATTAATGAGGTGCCAGGTTTCCTTTATGTCATTCTGAGATGTTGTTAATTTGTTGTTGTAATACTTTCTTTTTGCCGTTCTAATCTACGTTGTTAGGAGATTCCGTTTTCTCTTGTATTCAGCTTTTAAAGCGATATATGTTTCGGCGATTTCTTAAGTTATTTCCATAGGGCATCTCTTCTTTGTATGTCTGTTAATATGTTGTCTGTTATCCATGGATTTTGTTTCGTTTGGGGGCGTATTTTTATTTTTGTTAATGCTTTGTTGTATATTTTGTTAAATGCAAGTTTAAGATTATTATATGCAGAGTCTAAAGATGCTATCTGCATCCAGTCTGTTTTTCTGATTTCATTGTTTACTATTGTTTCGTTTAGAATGCTATGATACTGTTTTGTACTCTCAGTGATTTTTATGGGTTCTGGTTCAGTGTGTAACTGCAATGCTGAGAAATAATTGTCTGCCAGTTTGCATGTTTTCACGGCTGCTGTATGGCTGTTTGGAAGGGCCCTTATATTTATATGATCAATGCAGGATGAGGTTGTTGTATTTCCGACTGTCTCGTCTCCTGTATACGACTGTATGGATGGGCTTATGTTATATGACGATAATAGGTTAGGTATTGTTCTGTATTGTTATTTATATTCCTAATGTTTATATTAATGTCTCCTATTATTATCATTTATTCTGTGACGCATACTTCCGTGGCTGGAAGTCATGTATTTAGTTCATCTAGAACTTTTGTAGTGCTTAAGTTGTGTGGTCTGTATATTGCGTTTAATATCAAGGAGTTTTCTTGTTTGATGTTTTTAATTTCGATGCATATGTTTTCTGCGTATTCTAATTTATAGTTTATTTCTGTTACTTCTAGTTGATGTTTGGTAAATATTATTATACCACCGCCTCGTTTTGTTTGTCTGCAGTGTTTGTGTTGTTGGAAGTGTGGCATTTGGTAGGAGGATGCCTCTTCGTTTGTCGTAGATACTTCAGTCAGTATTAAAATGTCTATTTCGTCTATATCTTCCTTCCGATAAGCTTACAGGGTCAGCCAGTATTTTTGAATGCTTTTGATGTTGATGTTGAGAATAGATAGTCCTTTTTGGGAGGATTGTCATTTGTTTCCATTCTGTTCTTGATTTCAGAATGTGGAAACTATCATATTCCTGGGTGATGACGTCTGCTTGATGGTCTGCATTCATGTTGGTTGGTTTGCTGTTCCTTCTTTACGAGTTGTCAATATTCCTTTCAATGTGGCAGCCTGTCTTCTATGGATTTTATTTCGATTGGTTTTGCGTCTTGTGTCTTTCTAAGGAATATTTTGCTGTGTCTTATCCATATAAACTGGTAACTGTTTTCTGTTTTTACTTTCCTAGCTTGGTAGAATAGTTTCTGATAATATGGCGAGAGATATTCGGACAAGTAATTCGGGTATTGTCGTGGTCTTCTCTCAGATCCATGACTATTGGTTTTTTAATCCTGCTAGCTTTTATAAGTGTAGTTTTTGTTAGGCTGTTGGTGAGTCCCACCTCGATGAGAGGAGGACGGGAATTATTTTCGCTTTTGCTTTTTTGTGGTAACTGAATGTCTTTTGATTCAATGGAAGGGCCACTTTTTTGGCTTAGTTATATTACGATGTCTCTTAGGTGTTCCGTTGCAATTTCTGGGAGACCATCTATGATTAGATCATTTTTGTACTGCTCTTGGTTTAATGGTTCATACTGTTGCTTTAAAGAGTTTCGTTCTTGTTGTAGTTTCGTTGTCTCTTTAACTAGATTATGCTGTCTTTCCCTTAGCTCTTTAACGCAGTTTTTAATTTCTCTAACTGTCTGTAATACATCTTCTATCGAGTTATTATTAAATTATTAATTTTAATAAATTGCTCATATTGGTTGAATTTTTCGGTAATCTGTAAGGTTTTTTTTTTTAAATAGTTCTCCAACAAAATCAATTAAACAATCTTTTAGGTTTTGTAATCTATTTTCAAGTAATTCATTTAAAGTTGGCTCGCCTCGTATTCCATTGTTGTTTTCTTTGTTTTTAATTTCCTCTGCTGTTGATAGCTGTTTAAAGCCTGCAGCTGTTTTCTGCTTTAGCTGTTTCCGCCTGCGGTCGAAGGCGACATTCCTTTGTTAGCTCTACAATGGGACACTTCCACCCGTCACGATTCTTGTTTGATTTTCGCTGCCAAGTGGCCTCAGACAATCCTGAACGTAGAAAATGCATGTTTCTCAGGCAATTCCTACATGTCATGTGGTATTCTTCCCCTGTTAAGGCTTCTTGGCATTTGTGGCACTTCATATTTCTTGTTTGACGATCTTGCCGTAATTTCTAATATGGCGACTTCCTTTGTTCTCTTCACGCGTAGTTGACCAATGTATAGTTCAAAATTTGAATACTTATAATTTTCTTATTACTTAACAGATAGTTACAGTTTTTGAACATCAATATGTTCGTCTTGGAGAACGAAATTCACCGATATACTTTAAATTTAATTCACAAAAAAAAATCTACTTTGCAACTTAAAATATGGGAGCATTGAAATAGTGTGCTTGTGACCACTTGCTGCTAATGGAATAATAATAATAATAATAATAATAACAATATTTTTTATTGATTTGTAAAATATTTACACATATGCAATAATCATCTTGAGTGACATTCCAACTTTTACATTTCAACCATAATTTTTACAAAATTCAGCTCTAAGTGTTGTATATGTGGTTCATTTTTACACTGAAATTAAATTAACTTTTAATAATTTTTTTTTGCCTCTTTTCTCGTATTTACAACACATGATCTAATATTCACAATAAAGATTATACAGATTTTGTATACTAAATAACTAAGATAATAATTTTTTTTAATTATAAGAATAATTTATTACATTATTTTTTCATGTTACTTAAGAGTATTATATTAATGATATTATCACATAATAATCAGTATCTTCATTATCTTCTTTATTGTTGTATACTTTACTAACTATTTTATTACATAATCTGCTTCTTTGTTTATAAGGATTACATGTGGTTGAGAGAGGTGAGTTAATCCCGCCTACTCCGAAGCTTGGGTTAGCTTTTGTGAACAGAGTGGAATTTAGGCTTCACTATATATGTTGTTTGTATTGTTTATATATGGGATGTTGGCATTAGATGCTGGTGATTTGTGATGTGTATATCAGTGTTAATAGTATATTAACTTTGTTGGTATATTTTCCAGAGTTCGTGTTTTAATGTTCTGTAGTTATCTACAGGACATTAAAACATGGCAGTGTGATAACGAGTATCCCATATCAGTGCCATGGTCGATGTTAAATTAGCTGTTTTGTACAGTTAATGTCAGAGCTCAGTATCTCCAAAAATGTATGATTATTGGAGTGTGGCTTACAAGAGCTGCAATAACCGAAACGGCAGAAATCGTCGGAATATCACAAGCCACAGTATCGAAGATTATGAGAAGGTATGGAAATGGACAAAGCTTTTTTTCTAATCGGTTCTTAAAGGTTCGATCACATTTTGCGCCTGCAACATCACTGACCTGGCATAGTTGGGACGTATTTTGCAAGAAGAATGGTTGCAAATTCCGTTATCGTATTTATGTATCCGTTTATCTCACGTCATGGTGTTCTAACAGCCTGAGGTGGGCCTGCTTATTAATAAAACAAATTCTCTAAAAGTAGAAAGTATTTTACCTTGGGTATAATACCCAAGGCCTTCGTCTAGCACTACTTTGAGGATCAGCTAGACTTTCAATACGTGCAGGCGCAAATTTGAATTGTTCGTCTGTTTTCTTACTTGGGAAATGGAGTAAAACTAGGTTTAAAATAGCTTGTTATTTTTAAAAATTCTCCAAAAATTTGGCTCGTGTTTCCATTTTTTTTATAACCTCCTTTATATTCTGTAATATTACCATGATACACTCTTGCAAAAATCCTCACACAAGAATTCAACTGGTTCATCTGCTTCGGTAACGTACATATCATCTGTATTATACTGCGGCTATTCTTTTGGTTGCCATATACTGAAAGAACTCTTTCTGATTACTATTAGCTCGGTCAGCTAATATCATACTCCAAGTTTGCTTCCTTACCAAATCAGTAACTTTTCTGGCCTCTGCTTTATGCTACTCTCTGTCCTGTTGGTCATCTTTATCTATGAATCTTTTCCACATGCTTCTCTTTCCTTTTTAACGCCTGATTAATGTTGTACTCATCCATATAATTGTTACTTTATTAATTCTTGATATGCAGGAAAACATCCCTTTACCATTTTCCAGGCATCACTAACATATTTTCGCAAAGATTTCCTCCCGGGGTACCGTTCCAAGCGATTTTCGAAGTTTCTCTTAGTTTCCAGCTTTGTAGTTCCATTCCAATCCCTTTATTGAAAATTCCAAATGCTTAGCCCACTTCCCAGGTCAAAATCGAATAATCTCTCATTTATTCACAGGGTTGTAACTACCATTACATGCTGCCTTAGGTATTATTAATAAGAAGCTGCACAAATTCCATTTGCTTCCTCCCATATGACCTTTCCTCCTTCCAGTCTATATCCCCACAATTACAGTCACCCATAATAATTATCCTCCACTACTTTTGGAATTTATTTCCTAATACATATCGCCCATATCATCCTTTGCAATCCCTGGCCTATCACAGCATCCATTAAATTTAAAATTGTAAAATCTTTATTAAATTGCAGTAAAATCGACTAGTGTGACCCTTGAGTCTGTTTCTTATCCACCAACAGTTTTAAACTTGGTACAGTTTTTGAAATAGATACCCACATATCATATTCAGGCTCCAGTTTGTTTCATGTTTTGGACTTGATTGAAAGGAAAACAGAGAATTCTGATTTCCATTGATAAGTTGTTATAAATGGAATTATAGCCAAGTAAGCTCGTTTGGTGATAACTGGATATGCTTCTCCAAGGCATTCTTTTGTAAGTTCATTGATTGGAAAACAATTCGGAGTTTCTTGTTATTGCGGAGATCAATTAGCTTGTCTTTCACTGGGTTGTTGTCACTGATTTTTTTTCTAAATCAATATGAAAAGGGTTACGTATCCAGACTTCATTCATTTCGTCAGGGGGAATTATTCTTGCAACTGCCTCTTTCAAAGTTTTTAAATGCAATATAATGCTATCAAGAAGACCTTCCTGTTTTATTTCATATGCCGGATCTGAAGTGATTTCATCAAGAGATTTGAAATTGGCAAAGCTACCTAACTCCACCCTTCTTCCCAGAGAGTTAATTTTTCTTGAAACGAAAATTGTATCTTTTCTTCAACCTCCGCGAGAATGACATCTGTACTTTGCAGTGAAATGTTCACGGAATTAAGAATTCCAAATACATCAGAAACATAAGCCAGAGAAATTTCAAAGTTTGTGTCTTTGAAATATGAAGCAGAAGCAGATTCTTTTTGGATTAAAAATTTTCAATTAAATTTCAAATTTCAAAAACCCTTTCTAAAACATTTCCTCTGGATAACCATCGTACTTCTGTATGAAGCAGCAGTACGATATGATCTGCTCCAACCTCTTCACACAAAGATTTAAACTCACGGTGATTGAATGCTTTTGCTTTGATAAAATTCACAACTTGAACAACAACATCCAAAACGGCTTTCAAATTATGTGGAAGTGTTTTGGATGCTAAATCATACCAGTGAAGGATGCAATGGTTGGTAAAAATATTTGGGTTGATTTAATTAAAGCGGTGAAACCTGATTTTCTCCCCAACATAGCGGGAGAACCGTCAGTACAAATAGATTCTACTAATTCCCATGAAAGGCCATTCGAATCAAAAAATTCATTCACCAAATTCATAATGTCCACTGCCTTCGTTGTTACTTTCTAGGGTTTACAAAAAAGAAATTCCTCTTTTATTTCATTCTGATGTATATATCTAGTAAAAACAAGAAGCTGTGCGCAGTTAGAGTAATCAGTTCATCCAACTGTCAACTAATTCTTGCCGGACTTTTCTTGATTTCCTCCACTGCTGTACACGTATGTCTTCTGATATTTCTCGAATCCGATCACAAATTGTATTATTTGATAATGGTATTTGTGCAATTTTCTCTTTTGCCTCTTTACCACACATCAACTCAACCATGTCCATAGCACACGGCTTCACTAATGTCTCAGCAATTGTATGTGGTTTCTTTTCTTTTTCGACCCTCAATGCAACGCGATAACTGGCCTCCGGTGCTGGCTTCTTCGAGGTAATAAATCCATGGTCATGAAGTGTGAGATTCTTACCAAATCGTGCTCGTTTTATTCTAAATGAGGACTCTTGACTAGTTAGAATGTCTGGGATGAACATTCTGAAGATGCTCTCTCAGTTTGATGGCTTCATACTGCCATTGCTGAATATCTCAGAGCAAATGAAGCACTGCGGCTTTTGCACACCTTCTTTGTCAAGCACAAAAGTAAAACCATATTGCACATACGAATCTTGGTAACAACGTTTCTTTGGCGTGGTCATTCCTTTTGTCTGCAAAAATAATATTTTTTTGTATATAACTCCTGATCTAACGTTTCATTTTAAAACAAAGCTAAAAAAATAAATAATATTTTAATGTATTTAAATCTTGATCTATCCTTTCATTTTTAGAATAGGCTAAAAATAAACTATAAGCTACTTACGATTAAATTAAAATTTAGTCAGCAAAAGTGAAGTCGGCAAAAGTAATTTAGCTAACCTTTGTTTATCACTAAAACGTGTGTACTGTGAGCATGTCGAAATGAATCAGTTGGAGTGTCTACCATACAGTACGTCACGCGCATGCGCAGGAGGTGTAGATGCCGCGTAGGCGAGCCTCGAGGGAGCGCCGATCTGGCAATTTCACTAGCTATCTTGAATCTTAACCGGGAATTTTGAGTTATCGGACCCTGCAGTGAGAAAAAAGTCTATGCAACTCACTGTGTCCGAAAAACAGACCTGAAAAGTTGCTGGTGTGGCTGACAGACAGTACCAACATGGAATAGCCCGGAAATGTTGATAACATAACTATTTTTGGAATATATTAATAGCATAATATACTTATTTACCTGCTATTCACCGTACCCCCTGGGGGTAAGGATACCCCAGGTTGGGAACCCTGCACTAGACAGTCTCAAAACTGTTTTCTATTTTACTAATTTCCTGGTGTGCTAGCACTGTTTTAGGCTGCGATTCATTTGATATCATTAATAATACCCCTCGTCATATTTGTTCTATCCGTGCTAAAAACACTATAACGATTACTTTCTTATGCCTATACTAAAATGATCCTTAGCTATGTCTTACTAACTTAGACTAACTTCGGTAACTGTTGGCCAAAAGGAACTAAACTGAGCTAAAAACTCCTTGTTCTTAGTACCTTAGCGTACATAAATGATATAAACCTCATAAGTCCATAATGAAAGTTAAGCCAAGTAGCCACAATCTCATGCTTATTTACAGCTTCAGAAACTGTTTCTGCATTTCTCACCAATCACACCCACGTCCACTTACTTTATCGATACATGTATGCACCTGCAGCTCTAACCTCTAGTTCCTCTCTAACCTCTAGTTTCCCTGATTTTGCAGGTTTAAACCTGCAAAATCAGGGAAACTACAGTCATTAGCAGGCAGCAGGCAGTCTTTTTCTAACACCAAATTCATTTAATTGCACACATCCTCCTCACATAAGTCCTTTCAACCATCAAACACGTTCCACACATCTTGAAACTGCACTCCATTCCTCCTACACGGTCTATGCAATGAGTTATTTGCAATGATGGCTCTTCTTTGCCACTCACTTCTGTCATACTGCGCAAAAGGACTTGTTTTTACACTCTCACGCTTCTCTTTTGTTTCAGTCAGTAACTGTCATATTCTCTCAAACTGTACTCATACAAAAGATTCTCACAAAGCATTCCTATTTTAGCTTCGCCATGCAAAATTCTCATTCAATTCCAGCTTTCTTGGACGAGTATTCGTTTCTCTTCATTGGCACTTCTTTTTTTTTTTTTTTGTTTGTTTGTTTTTCTCAGCAGCACCACACACCAAACATTTATTCGGTCCCTCAAGCTTGCGCGTTGTCCTTCGGAAAATTACACGCAAGCACGTTATCTCTCTCTGTCTCTCATTACATCTAACTCATTTTCTTCACCATCCATGCTTATAATCTATAGTGCTGATTTTTTATGTTCACCAAGGCGGATGTCAATACTTGTTTTCTCTCTTTTTGTGCCACACAGGTGGCACAAATTATTACTTTAGTTACTTCTGTTGTCCGTTACATTTTTTTTAAAAAAAACTAGTCCCACTGTTTTACCAAATTCTTGTTGTTTCATGTACTCTGAGAAACTTCTTGTGTTCTGAAGATGCTGGATGTCATACCAGCGAAATATCAGCTTATAAGTTAATACAAATTAGATGTGAAAATGACCGTCTCCCAGATTTTTGGTAAATTTATATAGCCATATCTATTGAGGTTTGGGGTATATTTAAAAGCTCCTGTTGATTCCAAAAGCAATCTATCTCATTTATGACTTTCGTGTAGCACTTTTATTTTCTTCTATTTGATCCTTTTTCAAGGGGCTTCCAAGGCATTTTCTGTTAGACCCGACTTGCCATAACGATAGTGTCAGATGTATTTTTTATTTTTTCGCCAAGGCTGATCTCAACAATTCTTCCTGTCTGTCCATAGTAAGTCAAGTCACAAGAACAGGGCTCCATAAACTCCTTGAGGAGGTAAAGGAGAGAGTTTGTCCTTAGGTGAATGGATGAGAGTTGGCAATTTGACACAAGGTGATATTTATTGTAGGTTTAAATACGGTGCGTAGCTGATATTTATTGTGCCTTGAATATATGGGATAGTAACGGTTTTGCTGTAGTTGTGTAGATATTGATCGACCATTGCCAAGAACAGAGAAGAGTGGAAAGAACAGGAGGAGGCCTTCGTACAGCAGTGGACAGAAAAAGGCTGAAAAGAAGAAAGAAGAAGAGGATTATATATTACCACTGACTAAGGAAGTTGACACAAGTGAGTGAGTTCAACGGTAAGAGCATTGTCATCGGAACAGATAGCTTTCGCTATGAATTAGTGTTTTTAGGATACCGTACTGTTGAGCTGGTTGATAGTGTGATTGTTTCTGCAAATATCTCCCTGTATGTGTGGGTTTTCTATAAATAGAAAAGATAATGAACCATCAGGAAGCCGTGTAATTAGTGTATCCAGGAAGGGCAGACCGTCATTAGCATCCTGTTCCATTGTGAAGTGGATTTTACGGTTTTGGCTATTTAAATACACTAAAGCTGTATCCAATGTGTGTGGACTATGTGGCCAAATAGCAAACGCATCATCAGCATAGCGTAGCCAAACCACTAGTTGAGAGTGGCTGTATTCATGGCTTGCTTTTCCAAGTGTTCTATGTTGAAATTGGATAAAGGGGGGGGGGGGGTGTTTCCATTGCTGTACCATCTAGCTGTTTGTATATCTCCCTTTTCCATGCAAAATAACCTGCATGTTCTGTAAATTTAAATAGTTCAAATATAACAGGGAGAAAATGTAACTTTTATAAAACAGGGGTTTCAATTAACGGTATATTTGTAAATAGTGAAGTGATGTCAAACCTAATAATTACTATTAATATGAAACTAATAATATATTTTTTTTTCTCAATAATTTGCAAGCTATATATTCTTTTGAGAGTTAGTAGGATCACGATCTGTGATTTGTAAAGGTATGTGCATTTTTCTTTCATATTCAAATAAATTCATCACCACAGTAGCATTACCTTTGCTTTAGTTTTAACAATATTGTTATTATTGTAAAATCTTTTGAATCCTGATTTCTGATATTGGGATATTGTTTTTGGAAGACTTGGATTAGATGTGGCCAATATCTTAATCCAATCCAAGTCTCCACAAAACAATTGCCACATGACAAGATGGTAATTAAATTAGAACAAATGGAGTTTGGTAGTAGATCAGTGCACTGTATTAGAGATTGGCTGTTTGGCAGATATAAACAATTTGAGTATGGGGAGAGATATTCCAGAAGAAGAAATTCACTAGTAGTGTGCCCTAACTGTCTATTTTGGAGCCTTTAATTCTTATGGAAATGATATCGGGAAATTGTATGTCACTGAATTGCGATATATAACTGTTTACAGATGCGAAATTACGATGAAATGTGAAGAGTGAAACGGATATTGCTGCTTTGCAAGTGAACTTTTATGATTTTCGAATGCAAGTGAATTTAATTGGGAGATGAATTTCACCGCCCAGTGTGAGACCACCTCCCCGTTTATTGGAGGCTTCTCGAGTAGCTTGAAAAAGTTTCCTGTTTGTTCTCTAGAGCAGGGTTTCCAGACTATGTAAAAAATAAATAAATAAATAAAATAACTAAATTAGGGGTTCTCAACCTGGTTGTGGTTGCTGGCGCATTCCAGATTGGGAAGAGAGTGGTGGACACCAATATTTTTTCTACGAAAATGTATACTTCCTTATCATATCAAATTATAACAATTAACAAATTAATTAACAATGAAAGTAGAATAAATACACATCTAACATTTATTGTACAACCAAATTAAACCATAATAAAATAAACAAAAACATTTCTGTTTATCTCGATAAAACAATAGTCTTCTTCCTAAGCGTTGTTTTTATTTGGATTACTCATTTTGAAGCAAAATTTTTAAACACGAGAGAACAACGTATGGTCAACACCGATGGAATAGTGATAGATGCCTCAAGAGCAACGCTGCTATGCTATTTTCATTAGGCATCTACAGATGCCGTATTGTCACTCCGATGCTCGGTGATGTTCCACACCGATGGGTCTCGCCATGTAGTCCTACTGTTTGCTTTTCTGGCAGCTTCAGCTCTCTGAAGATCAGTCACTCCACACAAGTCATCCATCCAACTCATTGAGGGTCTACCCCTGCCTCTTTTTCCAGGACCTTTACCTTCTATTACTGTTCTGAGAAATCCTCCTTCCATCTTTTCTACGTCTCCAAAATATTTTAACTTTCTTTTGTGAATATCCTTAAGAAGCCATAAAGTTCTGGAGATCTTTCCTAACACCCATTCATTTGTATGCCTTTCAGTATATGATATCCACAACAGCCTTCTTTAACACCACATCTCAAAACCAGATATCCGTATCTTCTCTGAATTCTTTAGGTTCCAAGTCTCGCATCCATAAGTCGCTGTTGGAAAAACAACTGCATCCAAAATCCTCAACTATGTTCCCTTGGAAATAAATCCATCCTTTCAGATTTTAGACAGGTCTTGGAATGTTGTTTTAGCTATTCCTAACCCTTTTCTGACATCTTCTGAACAGCAATTCTTCACATTAATAATGGATCCCAGGTAACCAAACTTGCTGACTTCCTCAATTCTTTCTCCATTAAGATACACTTGTTTCTCAAGAGTTTCTCTGTTTGTTTTTCCATTGATAACCTTAATCTTTGTCTCTAGGATTGAGTTGAAGTCCTCTTTTATTACTGATCTTGTTAACTTTGTTACGAAGTAGTCCTAGTCCTTCCATGTCATTACAAAGGAGTATTGTATCATTAGCATAACTCAGATTAGTGATCAATCCACCTCCTATCCTAATTCCTGTCCTGAGCTCATCGAATGCTTCACGCATGAAGTCCTCCGCATATATACTAATCAAGTGTGGAGAAAGTAAACACTCTTATCCCTCCGTCCACTGTGGCCTTAATTAACTCTGCTGGGATTTCATCTGCACCTGGAACCTTATTGCTGTTGAGCTGCTTAACTGCTCTTTCAAATTCATGCCTAAGTGGAGGAAGTTCCAAAGCAAAATTTTTCTGGTGGGAGGATTCCACATTTTCTTTATTCACTCTGCTGTACAGTTCCTCACAGTATTCTTTCCATCTGTCTTTGATTTCCAACTCTTCTGTTAGTTATGATCCATTCCTGTCTTTGATGACATTCAATTTAGGCTTAAATTTGTGCTTTAAGTCACGAACTAAATAAAACATCCTTCTATAATTGTGCCTTCTCATCTGGAACTCTATTTCTTCACATTTGTTAGTATAGAACTTTTCCTTCCTGCTTGATGGGCTCTTCTGACTTCTCTGTGTAATCTCTTGTATTCTTCTGTCCCTGAGTCTCTTCGTTTTTCCAATCGCCATCTTTGGATTAGTTCCCATGTTGAATGTGATATCCATGGATCTCTTGGTCTTCGTATTGGGCTGAGGTACTTCTTCGCTGTGTCCTATATTGTCACCTTGACTCCTTCCCAAAGCATTTCTGGTGAGTTCACCTCATTGGTGTCCAAAAAATCATCCAACCGAGTTGATGTTTCTTCTGTGAATAAAGCAGGAATTACTCTAACATCCAATATAGTGGGATGTGCCTGACCTGTAAGTTTTCGGAGTCTTAATCTTACTTTGCCTCTTAATAGCTGATGGTCTGTACCACAATCTGCTCCAGGACAAGTATGCACGTCAGAGATGCTTGTCTTCTACTGCTGGAGAGCCAGGATGTAATCAATCTGGTGCCTTACCTATCAATGTTAGATGTCCAAGTATAGGTCCGTCGTGGATGTTTCTGGAAGCAGGTATTGGTAATAACTATGTTAGCACGGGCAAATTCCAACAGTCTTTCACCACGGGTGTTACGTACACCCAGACCAAACATGCCACATTCCGGCCTGACTCTCGTACTCTTTCCCACTTTTGCATTTAATTCCCCTAAGATGTACAGAAAGTCTCTCCTTGGTAGGCGGTCCAAAACAATTTGTAAGTTTTCATAGAATTTCTCATTCTCTTCTTCAGTTCTATCCTAACCTAACCTAACCTAACCTATCCGTGTAGGGTGCATAAACTACCACAATTGATACGTTGGTAGCCTGAGCCTTAAGTCTAATAGAGAGTATGCTATCATTAATAGGGCTATAACCAAGAAGGCTTCTTGAGTGAACTGTCTTCAGTATTATAGCTACCCCATCACATTTTGAATCACCACCTGAGTAAATAACTAGCTTACCATCCTGTTTTTTGAATGACCTTTTCCATTCCATCTGGTTTCTGTAATTCCCAGGATGTCAATTTTATGCCTATCCATCTCCATCTCTTTACAGACAATCTCAAGAGTACCCATCTATAGACCCCTGATATTCCATGTGCCTATATAAAATTTATTTCTAAGATTAATCTTATACCTTCTGTGTTGCTCCAACGCTGTCAGTAGACTAAATACATAAAACATGCGCACAAAATTGGCCCTGGTTACACTCGCACTCAAAAACAGAGGAATTACAAAATATTCGTAATATAACATAAATGTTAACATTTTTTAAGATTTCAACAAATATTATTAATAGGAGAAGACATATTTTCCAGTTTTAAATTTATTTTTCCCTTATTTAATAACTGATGTTTTTGCTCAAAAACTGTCTCACAATGTTCGAACGATGAGTGGTGCATTATCGTGCAAAAGTGACCAGCTCCTGCATCACGATATTCATGCCGTACGCGATGCATTCTCACTCAATCGCTACAGACTTCGAGATAAAACTCACCACTGACCATTTGGCTAGGTGGAACGAATTCTTTGTAGATAATACCCTTGGAATCGTAGAAACTAATCAGCATTGTCTTTACTTTTGACTTCTCCAAGCGAATTTTTTTCGAATGCCCCCTCTTCTGGTGATCTCCACTCAGCATTCAAGCACTTTGTTTCGGACTCATACTCAAAACACCACGTTTCGTCACCAGTAAGTATCGTCTCAAAGAAGTTTGAGTCCTTAGGAGTGTTTTTAATGAGATCCTTGCAGTGTTCAATTCGATACATTTTTTGGTCGTCGTTCAATTTGTGGGGAACAAATCGCGAACTCAATTTAAGAAGGCCCAAACCCTCGATCAAAATTTGGTACACAGTTGATTTTGGAATCCCCAATTCATCTTCAATCAATCTTACGGACGATTTCCGGTTTTCTTTGATGAAATCACGCACTTTTTGGATGTTCACTTCGCTCAGTCCAGTTTTTGGACGGCCACGCTTTTCGTCGCCCTCAAGCGTCTCAGGACCACTTTTAAATCGCTTAAACCACTCGGAAACTTGAGGACCGGATAGGCATTCATCACCGTATGCTTTTTGAAGCATTTGATGCGTTTTGGTAAAACGTTTACCAAGTTTAACACAAAAGTCAATCGCGGCTCTTTGTTTGAAATTCATTTTCGGACCGTTCGTCAAAACACACTGTCATTCTTGGCACAATAACCTTCTAATGAAACAAATATAATAAACAGTTGACACAACACTAATGAAGGTTGCCACTTTTGACGACAAAAAGATACAACAGGTGGCGCCACTAGTTTCTTCAATTTTCGAAAGGTTTCTTTTTGGAGAGAGGGTGATTTATCATACTTTTTGATGCAGTGATAAAATTGTCTCACTACAGCTATAACAAGATTCTTGATAGAACCGTCGAAATGCTTACACGACGTGTTATGGTAATTATTTTAAACTGCTATTTATATCTAAATGGTTAATATTCAAATGGCTGTTCAGAATTTCAGAGTAATAACGGCATGTTAGCATGACCTATTTTTATTTTTTTTTATAGCGGATACACATACGAAAAGGTCAAAAGACATATTAGATTAGAGTCGGGTCTGGGCAAGAAGATAAGAAGAAAGTAGGACTCTGTTCAGATTTTATTTGAACAGCTGAGGGTTGTAATATTTGGAGAAAGCAGAGTAGCGAAGATAGGTCCGAAGCACAGAAATAGATGGAATAATAGAGTAGGCAGAGAAGTTGGTTCTATGAGTTTCAAGATGGACTGTAAAAAGGTGTTAGTGAGCATGGGCTCTTATTTTAATGATTTTGGAGGAGAGTGGAGAAATAACTGTGGCCAATACAGTAGAGCGGATTTATATAGAGTTAACAGCTGTGAAGGCTTGAAGTAATGTCTTGTGATTTCGCAGTTGCAGAATATGTAGTTGAAGTGTATTTGTGCCAAGAAAGGTCAATCCAAGAAAGGAAGCTCTAGATGGGAAGAAAAACACGAGTTTCCGAGAGGGAAATGTCGTTCCAGCTTTCGTATGAGAACAATTAATTCACTATCATCTGAGAAGACTTTATAAATTCTTCACGTCCTACTGGGATTTGAAATCAGTTCTCTCCAAATAGAATATAAGATGTATAAACTCTTTTTCACAAAAACCTAGCACGTGCATACATTAAAAGCTTGGAAAGTTTTTTTTTTTTATTTATTTTATATAAATATTCTAAACTCTAACGTACATCTAAACCAGCATTTTCTTCTGAGCAAAATGTTTAAGAATATTCGCAGAATATTCCCATTTGGAACATGTTTGTCAAGGATTAAACATTTTTCATTGCCTGCAGATTGGATAAGAAATCGGGAATGACAACGCATTTTTGAATGAAAAATAGAGTAGTTTATCTCTTCCAGGCATAGAATTTTCATAAATGCTTTTCAACTGAAGAGATTTTTCCAGTCTCATGGGAAGTTGCATACTTCTCTTGGTGGAAACTGTTGCTATTATAACACAGCTCAGAGACACGCGTGGAATATGCGCTTTAGAATGATCTTCACATCATTTCCTTCGAGAAGCACAGACTATATTCATCATGTTCAAAAAAACATTACGAAGTTATTTCTTTCTTCTCAACTTATTGATATATGGCAACAGTGCTATTCTTTGCCGTCCGTTTTTTTCCTTCAACTGATAAAAAATGCAGATAACATTAAGTCCCACAACATACTGCGGGCTGGAGATATAGAATAGACTACCCAACTAATGAATACCCATTTTGCTAATAACTACCAACTTGATGTAAAAAAAAACATAATACTCAGTGCTGATTCTACACATGGACAAAGGTGAATGTGGAGCAGATACACGATCTGTTGAATAAATTGAATAAGAATTCGGCAATAGAAGCTGATGCGATATCAGCGCTGATGTCAAAAGAGTATTCAGCTGAACTAGTTAGATTGAATGTGGGAGACAGATAGTCGAAGGTGAGGTTGAAAAAAGTGAACCCGAGCGGAGTATATAAAGAAAGTTCTAAATTCCACAATCTTTGGCATATCAGACCTGACAAAAGCACATATCTTACCCTTCTTATTAAAGGCATCAGTGAATATGTAATAAGGAAAGCTGAAGAGAGACGTTGTGTAGATGGTGGCAGTTCTGATTCGATGATAAATAGTACACTGGAGGGTTGGATTACTATATGTGGTTGTGCACGTCACTGATGCTGATTTAATACCCCTGAATTTAGAGAAATCAATCTGGAAGTTTTTTATTGTCAAGAATTCTGAGGTTTGATGGCGAAGGGGCTGTTTTTTTTTTCTTTTTTTTTTGCAATTTTTATGGTGATTTTCATGTTGCAGATATTTTTGGTGTGTTTTTACGGAAAATATTTTTTAACCGTAGTAAATCTGAGATTTTTGCATTGCTCATCATGGTCATGAGGAAAAACGAATAGGATATTTGAAGATCAGCTGCATTCAGGGGATAAGGAATTAGGGGTCGCCAATTCTTCACAGGGAGTTAACCAATATTCTTTAAATATATTATCAATATTTTGTGTACTACACCACACCACACCACAAATTATAGCAAAACTACGTTCCCTTTTAAGTCGGTTGAAGATCAGACATAACAACCTCAAGTATCCCGGCGTCTACCAGATTATCTGCAGTTGTGGTAAGCCATACATTGGCCAGACGGAAAAATCATTTGAACCTCGTAACGAGGAACATCAAAGAGACATAAATTACAAGAGAACAAGAGCCAGTGCTTTATCTAGCCATGTTTTGTTCTCCGCAAATTCCAACGAAGAAAGACTCCCACATCAGAAAAGTCAAATAACATTCATCGTTGTTACGACGAAATAGAAAGGAAAATAATAGAATCAAAAGAAATAGACCTTAACCATATATATATCAACAGTAACCTGACTTGTCAGATTGTCATTGTTCTGCCATCCAATATTGGCTTGCTCGAGATCTTAAACGCACGCGTATGCCTAATAATACAGTTGGAGAGAGTTATTTTTTAATTATTATATTAATTATTAATTATATTAATTATTATGTTAATTATTAATAACGGTTAAGGTGATGTCAAGGCCTTGACATCACCTTAACAGTTATTTATTAATACTTTTTTGCACTGTTCAGAGCCAGTCCTTTACGGTTATCTTGCTGGTTATTTCTATGTTTTTTGCACCTGAAGAAGTCTGTGAAAGACGAAACTAGTCTTGAGAATAAAATCTGCTTTTATTTAATCTCGGTGTTCTACGTTATATATATATATATATATATATTGTTTTGGTAAAATACTTATAAGCTCTGTATTACTTAACCTTGGTATTTCTAACTGGCTCTCACTGATGAGATCTCAATAAAGGTCGAAACCCGTCTGGGTAGTGGTCCCCTTGCCTTTAATGCATAGCATCATATATCTCCTAAAGGAGATGGGCTTTGCATTAAGGGTAAATATTAAGAATAGTGATCAGAGCTTATACCACCTTTACTACGAGTTGCCTAGACTTGCACTACCTTGTGGGTCAGTTAGACTCACACTACGTGCAGACCCAAACTTGACTTATTTGTCTGTTTGCTTACTTGGGAAATGGAGCAAAACCAGGTTTAAAATAGCTTGGCATCTTTAACATTTATTATACCCAAGGTTAAAAACTTTCTACATTATATAATTATGTATATATACACAAATACAGTATTGCTGTGTTACTCCCCAAGGATTACAATATATGGGAAGCAAGTTTACTACTTAATTATATTTAAGTCTCTTTCGATATCGCTAATGCTTAACCTCATTGACGGCTTCGATAATACTAAGCATATAATTGCTTAAATGAGAACAAATTCCATATATACTGGATACGTATATTTTTAGATTACTTTTTCACATAACAAAACGTATTCTTCATTGAATAAAATTTTCACTGAACGTATATAAAAGTTGTAAAACACGAACATAATAAGCAAAACATTTATGTGAGATTTTTACATTGGCATTGTCTTGTGCAAATCGCTACTGTCCCCCTCACACTATCCAATGGCAGTGGATTATGTTCCTGCTGGCTGTGAAGCCTCTTTCGTGGCTAAGTAGTTTAGCCGTGTGAATTGTTTCGGCCCACCCGCTGCACTGCTTATTTCTGTATAATGAAAGATGGGGGATTATGGGTTCTTATTATCTGTGTGATAGTAAGTCTTACTTGAACAGGGTGCCTTGGCATGTAAAACGAAAGGGAGAAAGAAACCAAAAATGGCAACAACCACTTCCAGTCTCAAGGTCATTTGAGTGTCATTCACTACTTTTTTTTACCCCTTCGGATGAGCGTACGATCCTACTCAGATTCTTGTGTTTCCACCATTTATGTTTATATTTTTTAATTTTTTATATTACTGGTTCTTGGTTTAATTCTTTCATAATTTCAAGGAATTTTAAGGAATACAATAAATCATTGAAATTCTGTTTTAATGTGCTAATTGTTACACTGAAATATACTAAACAGGAATAATTACATTTAGATCAATCTGTGGAGCACTCAGGATTTAATCTTGGGGTGGGGGGGAGAGTTGAGTAGACACACTACGCATTGCATACGACCTATGAGTGAGCATCTGCAGTGATCGCCAATACATGAAACCCGTGATCTCCTCTGGCTCGGCCCAGGCAAACGAAGTAGCGCTCGGCCGCCCGAGCACTACTTCGTTCGCCTTGCGTTCACAGCGGCCGTGATTCCCGAGGGCTAGAGGGTATTCCCACCTTATGTGACCGCTAAAATTCATAAGTAGTATAGAAATCGAAGGCACGACACAACATAAATTTAAAAAAATGTATTTTAATGAAGAAAAGATTTTTGGCAAATTTTCTAGTGTTTTTTTTTTTTTTCCTTTTTCTTTTTGAGGGGCCAGACCCCTTAGTCCCCCTGGGTGCGCCCTTGAAATCAATAAGCTGATATGATGGCATCAATTTTTTGTTTTCACATTTGAAAATCTCACTACCCAACGATAGCTCCTGTCAAGAAGCCCTTGTAACGGCTTCGTGTAATATCAAAGGAATTATATGTTTTATACTTTATGTTACATGTGGCTTAGGAATAAGTGAGAGTAATAATAACTAATAGGAAAATGAGTGAATAAGTGATAAGATCAAATGTGAGACAACCTGCTTTTTTGCTAATATCGTAATCAATATTTCATGATGTTATATTGTTTGGTCTATCCTTTTTTTTTTCAATCACATCTCACGAGATCCCGTTTGAGAGCAACTACGAGAACACGAATGTCAAGTTATCTTCAGCATGTCATGTTCAGTTCGCTCTCTCAAAGACGTATCATGTTTTATTGATTACATCATAGAAGTCGTGCGCAAGTTAGGAGAAATACAACAGTTTTAACACTAAAGGTATTCTTTCGTTTATACGGTTGGCGACTGACGTGATTTTCCAGTTTTTCTAACAAGTGTTACAAAATCTCATAATTATCTTAGAAAAGGTGTACAAGAATTAGCTATTAAAATTTGTTTTGATTTTGTCAAAGACAAACCAATATTCCTGAACGATAGCTATTTTGGTGGAACTTTATCCCAGTAGATTCTCCCTTGCACTAAAGGAATATTAGATGATTTCTGATTCAGTATGCAAACTGGAACAATTTGTTATTCAAATACTATCGATTTCTCACTATTAATGAGGAAAGTAGCAAACGGCTGTAAGTGCGAAATCCTTACAGTACTATAGCAATCAATAATTTAACAATTATAATATTTATTGTAATACTTATATTACCTTGCATATAAATCTAGTTGGCTATTATCAATGTACAGAACTATTTTAATAATTGCTGTTTAATAAGATAATTATTTCTTATTACGGATTTACAGCTCTGTAAGTTTTTGTTCAGTCCTGTTAATCTTCGAACATAACTGAGCAACTCTAGGTGAATCTCGTAGTTGTTGAATGGTAAGAGAGGAAACATTGTTAATGAAAAACAATGATGGTATTAATGTATAAAACACAAAATGCCTCATGGAAGATATAGAACAACTTTAATATGAATTTCATAAATTACGATCATTTTTTGAACTTTGAAAGCACATTTAGTTCTATCACGGTATGTCCTAAAAACGATGAAGAATTTTAGGTGTTCTTGGTCTTCTTCAAAGCGCTTTTCCAGAGAGAGAGAGAGAGATTTATTTAAGAACTAATCAATGGGGGTTTACTTTAGGGTTGAAAATTATCTTCCATCTCTCGATAACTGTGTAGAATTGGTTTTGATGACTCTTCCTGACCAAACTCTGAACCATCGCTTCCACTCTTCCATGTTGGATATCCATACTCGCAAAACGATCTGTAGGTTGGATTCCATTCTACTAGCTTTTCAAAAAGTGCCTTTCCACTGATAGGTTCTGCTGTTCCACCATACTCAGGCGATAAATGAGAAGCTGGAACATACTGATGTAGAGAGTTCCAGTCAGTTCCGTGAAGAATCACCTGCAAAAGAAAAAATAAAATAATAATATCAGTTCATATTTGAAGTAAATAAAAATAACATAGGGTAAATGCATATATATGATTAAATAAAGAAATAATAGGTGAAAAGCTCTGCGAACTATTATGCAAAAATATGAAAAAGAAAAAGTGAACTAAGATACAACAGCGTATCATGAAAGTAATTGAGGTCATTCGTGTACAGCTCTGCATTGGAATATTTCATGGATGACATTCCTTACTTCTACTTCTGTAACTGTATTTGCTTTCATTTCGGTTTTTCAAGATTTTTCAGGAGTTTTTCAAATTATAGGAAAGAGACTAGTTGCTCTCTGTACGGGTGTCATGGCAAAGACTCTATTTGTTCTCTCAGATGTCTTTCTTTCATCCAGCAATGAAACAGAAATGAAACAAACAAAGAATGAAAGCGACACTGCGATCAAAGTAAATATCCTGCAAAAACAACTCGCATCAAACAAATGAAAACAAGCACAATATGCCAGGCATATCAGAATTGAAACGTCCATAGTCCTAAACGTCAAAACGCCAACACAAATGACAATCACCACATCCAGAGCAGACCTCCTGCTGTTGGCAAAAAAAAAAAAAAAAAAACCAAATTGTAGCTACATCAACCACTTCCTCTTGAATGCCGAAATTACGCACTCCATGATTCATTTCACGAAAAGATAAAGCATTTGCCTTTGTGTGATCCATGACTGCTAACAGAGAACTCCAAATTTAGATTTGGCTACCTTTCACCTCATCTAGTTCATAGTCTCTTTATCCCATTTGATGATATTATCTTCTGAATTTACCGCTCCCGAAATTCTTTAAGCCACTACACTCCATCACCTTCCTATCCATGAAGTTTAACCTTCTGAAATTCAGCGATTAAAATAGTCAAGTCATCTTCCTAGATGACCTTTCTGTGCACATCTTCAATTGACTCATCTCTTCCCACACCACAGTGCAAGCTGGATGTGATGTGGAAGTTTTTGCTATAAACAATGACCTACCCGAAATCGTACTGTATATCTTACTATATACAGGAATACCTCGATTATCGCGGTTATTGTTGCCACGAAAAATACCGCAATAATCGGTTCCACGATAATTGGGATAAATAATGCGTGTAAAATGGGTGATCAATGCCAAGGATTTTTCAAATCTATTAATTAAATTTTATATATCAAGTAAAAAAGAAATGTGTTAAACGTGTTAAGTAAAAAATGAAGGTTCATTAAGAAAAACAAGATTATTCTTTAATCTTTATTTATATATAAGAAGTACATACAGTACATAGAATTATTCTTTCTTGGATAAAAATTGGTGTAGAGTTGTCTGGTGGAATTTTTTCTTTCTTTTTTTCTTCGTATAAAACTCGGTAGCAACGGATGGAATTTTCAATTTCCTGACGAATTTTTAGTGATCGCTCGAGATTAGGATCGCCGCAGTTCAAGATTTTTTTCTTTAAAATTTTCAGAAATTCTAAACATTCTGTCCATTTCATTGAGGGTAAATTCCTTCGGTGCCAAGTCAATTTGTTCGTCATTATCATCGATTTGAGCATCGTAAGCACGTTCTCTGTCTAGGATAATTAGGTCTTCATCATCCAGCTCCTTATCATGTAACTGAAGCAGGTCCTGAACATCACTTTTTTCAATTTCTTTTAGTCCTAGATCGAAGCCCAAGAGTTTGTAGCGTGGTCTAAAATATGGCGAACAGTTGATTCATTTAGACTGTACTCTCTTGCAATTTTGGCTTTGGTTATGCCTGCTTCATACTTATTTATCATATGCAACTTATCTTCTAAGCTGAACACTCTACGTTCCTTCTTGATAGCTGTAGACTTGAAATCATCCTTGTTTCTTTTAGCATTTATTATAGGGGTCAATAACAAGAGAAATAAATATCCACATGTACTTCAGGCAAGGGCGGATAGTTACTGGTAAGTGGTGAGAGGGTGCCGTCGGATAAAAACGAAGCGCTACAAGATAGCGATACCTGGAGAGTGGCAACTCGAACTGGTTGCGTATGTAGTGGGCTACATCTCACGGTCGAGTGAGATGTAGCCAACTATTGCGCTCCAAATTCGAATTATTCGAATTTGGAGCGCAATAATTGGAATTTTGGTATCAAATTATAAACCGCGATAAATCGAGAATCGCGATAATCGAAGCCGCGATAATCGAGGTATTCCTGTATGTACTCAGTCTATGCCGAAGTAAGCACTAAATGTAAAACAACCCTTAGCAAATCCTAATCCACCTCCAAAAAATCTAATACCAGAAAACGCGCCTCCTGTCTTAATGTAAGTTATGCATTTTGGTAGTTTACAAAGATCATCGGATGCACGTCCTTCTCTACTCATCCAAATGGCACCACTATTAGCGCACTCAAAGATAGAACTGATCTCCTGCATCACTCTTTTCCTCCATATTCTGCATAGATCGCTTCCTTCCATGCCAGCAAGTGATCAACTAAAACGTCTTCTGGCCCTTATGTCGTTTCAGTGCTGTATTCTAACGCAGTGCTCTAAAGCTATTTCCGGTCGTCTGTCGTCTCCTCAGTCCTCTGTGTACTCATCTGGAACTTATCTCAACACATGTAAGCAAGCATACACTATATCCAATCCATTCCATAAAGGGAGATAAACGTATGCAGTCCAACTACCAACAAATTGCCATTATCTCAATACTATCTAAAATACCGAGAAAGTTATTTATCATCAGTCAACTTCTCCATCACCTAGAGGGTGATCTGTTAATCAGAGACCAGTAGCATGGATTCTGTGTATCTAGATCCATGGTTGATCTCTTTGCCTACATCAACTGCCATGGAAAGGTTCGAGGAAACATTCACTTTCGCTCTAGACATTTCCAGCGCTTTTGGTCATGTTCGGCATCGAGGTCTGCTTCGCAAACTGCCTTCCTTTGGTGTACTTGCCACCTGAAAGTGGATAGACAGCTTTCTATCTGTTCGGTCAGCAATTGTCATGGCGGACGGCATCCTCTCTCTTCGAGCTTTGCAACCAATACAAAGGTCGGTTCAATCACTACTCTCTCTCTCTCTCTCTCTCTCTCTCTCTCTCACTGTCTCTCGCTTTCTCCTATACATGAATGTCGTACTCTCATCAGTACTAATCTTATCCGGAGTTTTGCACTCCATTAAGCCTATTATTCCGATAAACTATATACCTCTCAGATATCTCAAGCTTCACGTTTATCGTGAAGTCGGGAGATAAACTACCTCGCTGAAAAATTCCATAGAATTCTTCAGCGAGGCAAGAATAGTTTAGTCACTTTTAATACTACCAAAAGCTATATAGGAGAATGTACTCTCACAAAAAGGATCTCAGCCCACCTTCTGTTATCCTCCGTAATACACAATCACCAGACAGGATAAAATCTTTCTTTGGACTAATATTTGCCTCCAGCCTCTCCAATCATAAACATATCATAGAAGTAACTTATAAGTTTTTCTGCTTTAAAATACTTGAAAAATATAATTCCCAAATCTGGCCATCTTTAAACTAGTGTTCACATGTGTGGTGTAGTGCACTTAAAAACTTCCCTAAAAATGCTTGTGATGTTCAGAAGAGAGCAATTCCGCTATTAGATGACTTTTCACTCGACTGCTCTCAGCTGTCTGGCTGAAAAGTACACATTTTACATTAATTCACATTATGTTGAATCAAACAAGGCGTATCATTTCTGGAACAATATAGACTATTCCATCATATTGGCTACCAGTTCTGAGCCACATACAACGGCCACAACTACGACTCCAAGACAACCTGAATCGCGAATATAACAAAATTTGCCGGAATCAACTGCTTCTTACACTCTGATATTGACTGCTTTACATCACAGAGGCTTGAGTCAAGACATCCACCAATTATAACGGCACAACGAGTTTTCACTGAGGGCTATGATGCAACAATAGCATGGCGGACGGAATGAACTGTCAAAGCTCCGGTAATCTGGCAGACTGCCTTTAACCCAAACAGTCCTTCATCAGGGTTCGACCTACCTCGTAAAATATGGACCTCCCTAAATAGGGTTCGCACCAACATGGTAGGTGTGGAGCTTCATTAATTACTTGTGGAATAAGACCAAACTCATCTTGTGACTGTGGTGAGGATAACCAAACTATACAATATATCACGTTTGAATGTCCATCCAGAGCCTCCATGGAACCAGCAGCTGGCTTTATAAAAGTTTCTACAATGCTGTTGATTGTCTGTTGAACTTAGACATTCAATTTTAATTTTATGCTTATTTGTATATTTTTATATGTATACATGACTACAGTATCACTTCACACCAATGTATATTTTATGCATTTCGTTGTCTTATAGATCCTTTTTTTTTTTTGTGTGAGCGTGGTGGCACATGTATGCATTCTTCTCAGCGAAACGCTAATAAATAATAAACTCATAGATTCACTTCAGTCTTTATGTACATCCGATATATTATTTATTGACTGACTTTTGCATATTAACTGCACGTCAACATAATGCTTTACTTCCGGAGTCTTGAAATTTATTAAAAATGCTCGACAAACTCCTCAGCTTTGTCTGATGGTATTCTGGAAAAGAATGATATGTATTATTATTTACAACGAGTCTCTCTCTCTCTCTCTCTCTCTCTCTCTCTCTCTCTCTCTCTCTCTCTCTCTCTCTCTCTCTCTCTCTCTCTCTCTCTTATTATCTGAGTGTCAGAAGTACATCTGATGTTGTAATCAAATGAATATTGTGCGGAAATTAAAACTGCATTACTCACTTCCAAATATTTCTTAAATGTTTAAAATACTTACTCGTTCGTTAAGTTTCCTACTGACTACTGGTTTAAAAACGATTTTGTATAAAGTTTCGAAGATCTCTGTGTTATTCACAATATGGAAACCCTTGTGACGAGCAGGAAGACCACCCTAGAAATAAAATAGTGATATCATTACTATCCCAGACAAATCATCATCAATTACAAGTCTTCGGGTACGGATTTATGAAAATATCAAACAAACGTCAAAATGGAACAAACTTTTGACTATTTTCTTTCCGTTTTTTTTTTTTGAAAAAGTCTTCAAATATTGAGAATCATCATACACGAAGAAAGTGTTTCTCCTCTACTCCAAGAAAGAACGTCGTCAAGCGAATAACAAAGTGCCAGTTCAGTAAACTGGAATCAACCTCCATCCCAAAACACTGATGATAGTTGATTACAATCATTAAACTGCATCCATCTCTTTTGAGGGTTGCAGGTGTTTGTGCTGTAAAATAAGAAGATATCTCCAAATATCACTGTATCTTATCTCCAAATTATGGTTTTCGGATCTACATTTCCTGGGTCTTAGTTTGCAGGTGAAAACGATGTCCCATATTAGAAAAAATTCATACACTTTACTATTGAGCAATAACGTAAAAATGGAAGTTTTCTTGGTTTGTGGCTACTCCCTTCATGTGAATTAAAGCATATTTTTAGGAGAATGTGTTCTCCATAAATATGAAAAATTGATATGAAAACACGCACGCACACACACACACACACACACACACACACACACACACAAACAACAGCCGAAGTCTTTTTTGGCTATATTATTGTTATAAAGATGTCTTAAAACTGATGAGGATTATAAGAGAATTCTAGGAATTAAAAAATAAAATAGAATAAAATACTAACTGATTATGTTAGTACAAATGATATAAACGCATATCACTAAGCATAGTTTAAATGTTCACAGGAAAGAATCAAATCAAACAATTTTTGGAAAGAGAATTCTACACTTATTTGCATATTAGAATATCCATTCCATAGTTTAACCATCCATCCGATTTAAATCCATAATTTAAATCCATAAATTCACATCCATCCGATTTAAAGTCGACCATTTCTTCTTTTTCCAAGAACGTTTCCTTCAATTACTGTTTTGAGAAATCCTTATCTGAAGCGTTCAAAGCATTTCATCTTTCCTCTGTTAATATTGTTAACGGATTTTAATGTTCTGCTGACTTTTTTTTATGTTGGGCCCATATACTTCTTACTCTCTTACCCACACTCAGCACTGATGTGCTATAGATTTTGGGCCCTTTTGTTTGTGCGTCATATATATATATATATGAATAAATTTGAGGAGAATTTAAGAAGAAGAAAATATTGATTGACTCAAGCAAAGAAGCATGCAGTTAAGTTGGTGGCTGTAAAAGTGATATCATTACTATCCCAGACAAATCATCATAAATTACAAGTCTTCATAATACTGATTTATCATAATAGCAAACAAGCTTCAAATTGACACAAACTTTTGTCTCTTTCTTTCCATCTTTATTTTTCAAAGAAAGTATTCAAATATTGCGAATCATCACGCACGAAGAAAGTGTTTCTCCTCCACTCCAAGAAAATGTCGCCGAGCGAATAACAAAGCGCCTATCAGCCAATTTAGTAAACTGGAATCAACCTCCATCGCAAACACTGATGATAGTTGATTACAATCATTAAACTGCACCCATCTCTATTGCAGGTTGCAGGCAATATTGATTGACTCAAGCAAAGAAGCATGCAGTGAAGTTGGTGGCTGCAGTTCTGAGATAAAACAAGAAATCTACTTCCAATAAAGGAAATTAGATAAGTGTTTTACAGTGAAAAACGTATCGTAAAAAACGTATCGTTTGTGGACAGTAAGTCAAAAATAGGTAAAATAAATAGGTAAATAAAATGAAGGCAAAATTTAACAAAACAAGCTCATTGGCTGAAGAAACGAAATGCCTGCCTACTTAGTCAAGAAATATAAGAAAGTGCTACCGAGTTAGGCTCGGTAGCACTTTCTTATATATATATATATATAATGCTGAACGAGTTACTTCGACATTATGGCCTTTTCACAATATACGTAAAAGCAGAATAAACAAAACAAAAACTACGATCTTGTCATGATCCTAAGTTTTGCATTACTGACCTGCATCACTTGTATAAAAGATGTCGCTAGGCCGATCTGAAGCCACTGTTTTAAGTGGCTTAAGGAAAAGCCCTTGTAGTCACAAATCCAATGAACTCCATTGATTGTACAAGGTTCAAACTGAATACACCACTCGAGACACTGGAAAATTGATCGGATAAGAATGGCTAGAGAGTGAGTGGCTGGATCAGTACCACCTAAAATAAAAACAAACAAAATATCTTATCATGAAATTCCACAGAATTAACAGAAACTGCAAAGTTATTGTGAATATTTTTAGTATATTTAGGATCTCTAAGAGTTTTCTATAAATGTAGTGAATTCCATTTCAGGTATAGGGTATTAAATTAAAAATTTAATCTGTATTTATTAAATATAAATACAGTATAACTTGTAATATATAAATTCAAATGATCTGTATTTGTTGTTTGAGTCTAAGAAGTTTTTTCGCTTTTGTTTTTTTTAATAGTTTATCCATCAATTTACAGAATACATGTACCGTTTATGGTGGTATATAGATTCGCTATATGTAGTGTGAGGATTAGGAACGTAGGCGATGGTTTGTGTAGGGATAACCTATCATTATGAGTCCTTCGAATCATTGGAGGTGGCGCGTCATAATAATAAGCATTCTTTATAATCCGACCGTTGTGAACTCGACTTATAACATTCTACTGTATTTTTTGAAGGCCAAACTTTGTAAATCAACAGTGAATTTTGATTCCTTTATTCTCTAGTTAGCAAGAAATACATCACATGTTTCTCTAATATTCTCGCCCATCACGAGCATATTATATGTGTCATCCTCCCCATCACGATCCTCCGTAGATTACGTATACACTATATAACGGGGGGATAATAATAAAATATATTTGTGTCTTTATTTTTTACACATTTATATAAAATATTTACATAATTTTATTATTTATTATTATTTATATTTTATTTATGTGTTTTGTTTTCATGGTTGTGATACTGTTCTAGATGACACCATTACAAACCTTCAGCAAATTATTACAAGTCTAATTTGTAATAGTTTTGTAGACAAAACTAACGATCAGGGGAAAGGTAATTAGCACGCAAGGAAACATTTCCTTTAAGACTTTTAATATAAACATATTAAAAATAATTGATTCAAAATACTTCATCAGAAACAAGGTGTAATATGAGTGCCAAATAGTCAGTCGCTGTATTATAATACTCTTCTTTACACTGTGAAAATCATTTCGTACATTATTACTCTTATCAGCAATATGTGTCATCGCTACATGTATTTAACTACTAGGAAATGGTCGTTGAGTGAAAATGAAAACACTAAAAACAAAACAAGTATTAGTAAAACAAATAAATAAATTCCCCAAATGAAGTAGGAGAGGCCATTTAGCACTAACTAACTTTCGAAGACTAATTTGGGTCCCTGCATGTTCGAGAAAGCATGGCCACACATTCTGCAAAAAGGTCACACACACTACTTTTCGCACAGCGAAGATTCCTTGGATTCCTTGGTATTTTCTTATATTTGAAGCAGCCTACAAACAACCTGACCCTCATGTCTTTGGCACCTACAAATTTCTAAGAAAGCCATTAAGTGGGATTGCCTTCTCAATATCTATCCTTCTTTTCCATGGTCTGAATACTTATTCTTTCTGCACTTCAGACCAGAACAGTTCCTCAGAACGATTCATTGATATTATTCACTGGCATGAATGCCATCCTTACACATTCTCGACAAGTTCCGATTAAACAGAAAGTGTACCAAAGCAGATGAAAAAAATAATAGTAAATCAGCTGACCACACGTAGCTTGCATCAAAAAAGTTTCATATACTCAGTGTAAGTAAATAAATTCAAAATATTTATCCACAAATATAATCTGACTTCATAAATGCCAACTGCAGCCAACGTGCCTCCTGTTCAAATAAAAGCCGTGCCTTCTGGTAACTTTCTCAGGCCATAAAAATGCAATTTCTCCTCAACTGCTCTTCCACCAGTCTATCTTCAAGGCACTTGAAGATGAAGCTGACTCCCATTATTACCCTTTTTCTACAACTCCTGAAAATCACCTTCTCCTTCTTCTTCAACCTTTTGGTTCTGTTCACTGCTGGACGAAGGTCTCCGCCATGGTTTTCCAGATCACTCGGTTTTCTGCCTCTCCCATCCATCTCACTCCTGCAATTTGTTCCAGTTCATCCCTCCACTTTCTTCTCGGTCTTCCTCTTTGTCTTGCTCCATCCATTGATCTCCACTCTGTTGTTTTTCTAGTCCATCTCCCGTCATTGCATCTGGCAATATGGCCAGTCCATCTCCACTGAGCCTGTTTAACGTATTTTACAATATCCATGACACCTGTTTGAGATCTTAGCTAGGTATTTGTCTTCCTATCTCTTAATGTTATTTTTAGCATATTTCTTTTCATGCGATGTTGTGTTGTTTCGGACTTCTGATTTTGTTTAGGGCTTCTGTTTCTCCATGTTTCCAAGTCCATGTTTCTCCTCCATAATGTTAAGACAGGAAGTATGCACTGGTCGAAAGCTTTCCTTTTTAGACTCATAGGGATATTACTTCTGAATATGTCTCTCATTTTTCCATAAGCCATCCATCCAAGGTGAATTCTTCGTTCAATCTCTTTTCTTTGGCACTCCTCAAAGGATAACAATTGGCTCAAATATACATATGAAGTAACTTGTTCTATTTCTTGTTTTCAACTTTGATAGTTCTAGGGTTTATGTATTTATTCATCATTATTTTTGTTTTTTCTCAATTTATTTTTAATCCAATTCTCTGGAGGCTTCATTTAGCTGATTTAGTCTTTCTTCCAGATCTTCAAGATTATCTGCTATCAGGACAATATCATCTGCAAATTTCAGAAGATGCAGCCTTCTCCATTTATGTTTATTACTTTTGTTTCCCAATCAAGGCTTCTAAAGACTTCCTCTAGTGCAGCTGTAAATAATTGGGGATATATGGTGTCGCTTTGCCGGATGCCTTTTTGTATTGGGAACTTTTCACTGTTTTTATATAATTTAATTACAAAAGTTGCATTATTGTAAATATGTTTTAGTGTTTCAATACATGATTTCTCAGTTCCCTGGGTTTCAAGTGCTTTCGGTGTTGAGTTGTTTTAACTGAATCAAATGCTTTTTCATAGTCTATATAGGCCAGACATAAGGGTTTATTATATTCAATTGATTTTTCAATGAGCTGTCTTAATGTGTGAATATGGTCCAAAGTATTGTAATTCTTTCTAAATCCAGCTTGTTCACAGGATTGCATTCCCTCTAGTTCAGATTTTATTCTATTATTTATAATTTTTGTGAAAACTTTATATATGGTGGGGAGTTGGCTTATAGGTCTGTAGTTTTTAATTTCTTTCTTATTGTCCTTTTTTAAAATTATATTAGAAGTGAATTGTTCCAATTTTTAGGAATGAATTTTTCTCTGTTTTAGGCATTTATTGAAGAGTTTACTCAACTGTTTGATGACAGGGCTTCCTCCCAGTTTTACGAAGTCTACCATAATTCCATCTTCTCCTGGGGTCTTTCCATTCTGCATTTCTCGCAGTGCCATTTCCACTTCGCCTTCTAAGATCTCAGGGGCATCATATTCTTTCTCACTCGAGTTATCCATAGATAATTCTTGGATACCACGGTCTTTGTCTTCATAGAGTTCAGTATAAATTTCCTGAATTCTTTTGATTATTGCATCTCTATTTTTTATAAATTCGCTATTTTTTACTCTTACAGCAGCTATTTCCTTTGTTTCAGCTGATAATGTTCGTCTTAAGACCTTCATATTACTATTGTTTTCTATTGTTTCTTTAATTTTCCTAGTATTATATGATCTAAGTTCATCCTTTTACGTATAGTTTTACAAGTTTCCGCATATTCTATTTTATTGGTGTCATTCAAATCTCTTTTCATATCTCTTCTTTTCTTCATCAGATCTCAGGTTTCCTGTCTTAGTTTTTCCTCTCTTTGGTGCCTTTTTACACCGCCTATTTCTAGTGCACAATTTAAGATAGATTTTGTTAATATTTCATTAGCATAATCGATGGTAGTAGCTGTGTTTAGCTTTTTTAATTCATTATTGAGTGATTCTCTATAACAGCTTTTATTGTGTGTTTTATTTTGTACATTCACTAAATTGGACTTTTTTCTTATGAGCTTATTCGTTCCCATTTTTGCCCTTACTAGTCTGTGGTCACTTCCTGTATTAAATCTATTAAGCACTTCGGTATTATTTATTATATACCTGTATCTTCTGTTAGAGAAGATGAAGTCTATTTCATTGTTTGTCCATTTGGGCTTCTCCAAGTCCATTTTCGGTTGAGTTTCGTCTTGAAAAAACTGTTCATAATAAAGAGGATATTTTCTTCTACGAATTCAATAAGTCTTTCTCCTCATTCGTTCGTCTGTCCAAATCCAAATTTACCGATGGAGGTCAGATGGTTATCTCTGATTCCAATCTTGGCATTAAAGTCACCCATTATGAAAATCACCTCCTGCTAACCTAACTTCTGAGAACTGTATAATTCCTGTAAAGTTTTGGCAAAAAGTCATCAGAAGAATAATAAACAGCAGCTTGGACACAAATAAGTTTTCTGGTCCCAAACACGGAGTACAACAGCTGACACCTGTCTTATATCATTTCCACAATATTCTATCTTTAGCTTGAACTTATCCAATTGCACAGAAGCGATCATATTTCCAGCCTCTTCCAAGAAAGAAAGATAGAAGTTTACCGTGAAATTACTGACGACGTACCTTGATCCTATCTAAACTAACTAATGGAAGAATTAATAATAATGAACTTTTTACTAGTCAAAGAAACTACAGATTCCACCATTCAACGTCCATGAGGGATCGCTTAGCTTACGTCAAACACACACACACACACACACACACACACACACACACACACACACACACACACACACACACACACACACACACACACACACACACACACACAAAGTAGAGAGGTGGCATGCAATAGTTCAAAAATACTGAGAAATATAGGAAAAGTTCAGATAAACACCTAGAACAAAACTGGTATTAAAGCAACTGACATACGAGGGTGGTCTGAAACGTTCTCTGCCTCGACCATAGATAACAACATTCTCGGCAACATGTTTCTTTCTAAGTTAGTACATCTGTCATAAGTATCCATGCGAAATTGCAAGTCATTCTATCGAGTAGTTTTTTTTTTTTATATACAGCTGTCTGAAGCAAAAGTTTTGTTTCTATCTCTTGAAATGGATAAAATCTAGTATCGTGCGGTATTAAAATTCTTTGTAAAAGAATGTTTAACGCTAAAAAAACTTCATTCGAGTTCAAAAAAGTTTATGGGCACTTTTCCCCTTCGTTTTCGGCAATTACGAAATGGGCTGCCGAGTTTAAACGTGGCTGTACCAGCCTTGAAGGTGATCCACGTGAAGGATGACCAAAAAGTGTAACAACAACAGAAATCATTGATCAAATGCACGATATGTTATTGGATGATCGGCAAGTCAAAGTGCTTGAAATTGCTGAGACTATAGGCTTTGAAAAGAACGTGTAGGATATATTTTGCATAAAGAATTGCAAATGAAAAAGCTTTGCCCAAGATGGGTGCCGCGATTGCTCACAGCCGATCAAAAACCCACTCGCATGAAAATCTCTGAACAGTGCTTGGAGCGTTTTAACAAGAATAAAATTGATTTCGTGCATAGATTTTTTACTATAGATTCACCTTACACATCAGAATCCAAACAGCAGTCAAAACAATGGACGTTGTTCAGCGCCAAAGAAGACAAAAATCGGTTCCATGAGCAGGAAAGGTCATGGCATCGGTATTTTGGGATGCTAAAGACATTGTGTTTATTAATTAGCTTGGAAAGGGTAAAATAATAACTGGGAATATTATTCCGATCTTTTAAGCAGACTAGACGAAAAAATTCTTGAGAATATACCCGGTTTCCGGAAGGAAAAATATCATATTTCATCAGGACAATTCACCTGCCCACAAAGCTGTTTTGGCAATGGAAAAATTAAGGGATCTGCACTATGATTTGTTGGAATATCCACCCTGTTCCCCAGATTTGGCTCCCTCTGACTTCTATCTCTTCCAAAAATTAAAACTCTTCCTCACTGATCAGGGTTTTTCTTCGAATCAAGAGGTGATTGCAGCTGTAGAGGGGTATTTTGCAGATCTTACTGAGAACCACTCAAGGGACGTGATAATGGCCCTGGAGCATCGCTGGAATAAATATATTAGTCTTAAGGGAGATTATGGTGAAAAATAAAAATATTTTTGAAATTAGAAATTCGTTATTTCATTGTTAGGCTGGGAACTTTTCAGACCACCCTCGTAATCATAAGAAAGAACATATCTTAAAATCCTTGAACCCCCATGTTTCATAAAATTGTAATAATTGGTACTTTTAGGATATAAGTACTTTTATGATATCTTCTGAGTAGATAGCTTTTCCTCCGATCGTTCCTGACTTTCATGGTGGTTGACTTCCTCTCTTGAGCATTTCCTAGCAATGCAGGAATGCTTTGCGACTCTGTTCTATCACTACCCTCTTTCTGCTATCCATAAATGACTTATTGGCAAATCACCATTAATCCTTATCACAGCTTTGTTGATAGCAGTCCTCTCCATTCATCCCATTTATTTCTCAAGGAATGCAGTGCTTAGACATCCTACGATTCTGCTTACCCTGAATGCCATCAAAAACGCAGGTAGTCTTGTCTTTTCTGTCGCAAAAGGGATCTCAGCTCAACTATCTCACTAATACACAAATCATCAGACAGGGTCATATCTCATTGGTTCCACTAACATTTACCTCCATCTTCTCCTGTAATAAACACATCGACGGCTTCCTCAGCATCTTAAATAAAAACATTCTCTTCTAATGAAGCTACTGTTTTTCACACACCCAGTTACTAACTCTATCCAAATTCGTAATTACGCAAATCCTAAGATTACGGCTCATATATTTGGACTGGTGCACCTACAATTCTCAATTCTGTCCAGAGCAGAGCACTATTACTCATAGAGGGTCTTTCTCTTACAGACTCGATTCAGACATTATCTAACAGATGCAGTTTCATCACTGCGCGTGATCTAACTGTATTTCAATGGTCACTGTTCCACTGAGCCAAGAACCATCATTCCATCACTTTCTGCTGGATCTGCTAAAACAAGTACAGCCGCTGCCTACTATCTATTTGCGGCATAACTGACTGGAAACACACCTAACTTGTTTTATCTTTTATTCCTTCTATCCCTGTAGTATGGAAAAATTTTCCCTTGAAGTACTCCTGAACAACTAGTGCCTGTAATTCTTGATTCAAAGTTTAATAAACTTCTTCTTTCACAATCTCCACCTGCACTTCACACACGACAGTAATGTTGTCCTTATAGGTGTTTGGAACTGTCCTGAATGGGAGAAATAAATACATTAAAAGAGAGAAACTCTCATTTAACTGTATTACAGTTCTGTGGTTGGGATTTTTGAAGTCTTGTTGAGTAATAAACCTCGTACTGAGACTAAGGTGTCAACTAAAATGATCATTGGCCAAATATATCTTCTCCTAATATAATAGTCATAGTTATCAAGAATCTTCATGTCCAATAGATATGATTACTGAAATTCTCTCCCATTTTATGCATATGTTTTCCATCTTATGAAACAGGCAAACACAGTGGAAACCAACAGCAATTAATATTCTGGCAATAAGCCCTGATTCCACTTTTAATTAAGTTATATCAAACCTTTGCTAAGATAAGAAATAAATTCCAGTTAAGGGTATTTTAGGTGAAGCTAAAGCAAGAAGTACTTAACTTACCCACCCGTAGAATGATAATAGTTTGCCCTTCTGGTGCACGGTATGGCATGATGGTCAACACATTGGTTAAGAACACAGAGCGGATTTCATCAAGTCCCGAAGGCTTGAAGCATTCCGGGATGTTCAGTCGTGTCTTGTAATACAGCTGGATGGAGTTGAAGGCCCTCTGGACATCAAACTTTCTGACACGCAGAAAAGCCAAAAGGAAATTTCGATCTGTCCTTGAAATAAAGTCATTCTGCTCTATAATAAATAACAAATAAACTAAGTACATATTGACATAATAATTATTTCAACAAATAATTTATTTTATTTTACTTTTTTTGTTTTTTGAAAGTGGCAATATATTCCCAATAACACACGAAATAATGCTTGTTTTGAGTAGGATGAATTGTTATCTCCCAAAACACATGTGGGTGCACACTACCCGAACTTAAAACCCAGTGGAAAACATTTTGACAGAAAAAAGTGCATTTTAAGAGTGCTCTCTAATACAAAGCAGTAATTCATTGCAACTAATCATGACTTTCTAACTGTAGATATAAATGTCTTGCTTGCTTTTAAAAGCTCGCTTTCTTGTGCAACATCTGCTTCATTGAACAAAAGAACATCATAGCTGAGTAAATTTGACATAGTTCGAATACTGGATAAATATACGTGTGCCAAAGATCGGGTGTTTCTTTCGAGTAGTTGAAACAACTCTTCATCGATGCCTTAAGGAAGAATTTCTACTTCTAGACACTCTCGTTCCTTTGGTTTCAAAGTTAGCTGCTATATTAAATATGATATAATATCATATTTAATATGTTGTGATAATTATTCCTGCATGCAAGAAGCTTCGTAGATAAGCGGATATCTCCGATTATAGATGGTATGAACGACCTAGGTCAAAATCCCATCAGGCAAAGAACTTTTAGAATATTTTAAATCTAAAGATGGGTTAGCCGGTTCTCATGCAAGTGTGAAGCAAATAGATCAACACTTCTGGGAGATACAAAAGAAACGCTGGGCCTTTGATTTAGACAAGAGGAAATACGAATCATTCATCTAATTAAAAATGATTGAATATAAATCTACCTGAACGAAAAGATTTTCCTAAAATTACTCACTTCCCAGCATGTCTTTGAGCTTGTTGATGTGTTCGTCCCTTGTTCTTGGATCTTCGTTAAGTTCTTCAGCGGCTTTTTCCATATCAGAGAGGGTGAGTATCTGGTCATCGTATGCTCGGGCCCTCCTTGATGTACTGCATGCTTTCGAAGGCTCGCTACTCATGTTGTAACTGTTCCATAAAAATAATAAATATGATATATACAACGTGGGATATCTAGTAATGAAAACATAACCAGAAAACAAGATATCTTTATCTGTAAATACTAAGTGATTTTTCACTTGAAAATTGTGACCATGATTATACGAAGAGCTTTGTGTTCACTCATTATTTAATTACATTTAATGTTAGCTCATTATTGGGAAAAGCACTCATTGCTTTACTACACCATGTTGAATACCTTGTAACTTCTGCATTCCACCTACCGTTGAAAGATTATGAGAGCACCTCTGATTCCACTAGAAATTCATGCCAGTGACAAAGAAAGTGGCGCAACCAAATTTAAAGAAAAGAGTTCATTTCCGGAAATAGAAGGCAATTTATAATTACCCTAATATCCTAAGTTGCCAGTATTGGTTATTAATCACTTTCTGCAACTGCATTAAAATTAAGCCATCTACGATCACTTTGACTGATACTTCATCATTATTAAAAGATGGATATATGGGTTTAAATAATCCAAGAAAGCAGTCAATTCGACACACTTAAGCTGACAAAAAAGATAAATTTTCCAAGTTTATGTATTTTCCCATTTTTAAGTACTTTAGTACTGTACTTAAAAACGCATGTTTATCATAACTCAATGGATTCTCTCTCAACCATATAGTTTTGTTCTGGAACATTAAATACGAAACTCCCTTGTCTAAATTTCCAAGAAAAAAACACTGTGCAAAATTGAAAATCACATCAAAATATATTCGGAAAAGGCTTCCACGGACATTCTCACTGAAATTCGAATGGTTTGTTGTGAATAACAAATCACAGCACACTTCTTAAATTGAAAGGTCACTGAATCTCGTTTCAGTAGTGTGGGAGTTTGATAACATCTATTGTCTACAGAAGTTTTCGTATTGTCTGTGCTTGTTATGGTGTGGACGGTGATTCTCTAGTGTTCCAAACATAACAAGAGTTATCGGGACTCTGGAATGTTGATTCTGACGAGAGATTGGTAGAATGTGGTCTTCGGAACATAGCAGATAGCAGGAGAAGACGTAACGTGATAGTGTCGTACATGTTAATGAGAAGGCATTGTCAAATAGATACAGAGGAACTATTGAACTTGGTAGTAGACATGGGATAATGCAGCGTTTCACAAACTATGTTCCGAGGAACACCAGTGTTGTTTCGCGGAAACTGAATAAGTGTTCCGTGAAAAAATATCAAAATTAATGTGATCCTGGAATGGTTTAAAATACTGCGACAAGTTCATACATGTTTGAAAATCAGGCGCTCCTCACTTTGCATGTAGATTGTGCTATTAAGGCCATCGCGCCCTGGCCTTGACTCAGCCGCCAGCGGTTGTCGACACCTCCGAGTGCTAGTGAAGTACGGAAGTATCTCTTCAAGGAAACATGCAGTCACAAGCAAGGTCAATGCGATGCGAGACGGCCCGGCACGCCTGCAGTGTGTGCTGTCGCGTTTTTGCGATGCGATACAGCCTGCTAGGCGATAGTGTGCGCTTAGCTTTACGTTGAATACGAGATCGATTATGCTCGACTCTAACCAAGGTGTTCCGTTAAAATTTCAAGGTTTGTGAAGCGCTCCATCGTAGGAAAAGTTTGAAAAACTCTGGAATAATGAATGGTAATCTGAAACTGTACAAAAATCATGAAAGTAGATGAATTTCTTTACAAAGCAGGTGGTCAGCGAATGTAATGGTTTGCCAACATAATCAGTGCTCTAACACTGAATATTTTCAAGGCAAGGTACGATAGTTCTTTTAGTCTGTGATTGTTCAACATTTGTCTGTGATTGTTCCACAAATAGTCTTCCAGTTCCTTGGAGGCTTGGAAATAATAATCATAATAAACTTTACACAAGTACTCGTCAATTCGCTAAAACGAATGAGTGGCATCACATTAAACATAAGCGAATCAGTCATCTATGGTACTGCAATGTTCATTGAACAATGTAAATTATGCTAACATAATTTACATTGTTCAATGAACATAGCAAACATTTTTGCAAGATTTTTTGATTACATTTTCTATTTAGCACTTGGTTTTAAGGACGTAACATGCACAGTATAGATAATCGAGTTTCATACCCGAATAGTGATAAAGTTATCCGATAATAAGTACTAACAATGTAGGTTAATAATTGAATAAAGTATATTTTACATCTTCCAAGAAATCACTTACTGTAGTGTTATAATAATAAGCAGCTGCTCTACGATGATCAACAAATGGGGACGTTCTGGCATCATTACTACAGGAAACACTCAGGGTGACCGCCGACCAGAGGCAGCTCGTGCATAGGCACTGCGGAACTGCAGCACTCCCAATTTTTCTCGATATATAAATATATTTATTAATTTATTTATATTTGCTTGTAATATTTAATTTTATCATCAACAATCCTATACAATTCTCTTATTTTGTATAAAAATAATAAAAATCCATCTTCTAGCACTTAGGAGGGCGAAGGATGCTAGCAGCACTGTGTTTACCACAGTGTCATATTGCTAGCGCGCAAGCATATGCACGCCATTGGGAGATGCAAGCTATTAGCCTAATACGGCTCTGTCCGTCGCGCAGTTCCACTGTTGTTTATATGCAGTTTGCGCCAGTAGTAGAGTGTTCGTAGTGCTTAACGTGTTTACTCCGTCTCTTTAAATATTTGGACATTACAATTATAGGATTTAATTGTAATGTCCAAAAGGTGTAAATCCATTCCTTTGATTACAATTAAAGGAATGGATTTTATTTTTAAGTAATTTTGAATAATACTAAACTGTATAATTTTATCGACAATAAACAATATTTTTTCATGTTTAATTTATTTTTTAAATTTTTACCGTAATTTTGATATTTTATCCAAACACGTATACACTGTACTTACAGTGTGTATGTACATTTCGAAAGTTGCAGGATCCCCACGATTTCAAGCCACGAGCCGCCACTGCTGTCAATACAAGGACAAGAAGGTGTTAAAACGGGTGGATGTAAAAATCGACGAAAATCGGCACGAACCATCCGTGATGAGTTCCAGAGCGCCAGTAACACCATGGTGCGCACTAATACTGTACGGAACAAACTGCATTTACTGGATTTCCATGGAAGAGCAGCAGGACACAAGCCGAACATCACAACAACGATCAAGGCGGCTCGTCTGGCCTGGTGCAAAGAGCGTGTGAACTGGACAATTGACCAGTAAAAGAACGATGAATCAAGGTTCCAGTCTGATGAAAGGGTATGGGTGTGGAGGCAGCCTGGTGAACCCTTGTTACCACAGTGTATGTTTTACCCAAAAAGTAAATTTTAGTGGTGGAGGAGTAATGGTGTCGGGTGCATTTAGCAGGTTAGGAGTAGAACTATCGGTCAGTGTCTGTAGTTCGATGAAGGCATGTTCCATGACATCATTCTGGATAATCAGATGCTGCCTACAATGTTGAGTTTTTATGGGACGGACCAGTGTTACTATCAAGACAACAATGCCTCATGCCACAAAGCTGCAGGGTGATGTTATGGATTGTTATGAAGAGATAGGTGTTAAACGACTGTCTGACTTTGCGCAGAGTCCTGACCCCAACCCCAACAAACATCTGTGGGAAGAATTGGAGCGGCGATTGATGTCAAAAGCAGCACGTCCTCGATCTGTCGCTGAACTCAGCGCTGCTTTGATGGAGGAATGGAGACAAATTCCCTATGATATCTGCTCTTTGGTGGAAATCCTTCCTCAGAGATTGCAGGAAGCGATCAAAACTGAAGGTGGACATACCCGATATTTGGGTTCAGAACCAACTACGGCCAAATATCACCACAATCTTAGAGTTCCACTAAATGGCTCATGACGCATTAATAAACCAAAAATCATTTACTCGGTATCGCATCCCTCCCATGACAGAAAGCCAAATATTTTTCGCATGTGAACTTTCGGTAGATTTGCACATGAAGTGTTAGAACAGACAGCCTAAACAGCATCGATCTGGCTAGTTTATTATAAATATGACGATTATTATAATTCAATTCATTATTTTATCGCCAGTTGTTGGAAGCTGTAGTTGGAATGCTCTTTGCAATTTTCCAGTTCTCTAATATTCTGGTAATTCCTTGAAAAATCATTATTGAAATCAAATACCAACCATCCCGTTTTAATGAGTTGTAAAAACTGGAGAAAGGAAATCAGTTTAAATTATGGACGTTGATCTCTCCAGGCTGTAACGCTGAAAATCAAATTTAAGAGAAACAGATAGATCATAGAGCCATCCGAAAACAGAACATAGAAGCATCAAGTGAATGCTGGAAAATGCAGCGAGGACATTTTGACCTACAGATGATGAAAAACGTGATTCGAGCATTATCTCCTAAAGGGCAGTCAGATCTGATGCATGCACATGTGCTATTCTTCTGACGGAAGGAATTCGTTAAATTGGAGTTCGCAAAAATACCTGCAATTCAGATTTCGTAAGAAACAACATGCCGGCTTAGATGAGAAAGTGTTGGTGGAGTAAGTTTATTATTATTATTATTATTATTATTATTGAGGGTGCTTTAGCAGCAAGCAGTCGCAAGCACGCTATTTCGATGCTCCCATATTTTAAGTTGCAAAGTAGATCTTTTCTTGTGAATTAAAATTTAAAGTACATTAGTGAACTCCGTTCTTCAAGACGAACATATAGATGTAAAAACTGTAAGTATCTGTTAAGTAATAAGTAAAATATAAGTATTCAAAGTTCGAAGTATACGTTGGTCAACTACGCGAGAAGAGAACAAAGGAAGACGCCATGTTAGAAATTACAGCAAGATCGTCAAACAAGAAATACGAAGTGCTACAAATGCCAAGAAGACCTAACGGGGTAAGAAAACCACGTAACATGTAGGAACTACCAAAGAAACATGTATTTTTTTATGTTCAGGATTGTCTGAGACTACTTGGCAGCGAAAATCAAACAAGAATCGTGACGAGTGGAAGTGTTCCCATTGCAGAGACAACAAAGGAACGTCGCCTTCGACCGCAGGTGGAAAACAGCCAATGCAGAAAACAACCGCAGGCAGTAAACAGCTATCAACAACAGAGGGAATTAAAAACAAAGAAAACAACAACGGAAACCCAGGTGAGCCAACTTTAAATGCATTACTTGAAAATAGATTACAAAACCTAAAAGACTGTTTAATCGATTTTGTTGGAGAACTATTTAAAAAACATACCGCACAAATTACAGAAAAATTTAACCAATACGAGGAATTTATTAAATTTAATAGTAACTCGGTAGAAGGTATGTTACAGACTGTTAGGAAAATTAAAAACTGCGTCAAAGAGCTAACTGAAAGACAGCATAATTTAATTAAAGAGACAACGGACCTACGCCAAGAACTAAACTCTTTAAAGCAACGGTACGAGCTCTCAAACCAACAGCAGCACAAAAATGACCTCATAAATGGTCTCCCAGAAATAGCTACGGAACATCTAAGAGACACAGTAATACAACTAAGCCAAAAAATCAGCTCTCCCATTGAATCAAGAGACATTCAGTCAGTGCATAGGTTACCACAAAAAAAGAAAAGAGAACATAATACCCGTCCTTCTCCCGTCGTAGTGCGACTCACCAACAGCCTAACAAAAAGTACACTTATAACAGCTAGCAGGATTAAAAATCCAGTAGTAAATGATCTGAAAGGAGACCACGACAATACCCCAATATACTTGTCTGAATACCTTACGCCACACTATCAGAAAATATTCTACCAAGCAAGGAAAGTAAAAACAGAAACCAATTACCAGTTTATATGGATAAGAGACAGCAAAATATTCCTTAGAAAGACACAAGACGCAAAACCAATCGAAATAAAATTCGTAGATGACCTCAACAGGCTGTCACATTGAAAGGAACATTGACAACTCGTAAAGAAGGAACAGCACACCAACCAACATGAATGCACACCATCAAGCAGACATAATCATCCCGGAACATGATAATTTCCACATTCTGAAATCAATATCAGAATGGAAACAACTGACAATCCCCAAAAAAGGACTATCTATTCTCAACATCAACATCAGAAGCATTCAAAAATACTGGCTGACCCTGAAAGCTTATCTGAAGAAAGATATAGACGAAATAGACATTTTAATACTAACTGATGTATCTACGACAAACAATGAGGCATCCTCTTACCAAATGCCACACTTCCAACAACACAAACACTGCAGACAAACAAAACGAGGCGGTGGTATAATAATATTTACCAAACATAAACTAGAAGTAACAAAAATAAACTATAAATTAGAATACGCAGAAAACATATGCATCGAAATTAAAAACATCAAACAAGAAAACTCCCTGATATTAAACGCAATATACAGACCACCCAACTTAAGCACCACAAAATTCCTAGAAGAACTAAACAAATGGCTCTCAGCCACGAAAGTAGGCACCTCAAAATACTTAATAATAAAGGAGACATTAATATAAACATTAGGAACATAAATAACAACACAGAACAATACCTAGACCTATTATCGGCATATAACATAACCCCATCCATACAGTCGTTTACACGAGAAGAGATAGTCTGAAACACAATAACCTCAACCTGCATTGATCATATAAATATAAGGGCCCTTCCAAACAGCCACACAACAGCCGTCATAACATGCAAACTAGCAGACCATTATTTCACAGCACTGAAGTTACACACTGAACCAGAACCCATAAAAATCACTGAGACTACAAAACAGTATTATAGCATTGTAAACTAAGCAATAGTGAACAATGAAATCAGGAAAACAGACTGGATGCAGATAGCATCTTTAGACTCTGCAGAAGCTGTATATAATAATCTTAAACTTGCATTTAACAAAATATACAACAAAGCATTAACAAAAATAAAAATACGTTCCCAAACGAAACAAAATCCATGGATAACAGACAACATACTAACAGATATACAAAAAGAAAGATGCCCTATGGAAACAACTTAAGAAATCGCCGAATAATATCGCTTTAAAAGCTGAATACAAAAGAAAACGGAATCACCTAACAACCCAGATTAGAACGGCAAAAAGAAACTATTACAGCAACAAATTAACAACAGCTCAGAATGACATAAAGGAAACCTGGCACCTGATCCCAAATCCCTCAAACAGTTGGCAAACAACTTTAATCAGCATTTCGTGAACTCTGTCCAAAAGCTACAAGAAACAACCTTCCCACACACAAACGAACATTCTCGACTAGGTCCACGAGCGAGCCAGTCGATGTGGTTCCCCACAGTAACAAAAGAAGAACTATCACTGGCAATTCCACAAATTATTCCTAACAGCGGACCGGGGATAGACGGATTCAGACCAAAAGACATCAAGAAACACTCAACCGACCTACTTCGTGTTATACAAAAACTGTTAAATAAAATTTTCGAAACGGGACACATACCTGAAACACTGAAGACTGCATTAATCACACCCATACAAAAACAGGGAAAAATAAACATAATAAGTAATTACAGACCTATCGCCACGCTGCCTGTAATCAACCAAATCATGGAGCACACTGTACATCAGAAATTCTCCACATACGTTGAAAATTTTCAAATCATACCCAAAACACAATACGGCTTTCAAAAAAATAAAGGAACAGCAGCACTCCTGGAAGATTTCACAGATCTAATAAACGCTGCATTGGATAAAAACAGAATAATATTAGTGGTATTCATTGACCTAACAAAAACATTTGACACACCCTAACACATAAAACCTTGTTATCGAAACTTACTCTTATCGGAATTGGAGGTCGTCTACTCGAGTGGTTTAAAGCATATACGAAAAACAGAAAGCACATCACACGTATAGGATCAGCATACAGCAAAGAGGTACATGTAACCTGTGGAGTACCGTAGGAGCTGTCCTATCTCCCATTCTATTTAACATATACACACACGAATAAGCCAACTCCCCCTAAAAAGTAAAATCTTCCAGTATGCAGACGACACTGCCGTAGTATCCATTCGCAACAATGCAAATATCGCTTACAAAAATATGCAACATGACATCATTCAAATCACTAACTGGTTAACTGAAAATGGCATATATATAAACCCAGGGAAAACAAAGCTAATGGTATTCAAAAACCCCCAAACCCTGCCCATAGAAACTAAATATCTCACTATCAAACATTCATCCTTCTATACACAAAGTGCAGAACCAAAAATCACAACCATCACACAGGTGAAAACAACATGCTATCTAGGACTTCACTTCGATGCTGATCAAAGTTGGAATAGCCATACAAACTACCTACATACCAAGCTTAGGATAATAGCAAGCAAACTGTACAGATTAAAAGACATCGCCCCAACCCACATAAAAATACTAATCTATAAAGCATTATGTGAAAACATTTTAAGATATGCAATCACATCATACGCATTCTGCGCAGACTACAGACTTAACAGGTTACAATGGTTGCAAGATAAAATGATAAAACTGATATTCTGGGAACAACCCACTCTTATGCAGGAAGCATGGACAAAACACGAAATATTTAAGGTGAAACACTTACGCCACTACACAGTCATGTTAAAACGCTACTACATCCCAACATATCAAATAACAAGACCACAGTCAACAAACTACATAACATATAAGCACAACAATCACCACGGCAAAGCAACCCGAAACTTCTACGTACCTGACATGATAAACAAACTGCCGTTCGACAACAGAAACCTAAGAACATACAGAGAGCTGAAACGGGCAATATATAAATATTATAGCGAGAATGAAAATTAGAGCGATTCCTGTTTCTCTCTCCCCCACCACACATGCACACAGACACAAACCTATGACAACCCCCTGCCCTCTCAAAAACTATCACTACAAGAACACAAAGAAACAAACACACAATGTCTAAATCCAACCCTATTTGCACAAAAAAAAGAAAAAAGAAAAAAAAGTTAAACTGTAAAAGCAGTTGAAGTCTTTCCAACACGTACCAACAAACAATAAAATCAAACCTGGCTTGTGACTATTACAGGAACATAACCATGAAACCACCACCATCTATCATCTATCATCTTCCTCAGATAAGCTCTGCTAAGCTTCGAGGAAGAAAATTACTAAGTTGCAAGTATCTGTTAATCACAACTGTAACATGTTATAAATATTATATATATATATATATAATTACTACAGCATCTATGTATGCAATTTATATGAGACATGAAAAAATAATAATTAATAAATAAATAAATTATTATTATTATTATTATTATTAATATGTATATTCTATATTCAAAAATTCTGAATAATCTTATTGTAAATAAAGTCACTCAATATGATAAAAAAATTGCGATAATATCATTAATATAACATTACTATTTAACATGAAAAAATAATGCAATAAATTATTCTTATTATTAAAAAATTATGTAAATAATTAATTACATTGTATGTTTATGAGAATTAGGAATATAATATTTTAACTGCATATGTGTAAATACTGTTGTATAATCACGCTTTCTCAAACCTCGAAAAAAAAATAAAGTAAACTACAACATGTAATATAATATAACTTGTGTAACTCTGAACCATATAATTGTAAATTATTACTGCAAACAAACTATGTTATCATCATTATTATTGAAATCTCATTATATGAATCACGTAGTGCTGAACCTGTAAAATAATATACTGAATGTTACTCAAGATGATAATTGCATATATGTAAATATTTGAGAGATCAATAAAAAAAAATTATTATTATTATTATTATTATTATTATTATTATTATTATTATTATTATTATTATTATTATTGAAGAGGATGATAGTCTTCAAATAAATGATTTGGTTGTATATTATATGTGATTTATATCCAATGGTGATATTAAAATTTATGGCAGCACTGGTAGTAATGCATGTTTTGTTTTCTAGTATAGTATTGAAAAATATCTTTATCTCTATATGTCTCTACATACTGTTATTCTTACATATATTGTTCAATATTTTCCTAGAAAATAAAACGTGCATTACTATTAGTGCTGCAATAAAATTTAATATCACCATTGGATATAAATCACACACTAATATAAAAGCAAATTATTTATTTGAAGACTATCATCCTCTTCAATAATAATAATAATAATAATAATAATAATAATAATAATAATAATAATAATAATAATAATAATAATAAATCAGCTAACGCTTTATTATTCCCGTATACGGTGAGTAGGCGAGGCCATTTAGCCCTATCTAACTTTTGGAGACTGAGTGGGCAGTTCAATCTCCACTGGTACCAATCAGAGATAGATGGCCCAAGGCTATCACTAATTAATCGGTACACAGTGAAGAGAGACGGCTCAAATGTGCCGCCATCTCGTGGTCCCTAATCCTAACACAATATATTTAATGTCTGAAATAATGTGGGTTCTACGGTCGGTTTTCTTGAGTTTACAGGACAAAAAACCCGAGTTTCCGGGAGGAAAAACTCGCTTGCCCCTGCCAGAGATCGACTAACTCGGGAACCGGTCGAAAAAAGGCTTAGAAAAATTTCCTCTAATTTCCGTGGTATGCAAACGCCACATCCACTAAGTTACACAGGCTCTCAAATTATAAGACTCAATATTTTTTTGTCTGTTCAGTTCATCGTCTGATTCTGCCTCCGGTGTGATCGGCTGCGACATGGGTGGCAGAACTGCTACTTCCATTCTTCGCGTTTTGCATTGGATTTATGATGGCTGGTTGTTTCAGAAAGGCCGGAACATGTCAAGTAAATATTTCTACGGCATTTTCTACAGGCTATACGATTTCCATCGGACGTTAAAGCCTTTAAGTTTTTGATGCACTTCATGAGTCACCTATTTTCCATTGAGCAACTGTAGTGTGATTGTAAACATGACGAAGTCCGTTTTTCTTCGTCGTTATTGAACACAGTCCACTCTGTTCAATTTTCAGCACTCAAAAAATGGGATTCTTCTTACCCTATTTCGATGAATTTTATACCACTGTCTTCGGTGTGACAAGTACAATTACTGTGGAACACTTTCAAATTAAACACTTTAAAACTATAAAAACGGGAGCAGCGATAACACCGCGAGTCGTTTGCTTCGTATGCCTACAGAGCGCCAGCTCAAACTCAATAATAATAATAATAATAATAATAATAATAATAATTTTTTTTTTAAACATTTTATTATGTCTCAGTATAAATTACATACAATAATAATATTTACAATATTTACAATAAGGTTTGTACAGAATTTTTGAATTTAGAATATAATAATAATAATAATAATAATATTTTTTTATTTATTTTTTATTTTATTTTTTTTTTTTTATAAACGACTTATTTGTTTTTACAATGAAAATGATAAGGTTTACTATCACACAGAGTATCTGCACACACACAATGAAAAACATATTATCTTTTCTGTACAGTACGAAAATTCGATATACAAAATGCAGAGTACATTTTATAAATATGAATATACATTTTTTTTAAACTAGCTAAATATGGATTGGCACCAATGTGCACACAATTCACGATACAATGCAGTAATGCAGCATACACACATAATTCAATAATAATAATAATTTTTTTTTTTTTTTTTTTTACATTTTATTGTCTCAGTATAGGTTACATACAATAATAATATTTACAGTATTTACAATAAGGATTATACACAATTTTTTTTTTTTTTTTTTTTTTTTTTTTCATGTCTCAGATGAATTGCATACATAGTTGCTGGAGTAATTATATGTATATAATATTTATAATGCATTACAAGTGTGTATAACAGATACTTGCAAGTTAGTAATTTTCTTCCTCGAAGCTTAGCAGAGCTTATCTGAGGAAGATAATAGATGACAGAGGGTGATGGTTTCATGGTTGTGTTCCTATGGTGGTCACAAGCCAGGTGTTGATTTTACTGTTTGTTGGTACGTGTTTGAAAGACTTTGACTGCTATTACAGTTTAACTTTTTTTTTTTTTTTTTTTTGTGCAAATAGGGTTGGATTTAGACATGGTGTGTTTGTTTCTTTGTGTTCTTGTAGTGGTAGTTTTTTGAGAGGGGAGGTTGTCGTGGTTTGTGTGTGCGTGTATGTATGGTGGGGGAGAGAGAAACAGGAATTGCTCTAATTTTCATTCTCGCTATAATATTTATATAGTGCCTGTTTCAGCTCTCTGTATGTTCCTAGGTTTCTGTTGTCGAACGGCAGTTTGTTTATCATGTCAGGTATGTAGAAGTTTCGGGTGGCTTTGCCATGCTGATTGTTGTACTTATATGTTATGTAGTTTGTTGACTGTGGTCTTGTTATTTGATATGTTGTTCTGGTTACTCTATTTGTTGGGCTGAAGTAGTGTTTTAACATGACTGTGTAGTGGCGTAAGTGTTTCACCTTAAATATTTTGTGTTTTGTCCATGCTTCCTGCATAAGAGTGGGTTGTTCCCAGAATATCAGTTTTATCATTTTATCTTGCAACCATTGTAGCCTGTTAAGTCTGTAGTCTGCGCAGAATGCGTATGATGTGATTGCATATCTTAAAATGTTTTCACATAATGCTTTATAGATTAGTATTTTTATGTGGTTTGGGGCAATGTCTTTTAATCTGTATAGTTTGCTTGCTATTATCCTAAGCTTGGTATGTAGGTAGTTTGTATGGCTATTCCAACTTTGATCTGCATCGAAGTGAAGTCCAAGGTAGCGTGTTGTTTTCACCTGTGTGATGGTTGTGATTTTAGGTTCTGCACTTTGTGTATAGGAGGATGAATGTTTGATAGTGAGATATTTAGTTTCTATGGGCAGGGTTTGGGGGTTTTTGAATATCATTAGCTTTGTTTTTCCAGGGTTTATATATATGCCGTTTTCGGTTAACCAGTTAGTGATTTGATTGATGTCGTGTTGCATATTTGTGTAAGCGATATTTGCATAGTTGTGAATGGATACTATGGCCGTGTCGTCTGCATACTGGAAGATTTTACTTTTTAGGGGGAGTTGGCTTATGTCGTGTGTGTATATGTTAAATAGAATGGGAGATAGGACAGCTCCTTGCGGTACTCCACAGGTTACATGTACCTCTTTGCTGTGTGCTGATCCTATACGTGTGATGTGCTTTCTGTTTTTCGTGTATGCTTTAAACCACTGGAGTAGACGACCTCCAATTCCGATATGAGTAAGTTTCGTTAACAAGGTTTTATGTGTTAGTGTGTGAAATGCTTTTGTTAGGTCAATGAATACCACTAATATTATTCTGTTTTTATCCAATGCAGCGTTTATTAGATCTGTGAAGTCTTCCAGGAGTGTTGCTGTTCCTTTATTTTTTTGAAAGCCATATTGTGTTTTGGGTATGATTTGAAATTTTTCAACGTATGTGGAGAGTTTCTGATGTACAATGCGCTCCATGATTTGGTTGATTACAGACAGCGTGGCGATAGGTCTGTAATTACTTATTATGTTTCTTTTTCCCTGTTTGTGTATGGGTGTGATTAGTGCAGTCTTCAGTGTTTCAGGTATGTGTCCCGTTTCGAAGATTTTATTTAACAGTTTTTGAATAACTGGAAGTAGGTCGGTTGAGTGTTTCTTGATGTCTTTTGGTCTGATTCCGTCTATCCCCGGTCCTTTGTTAGGATTAATTTATTGAATTGCCAGTGATAGTTCTTCTTTTGTTACTGTGGGGAACCACATCGACTGGGTTGCTCGTGGACCTAGTGGAGAATGTTCGTATGTGTGAGGAAAGGTTGTTTCTTGTAGCTTTTGGACAGAGTTCACGAAGTGCTGATTAAAGTTGTTTGCCAACTGTTTGAGGGATTTGGGGTCGCAGGCAAAGCTGTGTTTTATTGTTTCTGTGGCAGTGGTTCTGTGTATATTGTCCAGCATTTCATTAATCAGGTGCCAGGTTTCCTTTATGTCATTCTGTGCTGTTGTTAATTTGTTGCTGTAATAGTTTCTTTTTGCCGTTCGAATCTGGGTTGTTAGGAGATTCCGTTTTCTTTGTATTCAGCTTTTAAAGCGATATTGTTCGGTGACTTCTTAAGTTGTTTCCATAGGGCATCTTTTCTTTGTATGTCTGTTAGTATGTTGTCTGTTATCCATGGATTTTGTTTTGTTTGAGGCGTATATTTATTTTTGTTAATGCTTTGTTGTATATTTTGTTAAATGCAAGTTTAAGATTCTTATATACAGCTTCAGCAGAGTCTAAAGATGCTATCTGCATCCAGTCTGTTTTTCTGATTTCATCGTTCACTATTGCTTCGTTTACAATGCTATGATACTGTTTTGTAATCTCAGTGATTTTTATGGGTTCTGGTTCAGTGTGTAACTGCAATGCTGTGAAATAATGGTCTGCTAGTTTGCATGTTATGACGGCTGCTGTGTGGCTGTTTGGAGGGGCCCTTATATTTATATGATCAATGCAGGTTGAGGTTGTTGTGTTTCCGATTATCTCTTCTCGTGTATACGACTGTATGGATGGGGTTATGTTATATGCCGATAATAGGTCTAGGTATTGTTCTGTGTTGTTATTTATATTCCTAATGTTTATATTAATGTCTCCTATTATTATCAAGTATTTTGAGGTGCCTACTTTCGTGGCTGAAAGCCATCTGTTTAGTTCTTCTAGGAATTTTGTGGTGCTTAAGTTGGGTGGTCTGTATATTGCGTTTAATATCAGGGAGTTTTCTTGTTTGATGTTTTTAATTTCGATGCATATGTTTTCTGCGTACTCTAATTTATAGTTTATTTCTGTTACTTCTAGTTTATGTTTGGTAAATATTATTATACCACCGCCTCGTTTTGTTTGTCTGCAGTGTTTGTGTTGTTGGAAGTGTGGCATTTGGTAGGAGGATGCCTCTTCGTTTGTCGTAAATACTTCAGTCAGTATTAAAATGTCTATTTCGTCTATATCTTCCTTCAGATAAACTTGCAGGGTCAGCCAGTATTTTTGAATGCTTCTGATGTTGATGTGGAGAATAGATAGTCTTTTTTTGGGGTTTGTCCGTTGTTTCCATTCTGATATTGATTTCAGAATGTGGCAATTATCATGTTCCGGGGTGATTACGTCTGCTTGATGGTGTGCATTCATGTTGGTTGGTGTTCTGTTCCTTCTTTACGAGTTGTCAATATTCCTTTCAATGTGACAGCCTGTTGAGGTCATCTACGGATTTTATTTCGATTGGTTTTGAGTCTTGTGTCTTTCTAAGGAATATTTTGCTGTCTCTTATCCATATAAACTGGTAATTGTTTTCTGTTTTTACTTTCCTTGCTTGGTAGAATATTTTCTGATAGTGTGGAGTAAGGTATTCAGACAAGTATATTGGGGTGTTGTCGTGGTCTCCTTTCAGATCCTTTACTACTGGATTTTTAATCCTGCTAGCTTTTATAAGTGGAGTTATTTAAGTGTAGTAATAATAATAATAATAATAATAATAATACTTTTTTTTAACATTTTATTATTTCTCAGATAAATTACATTCATTATATGAACACAATTATGCATAACAAATACTTTCTCGTACATAAGGTTTTTTTAAATAATAATAATAACAATAACTGTTTGCAACATATATTATTATAATATTCATAATTATGATTATTACAGCTGTTTCTTTGCAATTTTACACTCTATATTGCATACTTTTGTTACAGTTATTACATACATTACATAAATTTGATTACATATGATACATTACTTACCGTATTTTCCGGTGTATAAGACGCACTTTTTACCTTAAAAATTCTTCTTAAAAATGGGTGCGCTTTTATATAATGAAGGTAAAGATTGTTTCGTCATTTCAAAGTTAAATGCACTCCCTTTTATGTTCCAAGATCTTTGTAGGCAATCAATGGTGCAATCAATGGTGCAATCAAATTGATGCGTGACCTTCACGTGACGTCTAGAGCGTCATTGGCTAAGAACGGGGAGCTCCTATTCAAGTGTAATAATATCTTATCCGAGTAATCAGTTACCGATGTTTATCAGTATTGAGTTGACGTGTTGAGATATTTTGTGTTCAGTTTGATATTTCCCCGTAGATTTTAGTGATGGAAAAAAACAGGCCACATTCATATACTTCAAGTTACAAATTGCAGGTGGTAAAATATGCAGAAGAACACGGGAATAGGGAAGCTGAAAGACATTTTGGACCTCCGCCTACAGAAAAAATGATTAGAACTTGGCGTGGTCAGAAGGAGATTTTGTGCAGTTTGCGTAAAGAAAAGCGCGCGGAACGTGGAAAAATTGCGAAGTGGCCAGAACTAGAGACCGACGTTTTGAAATGGGTGCAAGAAAATCGGCAAAATGGCATTGCCATTTCAACACAAATGATTCGTACACATGCAGTCAAAGTAGCCTGTGAGCGTGACATTAAAGATTTTAAAGGTGGTGCGTCATGGTGTTACAATTTCATGAAACGCAATGGACTTTGTATGCGTACAAAAATCAGTCAAAAAATGCCAAAAGAATATGAAGACAAAATTATTTCTATATTATAAGAAATGAATGATGATAGAGAAGAGTCAGATGACAGTGACCTGGGTTTTGCAGGTTTCTGAAAGGTCAGGTTTACTGTTAAAAATTACCTATTATTTTATCCATTTTTTTTTTTAAATCATACTTTAAAGTTTAGGTTTTTTCCAGAAAATTGTATTAAATTTCTTGGGTGCGTCTTATACATAGGAGCGTCTTATACACCGGAAAATACGGTACATTTGTTTACATATGATACTTAGATTACATACATTTGTTTACATATGATACTTACATTACATACATTTGTTTACATATAATATATCCCCATACTCCAAGCATATATTGATCTGTACTTGCAACCACAAGTAATTAATGATAGGAAAGTGAAAGTTTTGCGGAAAAAATATAAAAAAATATTCTTCAGAAATAAAGACGGCAAACTAATTATCCCTGGAACTGACAGGATTTTGAATGAACAAACCAGCGTTATCTAAACAATTGGAACTTGCGATAAAAGAGACTATCACGCGATTGCAGCGCCACTGCAGGGTAAAAACTTCGTTCATAATTACTTGAAGCTTGAAATATGTTTAAATAAATTAATAAAAAAATGCTTGCGCTTTACGTAATGATATTCCTGGTTGCAATGTTGTGCTTCATCTGTTCAAGTAAATTACTTTCTCTCTCTCTCTCTCTCTACCGATGGATTGTTTACAAAGCTGGTCCACTAATTTAAAAAAAAATCTAGAAAGAAAATTCAGTGATATCATTTTTCTCTCGCAAAAGAGGCTTATAAATCTCTTAAATGCAGCTAATTATTCTGTGTGCAATTTAAAACTTAGATATTTAATTTCATTCCATTTACATTTTATAAATACATTTATATCGCTGAATTGGCAAATGTTTGACAGAATGATAGATCGGTTTTGTCATTATGTGTCCTTCAAGTTTAATGACATTTGTAGCTTGACGCAACAAGCGAGTTGGTTTGTTATCTCTCAATGAGACCCCGAAAGGCTTTATTTAAAAATCAGTTAATACTTGTGTATTATCTGAACTATGAAGATTAAAAATTAGCATTCGTTCATTCCTACATTATTTTTAAAATATTTCATAAAAACACAAAGGTTTAGCTCGATATTTACCACTAATAAAAATTCAACGAAAGTACACCAATTAATTTATTAAATATACGGAATATATTTATTAAATTAAATATATTCGGCAGACTACGAATAAATTTCTTTTTCTTTTTTTACATTAACTTAAAGAGTTAAAAGAGAATAATTAAAAATCGATAATAAATTTCTTTTTCTTTTTTTATATGAACTTAAAGAATTAATATTAATCACAAATAGTAACTTCAGTCGAAACAAGTTTGTTTCACATGAGCAATTTTCTATGTAAAACGGTCATTTTAAACATTGATCGCTAATAGCAAAGAATGACAAGCAACAGCGACTGATTTATCAGAACACAAATTCACGATACAGCGGATTCAATAATATCTCACATATGAAGGCAGCGTGATCTTGATTTATAGCTGGCCTGAAACATCAACCTACATTTTGAATGACTGTTGAAATTTTACAAAAATCTCGTAGGGAATCGCTGAAGAGCGGTACCTTCGGATTTTATTTTATTCTAAATAATGCATTGAGGAGGGAGCCATGTTGTCAGACAGGCTAGATAATACAGAAGTATTCTACACGTATAATGAAATTTTTAAAAAATGGCACTGCTGGTATTGAGCCCATTCTAAGAATTGGACTGTGGTTTTACCTAAATAAAAGCAATGTGATGGAAGAGGAGCAGGAGTTTTTGAATGAATTTCTTGAGAATAGATTTCTTGTATGAAGCTCTGAAGTCTCTGAAGTTCAATGAGAGAGTGGAAGGTCATTTGCAGTTCACTTGGAATGACCCAAGTTGGAATCCCCTCACGAGGGTGGCAATTTTCCTCTTCAGCCTTTCCACGAGGAGTTAGTCGATCTTTGGCGGAGGTACGGTCAATAAAATCGACCACAGAACTCACACTATTTCAGAGAAAAATACTAGTGTTAAGATTTATGACCATGAGATGGCAGCACTTGTCTGCTATACATTTTTTTCGAGATTTCATCATCAATAACCAGGAATTCAACTATTTGTGATCACTTAAAGTGGAGACCAGCTGTCAACTAGTTTCCGAAAAAGTTGTTTCGGCCGTAATTCAGGCTAGTAATAGGATGTATGATTGAAGTCTGCTTTTATGTTAACAATTTCGATCCTTATTCGCTTGTAGCTTTTTATTTTCTACCAGTTCACGTTTTCGTAAAATTTCTGGTCGATGGCCCGATTGATTTCCACCAGCACGCCATTGACGCTCTCAATTCAGCATCTCCTTATCGTAAGAGAAAGAACCGACCTCATGAACTCTGAAAGTGTGAATGTTTGCTTCTTAACGTTAATGAACGAACCCGACGAATCAATTCTGCAACTCCGCCAACATATTACGAAAACACGTCTTAAGGTCAAAGTATCACTTGCCCAGTAGCCAATACAGTGATTTTTTTTGTCTTTTAGCATCTGGAGAAATAGACGATTAAACATGTTTGAATCGATATCTAATTAAAATCGTGTACGAAATCGATTCTATGAAGCAGTTGTAGAAAACAGAAAACACATTTATTTCCTCCAACCTCCCATCACGCAGGCGAGACTTCCCATTTTAATTTTCTAGGATTATAAAACTGACTGTTCGTGAGATTCCAATCTACTGATTCTCCGCTAAGATAATAATATTTTATTTTCTTCTAATCACTGTCTGTGTTCAGGTAGCGTGCGTAGATAATGTACGTAAGACTGCGCGTTTCCTAATGACTACGAAAAAAATTAAATAAATAAATAAAAATAAAATAAAAATGAAACTCACTTATTGGATGCCTGAAGTAACTTTAAAAAGCTCTAGATATTTGGCTTCTACAGCATATTTTTCGGAATATCTAACCCTCCATGAGTATTGATGTACCTATACGTTTATAACCTTTCGTGAGTGTAATCCATATTAAAAAAAAGTATCTAGGCAAACCGAAGAAAAAAAAACATCGCTAACAACTCAGCAGTATGCTTGACCTATATTATTAGACTACGATAGTAACTTAAAAATATTCTTTTAACATACTAAACAATTTGTAATAAAATCGTTTATCATATACTTACTTCTATGCATCATTTAAAAAAATAAATACATTATTTTACATAATACAGGGGAGAAGGTTACAGTATAAACTATATTAGAGGATAAAATCATCAAAGTTAATAAAACTCAATTGCTTACATTTTTATTTAATGTCTAAATATTTGATTGAGCTGCTTTTTTTACAAAAAAAATTAAGCAAAGATGTTTGAATCGTGCTTGGCTTTTTCATCTTGTCATGCAATTTGCGATAGCTGACTATCGCTTTATCAAGATTTCGGCGAACTTCGAAGCTTCGTTCCGTATCAGGATCATCATCAAACAAAATTTCATTAGCATCCTCAGTGTGATTGAAAACTAGCTCAAGGTCTTTTGCAGTTAGCTTCGTAGTCGTAACATTCTCTTCTTGTTTGCACTCTTTATTTTCTTCTTCATATGCATCTGTTCTTCTAGTTGAAAGAGATTATTCATATCTTCATAATCCAGTTCATTAAATCGAAGTTCTTTTTCAATTGTGTTGATTTCTTCAATAATGTTAAAGCTTGGATTTTGCGCAAGATAAACTAACGCAGATTTGAGTTTAAAGTCGCCTTCTGCATTGCCTCCTAATAAAAGCGCAAGCCGATCTTTAGATACTTTGTATCCTGGTTGAGATGCTTCAGTTTTAGCTAGGAAAGATTTTGTTGTCATACGCTTCCAAAAGACACCAATTTCGTCGATGTTGAATATTTGCCGATTGTCATAATCACCTTCCCGAATTATCCTTTACAATTCTTCAGGAAACTTGGCCGCAGAATTTTTATCAGCACTACAGATTTCCTAGTTATTCTTACGTTATGCAGTCCAGTTCCAATTTTAAAACGGTGAAATCATCCTAAACTCTCAATAAAGCTTTTACATTCCTCTTGAAATTTGGTCTCTTTCAATGAGGTAAAAATATTGGGAGCTTTTGCCTGAATATTCCCTGTTCTATGAGGAATTCGTTTTTGGTTATAATCCTCAATCCAGAATGATAGAAGACGCTCCATCTCGATCATTAAATGGCTTCTATTTCGGGTGATCTGCATGCTCAAAGAAGCAGTAGCAACATTTCCTTGTTACACCGTATGTTCTCTTAATGACTTCCAGCTTTTCCGCTAGCTACAGATTAACGACAAAAAATTTCGCGTAACGTAAAAAAAATCGCTGTAACTGATTAATCATTCGCTTAAAGAGGAAAATAGTATCATTTCACTCAATCGAGCTAACTGATTATCGCGCGTATCGAATTCGTGTTAAGCGAGGTTTTTCTGTATTACGATTTAATGAAAAATGGAGGTTAAAGGGCTTTAAGATATGTTCTTTCTTGTGGTTATATCAGTTGCTTTAATATAATTTTTGTTCAGGATGTTTATCAGAACGTTTCAGCCTCCTCCATGTATATAACTTGTAAAATAACGTTTACAAATTTTAGGTAATTATTACTCCAAAAACTGTACAAAAACGCAACGACGTAGTGAAAACATAAAAATTAAATAAAACATCCCAGATTCAGCAGAGAACTTGATTTTTTTAAAATTATTTTATTCATAAACGATTTTTAACATAAATAAATATTACACAGTATTTTTCTTTCATTTTATTTATATTTCCTCTTTTTACATCGTTCCTAATATTGGTAGAATTAGAACTTACTAATTCAGACAACAGTATAAATGTTAGGGCTTATGATGACGAAATGACGAGGGCTATCTGTCGTACACCCTCCTCATAAAATTGACCAACAGTCATGAGTTCAGCTATTGGTGACAACTTAAGATGGAAACCAGATGTCTGCTGACAATTTCCCACATTAATGCTGAGAATAAATCTATATTAATCGAGACTAAAACAAAAGGAAATAATTTATCTTGTGAAAGGGAACTTGAATATTGAACAAAGTTAAAGTTGAAAATTAACGTAAATCCGGCAAGTACGCTAAATATTTCGATAATTTTATTTTGAACATTTTTATTTATAAAAATATTTTATATATAAACAGATTTTAATGAATATGTTTATAGAATAACAGAGAATAGAATAGTTTATTTTAGTAGGTTTTCTTAGTATTAATTTTTTAAATTTGTGGGATGTGTGATTTCACACAGACTGGTGAAGCAACACCACCTTAATTAACTGAAGGCCTGAAGTACTCTTTCTCTGTTGATCTCTTTGGTTTCAGCTCCCCACTCTTCTTTACATGCGACACACACATGATAGCTTTCAAGTAGGGGGGACCCGCAAAATACACTACAGGGACAAATCATGAATGCATAGAAATATACAAATAACACTCCATAAATTCAAAATCCTGCAAACCTTAAAATACTGTTCTGACATTTGGGGGAGGTAGGAGGATACACTAAATGCTTTAGTGCTCTCTAATAAATCGCAAATATCGCGAATTTGGAATTTATATGGTGCTAATTGTAGAAGCAAGCTTCTACTTTCCAACTTGCAGTAAGGTTTACAGCTGGAATAATTTTTCCGACCTTTTATTTTCAGATTTTGAAATGAGCCTCTTGGACCTACCAAATCAAAGGTATTTCTGAGTTTTAGGAAACCAATTCTAAGAGTAGATAAAGAATCCGATGATTTATGTGCGAGATGGCCTGATGAATACCTGAAATTATGAAATAGCAAGTAAATAAGTGGTGTGAAATTTAATAGATTTTTGTTGTTTCCTTTACTTTGTATAATTTTATTGCAGCGTGAAGGTGTCGAGTTCCTCTTTGGATAATTTTGGTCAGAAGAACCAGTACTATAACCTCTATCGTACTTCATCATTATCTTCATAATAGAAAGATCGAAGAAGAATAAGAAAGAAAGAGAGTCTGTCTCTTATTTTTCTTTGGGGGGGGGAGGGGCAAATGGATTGAATATGCGAATGGTGATGAGCAGTAGATTATTGCTGATCATGACTTCCATGGAATCCTTGTGGGAGATTGCTTCACAAATTTGCTGTATGTTTCAAGAATCCTATCTCGAGTTGGATGATGCTGTCTAAGCTTGCAGAGGAGGTTTTAACCACTACTCCTTCAGTGAACTCATCTTTTGTGAGTATGTAGTGAAGCCATTTTTAAATAGGAGAAAATTTCCTATCATTAACCTCTTCTGTTCATCATTTGTTAATGTGCCTTACATCTTATTAGATATAACCAATGCTCTGTGGTTAGAAAGATGTGGATTCAGATTCCGTAGATAGCGAAAAAACTTGATAAGGACTTTTGAATTTTAACAAGTCTCATAAGGAGTTAATAAGCTTTCCTGTCAGAAGATCTTTTTTTCTCATCCGCAAAACACACAGACAGCCAGAGAATACACGAAATAAAGGCACGTACACTGGCTTGATGGCCGTAATTGCTTCGGCTGCAATTCCGAATAAAAACATTTATTAAACCCATATCACAGCCACTGAACAGTTATTTGTGGCTCTGAGTTAACTATAATTTCCTTTAAATTTGTGTCAGTAAGTAACTTGATCCGGTCCTCCAGGTTGCCGGTTGAGTAAGAGGCTGGGAAACTTTCCTCGTAAAAAAAAAAAAAAAAAAAAAAAAAAAAAAACACGCAGAAGTAAAAAAAAAAACGAGGAAAAGTAAACCGGATTTACAAAACGACAACAACAAGGGAAAGGGCAAACGATTTGGAACGACGGATATATTAAATGTCGTCACATGGATTGTTAAGGCTTAACTAGGAAAGATACCGAACTTAACAAATAATTAAAAGAAAAAAAAGGATTAATATAGCAGTAATCACTGAAACTAAGAAAAAATGAAAACGAACTGGCGAAATGACAGAATATGTAATGCTATATAGTGGCGTAAAACAGAATAAAAGAACAAAAGGCTACACTTTTATAAAGAAAGAATAGCAATTATAAGACTGAAAATTGAAAGAAAATATCTAACAGTAATAGGAATATGCTCCAGAAAAAGGAGAAAACGAAATATTTTAAAATGACTTAGAAAAGCTGATGAATCACTGTAATATAATTGCAGAAGACTTGAATGCTAGGGTAGGGAACCGAAGTATACTTGTGGTGTAGTTTGGTTCCCAACGAAAAATAGAAAAGCAGCAGGAAGAGATGGAATTATCTCAGAGTTAAAGTAATATCTCTTTTAAAATAAGATTCCTCAAGCTGTTAAATAGTTGTTGGATTACCTACGATATACCCCATGAATGGAAAAAGGCTAAAATAATTCAGTTTTTAAGAAGGAAAATATACGTTTATATGAAAATTATAGAATTATTAGCTTATTAAACATAGCATATAAATTATATAGTAAATTTGTAAATAAAAGACTTTCCACTATTGCCGATAGTTTGTTGTTAGAGGATCAGGCTGGATTCAGAAGTCGTACTGATGATGTAATCACACTAAAACTACTCACAGAAAAGAGATGAGAATTTAATTTTCAGACTAACTTAACATTATAAAAATGCCTTTGACTGAGTTACCAGAAAAAAATTTGTGGAATATAATAGAATACGCAGGCTATCCAAAACAGTAATTAAATACAATTAAGAGCCTATATAACAATACAACTGCAATCATAAATATCAATGAATACATAGTAGGGGAAATAGAAACTAATCAGGGAGTCCGACAGAATGTACCTAATCACTGATGAAAAGTATTGTATTGTTGAAATCCCTTCCATTTATAATTATTATCATTATTGCCAACAGATCTTCATTGAATCAAGAGACTCATCGTGGGAGGTCCCATTCTCACATGCAAGGCTCATTGACTTGAATGCATTCACTGTCTATTCATTCTATTCATCCCTCACTCTCCATGCAAAAAAATCTACTCCTCATCCCCACCTTATACAGCTTCCAAGGATGGCCTCTCGTTCTTCCCCTGTGTCCAGATATTCTATGAAAAATCTCATCCACGCTAATCATCTAATTACACCTTATCAACTTATACGTCTGGATCGTGTCTCCCCTTTTCCTTCTATCCACTAGGCTCTATAATTTGCATTCCCTCAATCTGGCTTTATATTCCACATTCCAGAGACTAAAAACCAACTTAGCCAATCGTCTCTGGAACCACTTCAACATCTCATCATCCCTTTGAAAACCTGGCGACCAAATATGTGCACAGTAATCCATATGCGACCTGATCAAAGCCTTGGACAAAGGAATCAAAACATTCTTTCTTCTACAAGTCAGTGTTCTCCGCATAATTTTCTGTGTTGTCCTCACAATTTCGCAAAATGCCCTCGAATTTTCACATCTGTATTCCCCACAACCTCCAAACCTTCCTCTCCTCCACTTTCTCTAAAATATCCCCAACAATCCTATACTCTGCATCCCACCAGTCCTTCCCAAATTTTCAAACCTTACACTTTGCAACATAAAACTGACATCCCCACATATTCGCCCATTCAGACAGTCTATTTAGGTCCTCTTGCAAAGCTACAACATCCGCTCTACTTCTCATAACTCCCCCCAACTTTGGATCATCTGCAAACAACTATATATATCACCATTTGAGCCCTTTCCAGTGTCATTTATATATAAATTAAATAACAATCGCCACAAAACAGACCCCTTGGGCACACCACTAGCGATTTTGTTTCATCTGGGATATTGCTCCCCCATACACAACTTGATACTTACCAGAAAGTCAAAATCCAATCCAATTCTACTATCCAACCCCATCTGATACAACTTAACTACTACAGTAGCGACTAAATTATTCCGAACAAGTCAAATTTTCGTCCGGTTTTTGGTTTTGGTTTAGATTTTGTTTCAGTTCACAATAGTTTGGGTTTGGGTTTCCTATTTTCGATTTTGGTTATAGTTCACTATTTTGGTTGAACGTTGCATATTTTAACTATCTCTACGATGTTTATTTATAGTGTTGTGAGTTTTTAATAGTATAGACAAGCTGATATTCATACTTTTTTATTCATTTTGTGTAACTATTAAATGGGTATACTTCCAAGAAAGCATTCAAAAATATGTACTCTTTCTCAACACACATCCATGATAAAGATTAATTATCAATGACTGTGGTGTTGCTTTGGGTACTGTTAATGCGATTTTAAAGAGGTTTAGGGAGACAAGTACCTTTCCTCCTAACAGAAAAGGAAAATGTGGGCGAAAAAGGAAAACTTCGCTTACTCAAGATCGTTTATTAGTTAGGAAAAGCAAAATAAACCCAAGACTGTCTGCTGTAGACTTAAATAGAGAATTGACAGCTAGTGGGATTAATGTTTCTGACATGACAGTCCATCAAAGATTGTTTGAATTAGGGAGGACTTCCCACAGATCAACAAAGAAACAACTGTTGGCGAAGGGTATGCAGAAAAAGAGGCTCCAGTGGACAAAAGTGTACAAAAATTGGACTGTTGAGAAGTGGAAGAAGGTCGTACTCTCAGATGAGAGCCATTTCTTTGTCCAAGGAGAGCGAGTATACCCTATGTTCGCAAATCAGTGGCTGAGAAGACTTCTTCCACCCACCTTCAACAAGCTGCTAAACACCCAGCTAAAGAGATGTTCTGGGGTTGTTTTACACACGTTGGTGCCGGATCACTTGTGCTGGTTTACGGTATGATAAAAGTGACCAATACATAAATTGGAGAAAAGAATGGTCCCACAGATCCAGAAAGACAAAAACTCATCTTCCAAGAGAATATCGCTCCATGCCACACTTTAAAAAAGTGAAAGATTTCCTCCAAAACCACAACATCCAATTGCCTCAGTGGTCAGGTAACTCTCCTGATATTAACCTATAGAAAATTTGTGGACAATAGTGAAAAAGAGGCTTGGAAAATTAAATTGGATACAAAGGATAACTCATTACACTCCATTATAAAAATATGATTTCGAAATGTAGAAATAAGAAAAATGTGTTCTACTTGGTTCGAGTCCATGCCTAAGCGAATTAATAAACTTATTCCGAACAGAAGAGCCCATATAAATTATCAGGTGATGTTGCAGTTTAATATTTGTACTTGTTTTCTTGCGAAATTAAAATTTGTCTTTAAAGTGTGAGTGTTCGAATTAATTTGTTCACTGTAGTTTGTGATGTGGTAATCTATCAAAAGCCTTTGCAAAATCTAAATATACTACTGGTACATTTGTTTACATATGATACTTACATTACATACACTTGTTTACATATAACACATACCGTATTTTCCGGTGTATAAGACGCTCCTATGTATAAGACGCAGCCAAGAAATTTAATACAATTTTCTGGAAAAAACTTAAACTTTAAAGTATGATTTTAAAAATAAATGGATAAAATAATAGGTGATTTTTAATAGTAAACTGACCTTTCAGAAACCTGCAAAACCCATGTCACTGTCATCTGACTCTTCTCTATCATCATTCATTTCTTATAATATAGAAATAATTTTGTCTTCATATTCTTTTGGCATTTTTTGACAGATTTTTGTACGCATACAAAGTCCACTGCGTTTCATGAAATGGTAACACCATGACGCACCACCTTTAAAATCTTCAATGTTACGCTCACAGGCTACTTTGACTGCATGTGTACGAATCATTTGTGTTGAAATGGCAATGCCATTTTGCCGATTTTCTTGCACCCATTTCAAAACGTCGGTCTCTAGTTCTGGCCACTTCGCAATTTTTCCACGTTCCGCGCGCTTTTCTTTACGCAAACTGCACAAAATCTCCTTCTGACCACGCCAAGTTCTAATCATTTTTTCTGTAGGCGGAGGTCCAAAATGTCTTTCAGCTTCCCTATTCCCGTGTTCTTCTGCATATTTTACAACCTGCAATTTGTAACTTGAAGTATATGAATGTGGCCTGTTTTTTTCCATCACTAAAATCTACAGGAAAATATCAAACTGAACACAAAATATCTCAAAACGTCAACTCAATACTGATAAACATCGGTAACTGATTACTCGGATAAGATATTATGAAACTTGAATAGGGGCTATAATAAATTTAGTTTAATCCTTTATCCAAGTGTGAGCAAACAAAGTTTGCGCCTGAAAGTATCTTCAGGACTGGGTTAAGGTGGTACAACACCAGGGCAACTTGTTGCAAAGGTGGAGCAAGATACCAACACTCCTATCTCAGTATCTCCTATAATGCAAAACACATCTCCTTGCGGATATGTCTAATGTTATGCATTAAGGGAAGGGCCACAACCCAAACTAGTTTCGACCTTTATTGAGGTCTCTTCAGTGGGAGCCAGGCCCAAGTGGAGATATCAGGCAGAAGCATTAGCAGGTCATCTCCACCTATAGGAATTGCCAATTGGTGGAGATACTGAGATAGGAGTGTTGGTCTCTTGCTCCACCTTTGCAACTTGCCCTAGTGGTGTACCACCTTAACCCAGTCCTGAATATACTTTCAGGCGCAAACTTTGTTCGCTCACACTTGGATAAAAGATTAAACTAAATTTATCATAGTCTAACCAAGTGAAAAATAAACTTTCAACATCTTTCTCTAAATCCAAAGTAAATTAGTAAAAAAGGGTGGCACACCAATTGGCAATTCCTATAGGTGCAGATGACCTGCTAATGCTTCTGCCTGGTATCTCCACTTGGGCTTGGCTCCCACTGAAGAGACCTCAATAAAGGTCGAAACTAGTCTGGGTAGTGGCCCTTCCCTTAATGCATAACATTAGACATATCCGCAAGGAGATGTGTTTTGCATTATAGGAGATACTGAGATAGGAGTGTTGGTATCTTGCTCCACCTTTGCAACAAGTTGCCCTGGTGTTGTACCACCTTAACCCAGTCCTGAAGATACTTTCAGGCGCAAACTTTGTTTGCTCACACTTGAATAAAGGATTAAACTAAATTTATTATAGTCTAACCAAGTGAAAAATAAACTTTCAACATTGAATAGGGACTCCCCGTTCTTAGTCAATGACGTGCTAGAAGTCACGTGAAGGTCACGCATCAATTTGATTGCACCATTAACCGCCTACAAAGATCTTGGAACATAAAAGGGAATGCGTATGACTTTGAAATGAGAAATCAATCTTTACCTTCATTATATAAGACGCACCCCATTTTTAAGTTAAAAAAGTGCGTCTTATACACCGGAATATACGGCACATTACATACATTGGTTTACATGTGATACGTACATTACATGTGTTTGGTTACATATGATATATCTTGGATGAGAACTAATTTCTCTGCTTTCATCCGCGAAGCTTATATGTAAGCTCATCTGAGGATGACACCAATTGGTTATTATTTATTGGTTTTTTTTGCTGTGTTGGGAAGCTACGAAATCTATGATTGAGAAATTTGCGCGCACACACACACGATAACTTGGAATGTGTTGATGCGTTGCTGAACTGGAAACCTGAACGAATATATTGTGTTTCATTAAGTTTGTATGGTATTTTGGGTGCGTGTTTCTTGTTCATAGCATGTCCATAGAGCTCTTTTCTGGCTATTGTAGTTTGTAAGGTTTCTGTATTCAAAATGTAATTTGTTTATCATGTCTGGGATGTAGAAGTTTCGCGTGGCCTTTCCGTAGTGATTATTGTATTTATATGTGATATAATTAGTAGTCTGAGGTCTTGTTATACCGTAAGTATTTCTGACTGTCCTGTAGTTGGCATCGAAATAATGTTTTAGCGAAGTTGCATAGTGACATAAATGTCTTGCTATCAGTATTTTGTGTTCTGACATTGCAATGTATATAAGGTCGTTATTTTCTCTTTGTTCCCAAAAGATCAGTTTTATCATTTTGTACTGTAGCGACATTAATCTATTTAATTTGTAGGGTGCACAGAAAGCATACGTTGTTATAGTGTATCTTAGTATAATTTGATATAGTGCTTTATATATTAGTGCTTTTAGGCGTATGGGAACTATGTCTTTTAACTTGTAGAGTTTGCCACTTATTGTTCGGAGTTTGTTGTGTAGATGGTTTATGTGACTATTCTAGTTCATATCTACATCGAAGTAAATTCCAAGGTATCGTATTGTTTCAACCTGAGTGATTGTATTGGTTTTGCTGTTCTGTGTGTTTTTTATGTTGGAAAGTGGATGTTGGATGGTTATATATTTGTTATCAACTGGTCGAGTCAGTGGATTTCTGAATATCATTAATTTTGTCTTTTCTGAGTATAGGTATGGAGTTTTTCGTGAGCCAATCTATGATCAGATTTATATCATGTTGCATATTTGTTTGGGCTATGCTTGCGTTATTAGGGATGGATATTATTGCGTATTGGAATATCTTACCTTTGAGTGGTAACTGATTAATATCGTCCGTGTAAATGTTGAATAGAGTTGGGGAGAGTATAGCTCCCTGTGATACTCCACAGGTGACTGGTAGCTCTCTGCTTCGGTTTGACCCGATGCGTGTGATATACTTTCTATAATAATAATATATATAATAATAAATAATAACAATAATAATAATAAATAATAATAATAATAATAATAACGTTAGTTTTCAGGGAGTTCCACTTGAAACGTTTTACACTTACCGTACCATATATAAGTATGAGCTAAAGAATTGCGAAATAATGATCTGAAGATAAAATAATCTTTCTGGCTACTAGAATAAAAAGGAATTTCACATGTGGGCAAAATTCATTTTCTGTCTTAAGATTCATAAAAATCCATGGTATTTTTAAAACTAACATTTTTTAGGGTTAACAGAAAAGCATTCCAAGTTAACCGAAATAAAACGATTTTCCCATTAAGATTATCATGATATAACATTAGCAAATCTGATACATTTCTACGTGCAAAAGCGGAACGCAGTATTCGCAACAGAACTTAATTTTTCATTAAGTTGAATACTTTACTCATATTAGCAATAACACTACGTGTTCTACTTACGTTGCTCAAATTCGCCGAAGAAACTGTCTCAAAGAGAGAGAAAACTCTAACAAAACGTTATACAGTTTAATACATCTCTTTTTATGTTCATATTTCATCAATCATTAATGTGTCGAAAGTTTTCTATCTGTCCTTGGACTATAATTACTTTCCTGCGATTAAATCTATCCGGATCACGTGTGAGAAGAAACTATGTCAGACTAACAATGTGAAATGGATATTAAGCAAGTGTTGTTCATTTCACTATCTCAATGCGAAATCAAACCCCACAGAATCATTCCATGTGCAATAAATTAAGAAATTACACTGACGTTGCATAATTTTTGATTTGGTTAATCTATCCATCCGATCGAAGGGAAATGTGTGTTAGATTTTTTCTCACATCCTATGAATTAAAGCGAAGATATTCGCTGATCCACACAATGTTCATAATTTCAGACGGTTTTGCACACTTAGTGAATGACGTATGAAATAATTTCTGAAAGATAAGAAGAATTAATCAATTTATAAATTTATAAAAGTGCTTCAGGAATTTTACGCTTTTATGCATGAATTGGATGTCCCATTTTACAATCGAAGTTTTAATATTAGATACTTTCTTATTCAATACTCCCTCTACGAGTAGAGGAAAGCGTACAGATACATTGAAGTTGTGATACGCAATGGGGTTCTTTCTAATAACTCGTAGCTTTGGGAGCCCTTCGATTCCCAAAGCTATGAGACTAGTATTATGCCTGTAAATTGCACGTGCATCATTGTCGCCTGTTTGCTTTTTATATGGTATGAAAAACCTTAGTTTCTGGAAGGCAAAATCTGACCACACCCCTAAGAGACCGGTTTTAGATTATAAAAAAACATCCTCTTCAATTGTTTTTTTTTTCTCGCTGAAAAAAATTACCAATTTTTCTTCGCATCACTCACTATGCTGTCTAATACGGAAAGATTTTAATTAACATATGCAAGAAATAGGGACAGTGATTCCGATGTATTAAACAAAAACTGCTACCAAGTTGTCTTCACAAGCAAATATTCTGTTTCAGGTTATTAAATTTATAAAGTTAAATTCCATTTCAAAAATTAACGTCTTCCGTTAGTATATGAAAATGGTCAAAACGTAGTAATTGGCATTTCCAAATTGGGAAACTCCGAAGTTTTTTTTGTTCTTGTTTGAAATTACGATACTACAAGTTAAAGGCTAGCAAGTTTTAGAACTATCACGTGATGTCGGTTTACTCTATTTGAACTTGTTTTACATAGCAACTTACGGAGGTTTTCATATCTACTCCTTTTCCCAATGTCTGGTGAAAACAGCTAATATAAAGCGTTTAGAAGGAATCTGTTCGCTGTATAATGACCTACTGTTTCTGGTTATTTAGACTTGCCCAAAATCTCACTGAGATACTAAACTATTCACCACTACTTTTTATAGCCAGAGGGGAGGAGAGAGTACCAACTTAGAAAAAGGAGGTTAGCAACGTTATAAAAACAATCTTAGTTTTTAAGAAACTTGCTTTGTTAGCTTGTGAAAATCGCTTCCGCACCTAGAAACAGGTTGCAGGTTCGAATCTCACTTCTGTATAGATATTTGAATGAATGTTTTGAAGGGGTAAATGAATTCACGGCAAGGTGTGAGACTACCAGCCTGCTTAATTGAGGCTTAAAGTGAAAAACTGTTGGGTCACTAGAATAAGTTTCCAGATAATCTTACTCTTAGCTAAGAAGTGATAATATAGACCAAATTTAACTTTCGTAAATGGATTTCACTTTTTTTTTGTCCACAGTATGTTTGTAAACTTTAAATGCCAGTTTAGAGTGTTAGTACTGAAGCAAGTGAAAGAACGTGTCGACAGTGGGGAAAAAACAGCTAAATTCGCAGTGTTTTTAAATCTTTGCTCAGTAATAAACCTTATCACATGCCCAAATTACCGTCAGCATTATGTACCGGATTGCAGGAAACCTTTCCTTTAGTGCAATGTTTGTTATTTTTTTAGTGGCTATGTCGGAGGATTTAGTGAAAGTGGATGTCAGTTGTGTAGATTAATCCCATGGCTGTAACTTATAAAACAGATTTGTAGAGTGTCACTTGAACAAGGGAAAGCAATGATTAGCTTTTGGATAGAGGCTGTAAACCTTGAAGCTTAAGCTGTTGAACACAGGAAGGTAGATCGTATAAAAAGGACATTGAGCGTGCTTTCCTCAACAAAACGATGGATAGGATCTCAGGTCAGAGAGAGAACGAACGCATTCCTGAGATATACTTGCATTTGTAAAGAAACATACAGAGAAAACACTTTGGGCATCACATGGAGTGAGCACCCAGTGAGTGAGAGAGAGAGAGAGAGAGAAAGAGAGAGAGAGAGAGAGAAGAAACTAGCTACCAAATTAGAAATAGGAGATAGCAGAGAGCATTCGTTTGACAGGTCATATCAAAACCTTGAATGGAAATAAAGTACATCCCAGGATTCTCCAAACTACTTCCATGGCACTTGTCTAATGATGGCTAAGAGAGGCAAGAAAATCAAAGAAAACGTATAGAATCCGTATTAATTGTCGACTGGCAATCAATTAATATTGACACTGCTTTATATTACGTTTATCATTATTTTAGAGTAGTCAGGGAAGAATAGATTGAAAGAACGTTTTGGAATGAGTAAATATGATCTTACTTTCATGCTGAGAAGTGTTCTACATTTAGATCCTTCAGTCAAATTTAGATTTTAGTTTTGCTATTATTACAAGATTCGGCGTAACGAGTCCTGCAATGAAAGTGGAATCTGTCTTGAGCTATTGCAATGTAATTTTTATTGTACTCGCTTGGTGCACGTTTAGCAAACCTGAGACCTGGACACCAGAAGCGAATTTTAAATGGAATAGGAAATGAAGGCCTTCGTTTATTTAATTTGTTGTTTTTCTTTTGGTCTGATAGAATAAGGATTCATTCTTTATACATCCGTAGATATTTTTGCTATTAGTTTATGGTAATTTTTATTCTAAGCGTGGTTATATCATATCTCCTTTCTATCGGCTGCAGATTCTATTAAAAATTAGCTCTACACTAGTAAATAGGAACTTTATTATGCATTAACATAAATATTATATCTATCACAGAATTATTTTGGACCTTACTACCAGTAGCTCTACTTCGATCATTTTCGGAGAAAAAATAGCTCAGTGTGCTGTAGAGGATAGAAATACAGGCTATGTAAAACTCGGCTGCAGCATAACTTTAAGGCTATAATTTCCATTTGGAGAATGAGTAATAAACTGTTAAGAGAATCACAATCATGTATCAGTTATGCAAATTTTAATTACGCTGTTGCAGGGATGTTTAGTACTAAATGTTCAGATTGTACTAGAATGTTCAGTACTAAAATCTGAAACGGCTGATTCATATCGCAATGCCCAAACTATAGAATTACAGTTATGGTTAGGCGGGGATTGAAGCGAAAACACCAGTAGGCCAAGGCTCGTTTGGGCTTTAGAACCATACAACAACATTAATTCAGGGCCAAATCATTCCTTAAAATCAATGCTTTTCTAGAAAACAATCCCGGATGCTGACACGTTAATAACATTCAAATATTGCGCCGTTTCTACACACGAAAGTGGGAATTAACTGGGCAGTCAAATGATAAAACATCCGAAAATGTCATTTCGTATTGCAATAAACTCTTTACAAGATTTTTAACTCGGGCATACGAAGGTGTGTAAATTTCGACACATTTGTAGATTTGCCGGCTAAGTTTGATTCTTTCATTATTCTGTTTTGTTTTTTTTTACATAATCAGAAAACCCTGCACTAAAGACCACACGCGACACTTAAGTGTCTCGTTTGGTCCCTGGTGCAATCATATCCTCAAGGTAATGATTCCATTCTTCTCTTAAATGATAAACCACACGTCATGTTACTTTCGGTCTAAAACCAATAAGGATTTCCAACAAGTGAAGTAAGCCAAGACTTTGTCTCATACCAGGCGATGAAAATTGTCTCCCAGCCAAATGTATCAAAGGATTATTGGATATGTGGTGGCGGTTATTATTTGGGTACGATGGACAGCCGTTTGTTAGACGGGATCTGCCGGATTGATTGACAGAAAGGAGTGCTTTTCACTACTCCTACCAGCAGATGGCCAATCAAATCTTTCTGCGACACAGACGTTAGTGAAAGTATTGGTATTTATTTCATCTCACCGTGCAAATCATCAGCAGATTGGCAAGGAGTAGAAAACTTTCTTGGTAGAATTCACACAAACATTTGTGCAGAAAACAGATAAAGTATCAGTAAACCGGATAGTTCTATTTTATAGGTCCTGAGATTAAAAAAAAAAAAAACCTCGCGGCAGAGCGGTGCAGTATCTTAACACAATAACTTATGTCGATTCTTTGAGATAAACGGTCTAGAACACGACAATTTTCGTGGAAGAGCAGGGCTATCCAAAGCACTGCCGGCAGGCTGGATGCGGCCCACCTGTGGGTTTTGATTTTCACCAGCGAAAAAATAAAATAACAATTTGAATCGAATGCGTATTAGATATTTCAATTCTATCACTAATCGACAATCTCGATGTTGGTTATTTTATTTTGTGTTTTTGCATCACTTATATACCCACGTGTTTTTCAAATATTAGATGTGTCCAAGAAGCGTTCTTACACTGTTTTGTTCAAACGCGCATGCTCCGGACGTTAACGAGAAACGTGAGCGCGCTATCAGTGTTGTTCGTTTATTCAGCTATCGAGGTTGTGTCGCTGCTCTCACCAAATTAGTAGATATGCATTGTGATGCGGTCCTCGGATAAATGTTTTTTTTTTTTTTAATGCGGCCCTAGGATTACCTAAGATTGGACAGCCCTGGTGGAAGAAGAAGAAAGCCCCCCCCCGCGTATGTCCGAGTTCGAGAACGATCCCGGAACCACTAAACTCATGCCATTAAGGTGCTTTTGCAATCATTCCAACCGGTATTGGAATATGGCCATATTGCTATATTGCCACATGAATATACGTGTATCTAACTTGTGAAACTGCAGAAAAAGTAGAAACAAGACTACAAATAGTTTCGTCACTGTATAGCTGAAATTTTAATTTATGTTTTTTATTTATTTATTCATTTATTTTATTTTGTAGTTTCTAGTAATTATCAAAAATTATAAAACTTGAGATAAACTTCAGTATGTTCTATTCTGTGTGTGTGTGTGTGTGTGTGTGTGTGTGTGTGTGTGTGTGTGTGTGTGTGTGTGTGTGTGTGTGTGTGTGTGTGTGTGTGTGTGTGTGTGTGTGTGTAATCTTAGTAAAACGGTACATTACTGTTAGAATTCATACGTAAACGAAGTATGGGTACACTCACGAAACCACTTACAGATATCGCACACTATCTGGGTCAGTCCATCTGGGTTTCTTTATATTAATTTTAGAACTATAAGCTTACTCTGCAATTAAATAAGATAAGTATTTGTCATTAGACAAAATCTTCTGAAGTGTTTAGACATTCAAAAATCATATTTCACTAAACGTTAGTGCAAAATATATAATCAATTTGTTTCGCAAATTTCCCATTATTTACTTAAGAACACTGATCATGTGGCTCGATAATAAAAAGAAAAATAATTAAATAATTCTGTGAATCTTCCCCTGAGACGCTAGTGTGATTTTATACACCTCTGAATAAAAATAATAAGCAAAGTTAAATTGTTTATCATAATATCGATTTTAATGCAAATAGCGAATTAAATTCGACTTCTTGGAGGTATGATGCAATAATACTACTACTAACAATAATAATAATAACAACAATTCCAATGAGTGTCCCTAAAGTTGCCAAATCTATGGCAACTTTGATACTTAAAAAATCATAAACAAAAAAAAACACTGTTAATTGCACGACCATGAATAAAAATGAAACTCGTTTGTTAATAATTTTTACTAAGTATGTCTCAAATACCATTGGAATACAAATTAAACGCGTGAAGGACATTTTTGCTTTTGATTTATGCATCAATGACAAACTATAAGTGTAGTAATTATTCCTTCGCATTTTCTCTTGAGTGTTTGGCTCAACGGCCTATAATGACCAACTAACATGGCGTCTTTGAAACATGATTAATGTTCTGATGTTGTAGAAGTGGAAGAGGTGATCCTATCTGCGTTGTGTAGAGGATATTAAATGCATGTTTTCTTCTAGCCAATTGCCTGTTTTGTCATGAAGTATGGCTGCTTTAATAAGAAAAAATGTGCGCATTCCGTGTAAAGTAAGACTTTAATTTTTTAATAAAAAAAGAAATACATGTTTTATATTTTTAATATAATTTATTAGTTTTAAATATTTGAGGAGCACAGGATACAATTAATTTTGGTAAATAAAATATGAGATTTAAAAATATGATTGCAAATTATGTAATATCTTCAGGAAACCTGCAGCAACAGAAATAATGTTTCTTGTCGTTGCTATAGCTGGATCGTGTTGTCTTTACCTTTAGAAACTCGACCTTGTCGAAGGGCTTGTGAATAAGGATCACATAAATCACGATTGAAGCGCAATTGAGAATCAATGGTATTTGATGGTTTTCTTTCTGCAGCGCAATTGCCATCAGTGATCTATAGCAGAAGAAAAAAGTGAATGATATATATAATCATCTTCGATCTATTAGTCTGGAGAAATGTATACGTCCGTTAAGCAAAAGACATTCAGCAGCACAAATAACTCACACTAGCCTGACATCTACAGCCATTCCCGTGTATGTGAGTAAATAATCTTGAGATGGAAGTACTAACGACTGTGAATCACTGTTCTTGATTTGGTAACACCTGCAGGCTTTATCATCTTTGGAGGTTCAGCTCAACATGTACAGTGGTCAAAGTAATATACGATGCTAAACTTAATGGTAATGTCTCATGAAGCTTCACGTTAAGCTTGCATAAGATCTGCCGACATACACTGCTAGGAAGTATGGAGGACTGCTTGCTTTATGCGTAGTGCATTATGCACTACGCATAATACGTAATGCACTTTGATGTAGTGCATTATGCAGAATGCACTACATCAAAACCATGTAACGGTATTGAGGCCAAATGATTTAGAGTCATGCTAAATTAACTCTGCCTGTATTTCCTTGCTCTGTATTTTACTTTTAATACACCATGATAAAAAACCAAACAAAATCACCGGGATTAAAAATTAACCCTAATAAAAATTTAAAAATAAATAAAACAGCATTAAAATCTCCATATACATTTGAGTAAACTCAACTTCTGTGTGCATCTTCCTACATATATCCCGACATGCCTCACTGTTCTTGACACAACGGTGAAATAGCAGCCGCCAAGAGCAACCACAGCCCATTTTAACTATCGAAATTTCTATTCACTCTAGAAATGGCTCCTTACATTTCAATGGTTTACTTCTTTGATGGCTATTCAAAATTTTTGAATGGTCCAATAGCGGGGCAAATGGACTTTCCCCTTTGTTACATTCATGTTTCTAACATGCACTTTTGCTATTTTTTGTCATAAACAGTGAGAAATCGATAGTATCAGATTAATTATTTTTCAGTAATTCTGAAAACTGACTTCTGACTTATCATTGAAGTTCGACTTCTGCAGTCCATCTACTTGAAGTTACCATCTAGTTAGGTTAACTATACTGGAACTCGTGGATTTAAACATGTTTGTAGTTCTTACGTAAAAGGAAGATCGCGCATTCTCCACATTTAAATCTCATTTCCCAAATATCAGTTCAGAATTTTTAGATGAGCATAAGGTAACCAAACGAAATCATCTTAGATCTAAGCATACAAGATATTTCTTATTTCTTTAAGTTTAGACTAGTCGTTCGCCATTGTATGTAATGAAACTATTAAACGAAAAGAAAAATCAGTTAGCTCTTCTCGTCTCATTGTAATTACAGCTGGTATTGTTCCTGCAGTTTTGCACAAATCTAAGCTAATGGCTTTGTAAGAAGAAGAAATGTGGAAAAGGTCTGAGATCACATTTAAGCATCTTTTGAGTAAAGAACTTGAAACCCATATATATTTGCAAACTGACAGTATCTGCTATAATAATACTATCGACTTCTCACTGTTTATGACAAAACAAAATAGCAAAAGGCTGCATTTGCGAGAATCTTACTGTACTACAGCGATCAATAACTTAATTATTGCATTACCTTGCATAGTTCTCAATCTAGTTGGCTATTATTATGGTAGAGCACTGTTTTAATAGTTGCTGTTTAAGAGAATTATTTCTTATTACAGATTTAAAGCTCTGTAGGTGTTCGAGGCCCCTTAATCTCTGAAATGAGTGAACAAATCTAGTTGAATCTCATAAGGTAAGAGAGGAAATATTGTTAAGGAAAAACAATGACAGTATTAATGTATGATAGACTAATTTTAAAAACTGAATTCAAACGTACAATGCCTCACGGAAGATATGGAATAACTTAGAATTGCATTTCATAACTTACGAGCATTTTTCCAAGATCACAGCGTTATTTTCAAATTCGAAAATACACCTAGTTCTATTATTATATGTAATAAAACCGATCAAGAATTTTAGGTGTTAATTGCTGTTCTTGTTCTTCTTCAATAAATTTGGCTTTTCCAGTCAGATTTATTTAAGAAGTAATCATTGGGGTTTGTTTGAGGGTAGAAAATTATTGTCCATCTCTTGATAACCATGTGTAACTGTTTCTGAGGACCCTTCCTGACCAACCTCTGAACCATCACTGTCACTCTTCCACGTTGGATATCCATACTCGCAAAACGATTTGTACGTAGGATTCCATTGCACTAACTTTTCATAAAGTGAAATTCCACTGATAGGTTCTGCGGTTCCACCATACTCAGGCGATAAATGAGAAGCTGGAACATACTGATGTAGAGATTTCCAGTTAGTTCCGTGAAGAATCACCTGCAAAAGAAAAAATAAAAGAATAATATCAGTTCATATTTGAAGTAAATAAAAATAACTTAGGGTAAATGCATATGTATATGATTAAATAAAGAAATAATAGGTGAAAGTCCGCGCGGTTAGCCTAGTGGTTATGACTTCGCAACAATACGCTTGGGGAAGGAGTGTCCTAGGTTCGATTCTCGTCGACGACGCGAGGAGCTTAAGGATCTTCCTCAACCATAGCCAAGATGGTCTTGGGCGTGGACAGCAAGGTTTTTTCCACCAGTTTATCTGGGGTTTTTCATCCCGCAAGCAGACAAACCGGTCCAGTGAACACACACGGATTACGTCAGGAATACTGACCTAGCCATAGGTCTGATTCGTCAGCTATGCCTGTTCTGGAGTCCGGATAAAATTTGGGGGGACTGAGATGGTGCCGTACCTCCCCGTAAAGGGGACACACGACCGTCATCTCATCATGCGATTATTATTATTATTAATAAGTGAAAAATTCTATGTAACTATTACGCAAAAACACATCATCCCCATCATGCCTATCAAGGATTTAGGCCTAGAGTGGCCTGTTCCGGCCTTAGAAGTCATCGGTGACCCTTTTAGGAGGACGTCTTGGTTTTCTTTTACCTAATGGCTGGTATTTTAAGGCTTGTTTTGGTAATCTTTCTGTTTTCATTCTTTGAACGTGTTTCATCCATTTATGTTTATATTTTTTAATTTTTCTATTACTGATTCCTAGTTTAATTCTTTCATAATTTCTTCGTTTCTTTTGTGATCAAATATGGTATACTTTGCAGTTTTTCTCATAAACTTCATTTCAGCTGTTATTAATCTTTGTCTTTTTGTTTTATTGTCCAGATTTCACTTCCATACAATAAGAATGGTAGGGCTAATGTATTGTATACTTGTAGTCTGGTTTGTTTTCGAACTAGGTTTGGTTTAAATATAGAGTTAATTACACCTGTTATTTTTAAATATTTTGCAATTTTTACGTTTATATTTTTTCATTTTCATATGTGATCATACATCCTAAGTAGTTAAATGAAGTTAAATGAAGTAAGACCTATTTTAGGTCTTACTGGATCTTCTCCTTTAGAGGCCATAGTTTTTGATTTTTCTGTTGATATTATCATACCATAATCTTTGGATATCTCATTTAGATCTAAAATAGCTTTCTGTAAGTTATCTTCAGAATTTGTAATTATTATTTGGTCATCGGCAAATCTTTCTCCTACTTCTAAAATAAAGTTTTCAGAATATTTTATTAGTTTGTTATTTAAAATTCTGCTATATATTTTGTAACAGGAATTTAGAATACTGATACCTCTATAGTTTTTAGGGTCACCTCTACTAACTTTTTTAAATATAGGAATCACAATTGCCTTTTTCCATTCTATTGGGGGGGGGGATTACTATTTGAATAGATTTTATTTCAAAATAATAGGAGTCTTTCTTTGAACCTTGTTCCTGCATTAATATTTATATAGTTCGGAACGTAGCTTATCTTCTCCAGGTGATTTTCCGTTTTTTGTTTCTTTAAGGCTGATTTCTAATTCTTCTTTAGCTATTTCCTTTTCATTTTCATTAAATGTTTGCCAGTTACCGTATTTAAAATATTTATTTGTCCACAATTCTGTATAGAAATTTAGAAATTCTTCTAATTTCCATTCGGTGTTTCATTTTATGTTTTATTTAATATCTGTATTTAAGTGTTTCAAAATCTTATATATATTGGGTCTTATATTATATAAATCATGTTCTAAATTAGAAACAATTTGTTCCATGATTCTCTCTGTCTTTTTCTGAGTTTTCGTTTAGCTATGGCCCTTATTCTTTTATATTCTATTTCATATTCTAATCTTTTACTGCTTAACCATTTATGATAGACTTATTTTTTCATTTTGATTATGTCTTTGAGTATGTCATCCCATATCTTCAGTTTTTTTCCCTTTTATTGAATTTTTCGGTCTTTCCTAAGCTTTCATTTGTTGGTGCATTTTGTATCGTTTTTATATTAAGCCATTCTATTTCTATTTCTTCATTTTGTTTTATTTTATCTAAATATCGTTAATTCTTTGTTCATATAGCCATTGTATATTTGTTTCATTTAATAGTCTAGTTTTATAAACAAATGTTTTATATTTTCTGTCTGTTCTTATTACTTGTAGCCATTTAGGTGGTAATCTTAATTTTATTTTAACAAGGAAGTGGTCACTGCTTATTTCATATCCTTTGTGAACTGTAACATCAAAAATGAACTTTGATGTTTTTTCATTTAAGATAAAATAATCTAATATTGATTTCCATCCCATTGCTGCCCAAGTATATTTATGTATGTCTTTATGTTTATAGAGAGAATTCATTATTTTAAAGTTATTATAAACGACAAAGTCTAGCAATTTTTTACCATTCCTGTTTAGAGTATGTTCTCCATATATTCCTATATTATTATTAATTTTCGTGTTTCCAATTCTTGCATTTAAGTCTCCTGCTAATATTACATAATCATTTTTATTTATTTTATTATATATATTTTGTAACATTGCATGGAGAAGACTATAAACTGAAATCCCTGCTCTGGATACCAGAGCAAAGATCATAATAACTGATTATAAAATTCAATATTATCCTGTTCTGTTCCTTCTTTTGAGACATAAATAAATTATTGTTAAATAACCTCTATCTATTTTTATTCTAGCTTCTATTATTCTTTTATTCCATAATTTATAATGTTTTATGTGTTTTGAAAGGGAATAATGAATCCTAATCATAACTCCTGCTAGTGCTCTTTGTTCTCTGTAAACTCCACTGTATATTACATTAAAATTTTCGTTTCTGAAGATTCCTTTTAATTTCTTTTTTGTTTCAGTGATTACTGCTATTTAAAAATTTCTTTCATTTAATATTTGGTCTAATTCTTTTTCTTTATATGCTATACGCAAAAATACGAAAAAGAAAAAAGTTAACATATGAAATAACATACAACAGCGTATCATGAAAGTAACTGAGGTCACTCATATACTGCTGTGCGTTGAAATATTTCTTGGATGACATTCCTTACTTCTATTTTCTGTAATATTTGCCTTCATTATTGTCGGTTTTTCAACAATTATAAGCAGCTGGAGTCAGATGTAATAAGAGAATATAGATTGGAATTATACGTGAAGCAACTAAAGTTTATGAGGATGATATATCTATTAATCGGGCCAATAATATCGAGTGAAGGGCAATATGATACAGCCCGGCTCCTGTTAAGTTAATCCCGCTTTAACCTTGTGTGGCGTGTTTCTCCAAAAGGGAGTTCTGATAAACCGAGTGAGCAATTTCACTGCGAAAGGATACCTTCTTATGCTAATGAAATGCTAATTAGCTCCCCTAAGTATGAGATGACTTTCACCGCCAGGTTAAACCCACCATCTTGCTTACTTTAACTCTGAAGTGGGGACATACTCTGCAGTATGTCTGTATCCAGAGCAGGGTGTTCTGTTTCGGTTTCCTGTCTTCCCCGTGCAATGTGACTATGACTCTTCAAGGACATGCCAGATATACTTGGAGATCCAACCTACTCCATTTCGATGATATATCAGTAAAAACAGTAGTAGCAGGCGTGCAGCCAGATAGTAAACGGGACCGAACCAATTATGAACGATTCAGAAAGCTTTACAATCCGCTGGCGCATAATTTCGCTTACACCTACTCTGTCAGGCTCTGCCTGCAGAGGGAATTTGAATAGTGTAGATAGGTGGGAGGAGCTGTGGATGTCATATTATAGGAAGGAGACTGGTTGCTCTCTGTACGGGTGTCATGGTGACGAGACTATCCACTCTTTTTGCATATCATCATACTTGTCTTTCATCCAGCAATGAACCATAAATAAAACATACAAAGAATGATAGCGACTCTGCGATCAGAATAATTCTCCTGTGAAACCTACTTGCATCAGAAAAAGCACAGTATTCCAAACATACCAGAATCCCAATTAAAAAAATCGGTTTCCACGCTACTTTTCAAACGTTTATAGCATAAACTCGAACGTAAATGAATCGCTACATACACAGCAGACCTCCTGCTGTTGAAAAAAAAAAAAAAATTATCCACATCAACCACAGTCCATCTTCAATACCCAAATTACCCAGTTCATGAATCATTTAGCCAAAACGATGGCGTCTTTGCCTTTGTGCAATCCAACACTGCTGACAGAGAACTCTAAATTTAGAATTGCTTACCTATGACCTTATCTGGTTCACTGTCTCTTAATCCTATTCAGTGGTATTATCTTCTGTATTTACCGATCCCAAAATTCTGAAGCCACTCTGACCTCTTCACCTTCCTATTCATGACGTTTAACCTTCTGCAATCCAGAGATTGAAATAGTGAAGTCATCTTCCTAGGTGACCTTTCTATCCATATCTTCAATTGACTCACCTTTTCCTACACCACAGTGCAAGCTGGATGTACTGTGGAAGTTTTTGCTATAAACAATAACCTAACCGAAATCTTATATATATATATATATATATATACACTCGAATTTCTGATAACACTCCCTACTTTTGTATCCTTGCTCTTCTTTTAACGATTTCTCCTTTCAAATGCATTGCAGAGGTCACCACTCCCATCGGCAACTCAGATTACAACCTTGTGCTAGCTTCACACAGAACACCCTCCGTCCAACCATTTCTAACCTCTTGTCCTTTGAAATACAAAAGTACCAAGTGGATTTACTTTCACAACTATTATTCTTCTCTTCGTTTCCATGCTGTGATCTTCACGCAGACATCTGAATTGTGAAAGTCAGAGAAATTATTCTTACTGCAATGAAGATCTTCATATTTATGTTACCCAAAATTCTCTTCCATTTTCCATATCCTGAATCAACAGAAGATATATGAAAGCAGTTGAATGGGGGGGGGGGAATTAAGCTTACCGCTATTGTTGCAACAAGAACCCCAGATTCATACTCAGTCTCTGCTGAAGTAAGCACTAAATGTGAAACAACCATCAGCAAATCCTAAATCCACCTACATAAAGTCTAATACCAGAAACCTCGCCTCCTGTCTTAATGTAAGTTATGCTATGCATTTTGGTCCATTGCAAAGATCATAGGATGCAACTCGTCATCTACGCTTCCACCTCTATGCATCCAAATGGCACCACTGTTAGCGCACTCAAAGATAGAACTAATCTCCTGGAATCACTGTTTTTCTCCACCTACTACATACATCGTTTTCTTCCATGGCAGCAAATGAGCACCGTATGTGTGTTTTTTTCGTCAAATAGACAAAAGAGAATACTAAGTAACATGGAAACAAACACGTCTACTGGCCCCTATGTGGTCTCCGTGCTGTATTCTAACGCAGAGCTCTAGAACTCACTCCTGTCCTCTGTCGCCTCCTCAATCTTCTATTCTCAGCTGGTGCTTACCTCGACACATGTAAGCAAGAAGATAGAAGTCTGTAGTCTAACTAACAACAAATTGCCATCACTTCAATCATATCTAAAATAACAGAGAAAGTTATTTTAGATATTGTCAACTTGTCAATTTGAAGAGCCACAGGACACGCACCATGGAATGATTCGAAGAAATATTTGCTGTAAGTCTAGCCATTTCCAGCTCTTTTGATCGTGTTTGGCATTGAAGTCTGCTTTGCAAACTGCCTTCCTTTGGTGTACTTGCCACCCTCTATAAGTGGATAGAAAGCTTTCTTTCTGTTCGGTCAGTGATTGGCCTTGTGAACAGTCATCAGCCCTTCGAGCTTTGCATCCAATACAAAGGTCGGTTCAATCACTCTCTCTCTTTCTCTCTCTCATACCTAAATGTCCTACTCTCGATCAGTATTAATTCTACTAATACCGATACACTCCATTAAGCCTATTCTTCCAGTAAACTGTATAACTCTCAGACATCTCAAGCTTCACATTTATCGTGAAGTCGAACGATAAACACTGTCCTCCAAACCAGTCTTCAGCGGGGCAAGAACAGGCTGGTCACCTTGAATACTACCAAAAGACACTCCTAGCTTTTAACTTCACAAAAGGGATTTCATCATACCTTCACCTTGCCCTCTGTAATGCATATATCAGCAGACAGGATCAAATCTCTTTCGCTGGACTGGTACAGGACGCCTGGCATAAATACATCACATAAATTACTTATAACTTTTTCAGCCACTAAAAATCCAGAAAAATGTAATTCCCAAATCTGGCAATCTTTAAAATACTGTTTGCATGTTTGAGGTAGTGCACCTAAAACCACCCTAACTATTTTTGGTGCTATTGTGAGGAGAACAATTCGGCTAATAGAAGAATTTTCCTTCATAGACTTACTTCAACCTCTATCTTACAAACGCAATGTTTCAGTTTAGCTCTTGTCTCGTTTAAAATTACTTCCATGGTTACTGCTTCAATGAACTGGAAAATATCATTCCTTGCTTTCTGATGGGCCTATTAAAAGAAGGGCAGCTGCTCAACATCCTTTTTCAATACAACTGCAAACGCATCAACACTGTTTCATCTCTTGCTCACTTACACCATCTATTTTTTGTCCTTCAGAACAGCCTTACTCGTAATGCTTTTCAAAACAAGGTTTAAACCTTGTTTTGAAAAGCCTCTTGCGTGAGGTAAATAGAATAATGCATATCTCCAATCCTTTTGAAATGAGATTGGCTAACGAAAATGTAATGGTATTTTTCATTTAAAAATACCATTACAATTACAATTACTCGCTTCCAAATATTTCTTAAGAATTTAAAATACTTACTCGCTCGTGGTATTTTCTACTGACTACCGGTTTAAAAACGCTTGTGTATAACGTTTCGAAGATCTCTGTGTTATTCACAACATGGAAACCCTTGTGACGAACAGGAAGACCATCCTGAAAATGAAAACATCATTAGGATCTCAAAAAAATCAGCATACATTAGAAGTCTTTCAAAATGGCGCAAACTTTTGACTGTTTTCTCTTCTTTATTTTCCAAAAACTTATTCAAATATTCCGAATCATCATGCACGATGAAAGTATTTCTCCTCCACTCCAAGAAAACGTCGCCGAGCGCATAACAAAGCGCCAATCAGAATCAGCCATTTCAGTAAACTGGAATCAACCTCCATCGTAAATCACCGATGACAGTTTACAACAATCATGTGATTCATTGAGCTGCATCCATCTCTCTCTCTCTCTCTCTCTCTCTCTCTCTCTCTCTCTCTCTCTCTCTCTCTCTCTCTCTCTCTCTCTCTCTCTCTCTCTCTCTCTCTCTCTCTCTCTCTCTCCCTCTCTCTCTCTCTCTCTCTTTTACAAGTTGTAGGAATTTGTGCTGCAAAATAAGAAGACACACTGTATCTCCAAAATGCGGTTTTATGGATCTACATTTGCTGGCTCTTATTTTCCACGTGTAACATACGCCTTTCAAGTTATTTTAAAGAACCAGAAAATATGTCTCATATTAGAAAAGATTCATGCAATTTACCATTGAGCAATAACATGAAACTAGAAGATTTTGTGGTTTGTGGCTCCTCCGTTCATGTGAATTTAAGCTCATTTTTAGGAGAATATTTTCTCCATAAATATGAAAAACGGCATTATACATTCGAGTGAGAAAACTCGCACGCACCCACACACGCATACAGCAGATGAAGTCATTTTTGGTTATATTATTGTTATAAAGATGACTTCAAACGATGTCTTTTAGGAATGAGAATTCTACACTTATTTGCATATTAGAATATCTACTATATAGTTTCATTGGACATTAACAGATGCAATTACAGTAAATCCGCACCTGGGTGATGTGCTATCCATTCATCCATCTAATTTAAAGTCGATCATTTCTTCTTTTCCCAAGAACGTTTCCTTCTATTACTGTTTTGAGAAATCCTTATCTCAAGCGTTCAAAGCATTTCATCTTTCCTCTGTTAATATTATTAACGGATTTTAATGTTCTACTTTATAATTTTAACAATCATGCATTTATTTGCCTCTCAATGAAATCCCCAACAATTTCCTGTCTACCACATCTCAAAAGCTGCTAATTGGTTCAAAATTTGATATCCATAGCAGCTACGAAGTCACAGCTAAATCCAGAAACTTACTCTTTATTTTTGTAGTGATAGATCAATCCTAATATTCGTGGTGCGATTCCTAATATTCTTTGATGTTTGATGGCTGTCTCAACCAACTCTTAACATTGATAATCTTCCCAAATATCCACATTACTTCAACGATTTTCCTATTAGTGTACACATCTTTTTTCAGGACTTTCCCTGAGACTGTTTCCTTCAAGAACCAAAATCTCTTCTTGCAAAGATTGTTTCAAACTCTGTTCTTGCTGATCTCATTAGCTGTGTCTAGGATATGCGTTGGTTCCACCCTGTCATTACACACGATTAATATATTATCAGCATATTGCATATTGCTCTTCCATCTGCCACATGTCCTAATTCTTGTCTTTAGCTCGTGCAGTGCGAGTAGCATTATGTCCTCAGCATAGAAAATGAATATGTGAGCCAAAAACTAGGTTTTATCTTTCGTTCAAGACACTACTTCACCTTTAAACAGCTGGGAACATTATAAAAATCACAAATCCACCCAGCTATCGAATACCGCTCTCACATTTGGAGTGAGGACTCCTAAAAGCTACCTCAGAATGCTTGACTCAATACAGAGGAGAGCAATTAGACTAATAAATTACTCATCTCTTATCAACTCGCTCCCGTCACTTTCACATAGACGTTTAGTCTCTGCAATTTGTATATTCTATAAATATTTCCATGGAAAATGTTCATCTGAAACAGCATCAATAATTCCCCCACTCTGTACAAAACCCATTGGAACACGTACAGCCACCTCCCAACATTCTTTCACAGTGTACCTCGAAACCCACAGAACAAGTTTCTTTTCCTCCTTCATCCCTGCCATTGCCGTACTGTGGCACAGTCTTCCCCCTGACGTATTTCCCAAGGTTAAGAACATACAGGCTTTTAAATCAAATATAAACAAGTTTCTCCTTTCCCAACCCATCACCCATATACGGTACTAACGTACTATAGGTTGACCAGCCAACCTCTCGTATAAGGGCCCAACATTAAAAAAATAATAATAATAAAAAAATAAAATAGGCATTCCTGCCTTCTTGAAATCGATGAATTTGTGGTTACTGTACATGTTAGCTATCACCCTGTGCAGTGTAAATCTGTGGTCACTTTTTGACGGAAAGAAGAATTTGTACAATGCTGATGGACTGCATATAAATGATTTTAGTGTTAAATGTCTGGAGAGAGAGCTTTGTTCACTGAGCATGCTGCTTTGTACATTCAAGGAAACTTAAGCAGTTAGGGTGGAAACAAGTGAGTTTGTATGAAGGCATCCATGAAGTGAGTAAGTGTGAGAATGACCAAGTGAAGAATCTAGTCCCGCAAGCAACAATATTCAATATGGTAGTCAATTCAGGAAGTAAAGCTGGTTGGGGCCTAAAGGGATGTTACAGTTTTTGTATACTAATGCCAGAAGTATCATGAACAAGAAGGAGGAATTTTTGGCATTGGTTAGTGCAACCTTGCTAAAGGGTATAGACATTAGTGAGACTTGGCTAACAGCAGATGGTGTAGTTACAAGGATTGAATGTGAAGGGTTTAGTATTTTCAGGGAAGACAAAGAATACAGGATGGGGGAGGAGTACTGCTGATGACAGCAGATGAATTGCAACAAAAAAGAATACAAGAAAGGAGGGACAGTGTCTGTTCATTTAAAGCAATCTCATATGAGATTAAGTCCAGTAAGACAAAATATACAGTTGGTTGTTGCTATAGCGAGAGATTTCCAGGGATGATCTGGAAGACAAGCATCACCAAATTATTACAATGAGTAGAGGTCGAGTGATTATTATGGAGGACTTCATCTACGGAGATATAGACTGAAAGGAAGAAAGATCACATGGCAGGAAGGAAATACAATTTATACACCTTCTGAAATAATTATAGCCGCATGTGATTAAGGAGTCTAGGGATGGTAGAGTATTGGACCTGATCATAGGTTTAGAAGAGCTATCCATAACTTAGGTGGCAACATTGCCTCCAATTGGTGAAAGTGAAAATGCGGTCTTGACTTGGGAGATTGTAAAACATGAGGAATGTTCTGTTCAGAATGGATATTTGTGGAACTCTAAGGCAGGTGATTAAGACATACTTAGGAAGAAGCTTAAATCTGTACCATGGCATAATACACTGCAGATCAAGGATGTCAATAGTTCATGGGTTATAGTTAAGGATCATCTAGAGGAAGCAATATTAAATTGTATACATAGGGTAAGGAAGGTCATTTGGGTAGGAGTTGGATGAATGAATAATATCATTAAGCACGAGCTGCAGAAGAAGAAACTGCTGTAGAGAGCATATAAAGAGAAAGGCGACCAGGAAACTCATAAACAGTGACGAGCATTGCAAAGAAGGCAAAATCAGATTATGAGAAGAATCTAGCCGAGCAGTCCAATGAAAATCCCAAAGAGTTGTTTCGTTATGTGACAAGTAAGAGGAATATTGACTATGGAAGATTAAACTTAACGAGTGATGAGGGTCACTAGGAGACAGAAGCAGTAAAATAGTTTAGTTACTGAGTGATCACTTTGCAAGATTAACATATGTGACAGACACTAATGTGGGAACAGAGGTGGATTAATTGGAGGTTCTTAGGGTACTGCAGAAACTCAATGCAAATACAGCTGTGGGATTATATATAGATATCAACTCGGGTTTTGCGAGAATGTGGAAGGGAACTGGCAGTACCATTGACTAGTCTCTTTAATTTAAATGTCAGCTCTGGTAGAGCTCCAAGGAAGTGGAAAGATGGCAAAAAAATCATTCCCTTGCATAAGGGAGGTTCGAAGACTGCAGGAGCATATTATAGAGGAATATCAGTAACTCAAGCATGATGGTAAAAGTACTAGGAAAATTGGTAAAAAAAAAAAAAAAGAGAGAGTTCAAGAATGGGTAGATAAAAATATGATATTGTATGAGGGTCAACACGGCTTTCTGAAGGTTAGCCGTGGCTTAGTAATTTACTAACATTTTATAATATAATAGCGTAACAGTTGAGTTGGATAAAGGAAATGGCTAAACGATGATTTTGCTGGATTTTGCAAAGGCATTGACAGAATACTACATAAAACTCTGTTACGCAAATTAGATCAAATGGGGATGGATATGACACTATTTATGAATTTAGGGACACAAAACACACGTGTTGAAAAGATTATTTTACGGATTAATAATAAAATAATAACTTTACGTTTCGATCCCTGTATTGAGGTCTTCAGAAGGATACATGTGTATAAGAAACAAGCTACATGCTGTTGCACACTATACAGGTAAGGTACATCTACGTTGTTAACTAATCTTTTTTCTTAGCCTGCCCTCTAGTGATTAAAAAAAAATACAATAAACTCTGCTAAAATCCTCACGTGCTAGGATTCTTCTGTAATTATACAGAATTTTTTTCTGAACATTCAATAGCAACCTGTACTATACAAATCAAGAAGATAATCGTAATATAACAATATAAACTGTATAATTGCAGAAGAATCCTAGCACGTGATGAATTTAGCAGAGTTTATTGTAGTTTTGATTTTTTTAATTTTATTTTTTCATCAATAGAGGGCAGGCTAAGAAAAAAGATTAGTTAACAACGTAGATGTACCTTACCTGTATAGAGTGCAACAGCATGTAGCTTGTTTCTTATATGTATATAATATACATGTATCCTTCTGAAGATGACCTCAGTACAGGGGTCGAAACGTAGTTATTATTTTATTATTAATCACTAAAATAATCTTTTCAACACGTGTGTTTTGTGTCCCTAATTTCATAAATATGAATTCTGATCACCGTGTAACCTTAAAAGAAAGGGATATAACACTAGTTAAGTTGATAAGAAAGTGGCTGCTGGACAGATATCAAAAAAGTGGTATATGGAGGGTCAGAATGGAGGTGAAAACAGGTGACTAGTGGTGTGCCTCAAGGTTCAGTGATGGGACCATTGCTGTTTAATTTGTACATAAATGATATAGGAAATAACCTGAAAGGAAATATTCAGTTGTTTACTGATCATGCGAAATTAGGTCGAGTCATAGTTTATCAAGGCGATGTGGAGACTTGCCGGACGGGCAAAAGTTAATGGATGTCAGTTTAATGTCGAGAAATGTAAACTTATGCATTTTGAGATAAATAGATTGCAAGCCGTGTATCATATTTATGGCACTGTACTTCAGGAAATAGATGAAGCTAGAAATTTTGGGGTGGTGGTAGTCGGAGAGTTAAAGTTTAGAAGATATACTGCTAAAGTTGCTTAGGTAGATCATAAGATTACCTAGCTATTGAAGAACACATTAACAAGTAGAGATAAGAAAGTTATTATTCCTCTTTTTAAGGCCTTGATTAAGCCCACATTTGGATTACTGTGCTCAAGTCTGCTCTCCTGGGTTTCTTGGGGGATGAGACGCGTTGGAGAGGATTCAGAGGTGAGTGACGAAGTTGGTGAGTGGCCTGTGGAATGTACCATACAAGGAGAGATTGCGGGTGTGTGAATTGCAGAAGTTGGTTGATAGGAGAAAAAGAGGGGATATGATAGAAACATTTAAGTTCCTTAAAGGATTTTATAGGAAATATGTAGGGGAAATGTTTCAGCACTTGGCTAGAGTGACCAGAACAAGGGGTCATTCCTGTAATTTGAATAAATGTGTGGTTAGTAGAGGTGTAAGATTTTTTTTACTAAATTTTTGTTTAGAGAGTTGTGAATAAGTGGAATGGGTTGCCAGAGTCAGTGTGGGTGCTTTTTCTGTTAATGGGTTCAAGGAGACGTATGATAGATTGTGTGGATATATTGAGTCTCCAGCGATGAGTCTTCGGATTCCATGGAGATGCCCGTATAATAATAATAATAATAATAATAATAATAATAATAATAATAATAATGTGTGGAGAAAAACTTCAGTTTATTTAAATGACCGAAGAAAGGTGATAAAATTCATCCACCTTCATCTCACTTCATTTCACTCAAAAACTACGGAGAAGTTCATCAATAGTCAATTTCTACAAACAGCTGGAAGCTTCGGCTAATTAGAAACCCGCAATATGGATTCCATCATTCTCAATCTGTAGTTCATCTACCTATATTCACCACCCACCTCTGGATTCAAACCACAGAAAGGTTTGGAGAAACTTAAGTCGTAGCTGTCGACATTTCTATGTTATTTGATGCTGTAGGTCTCGCACAGTGACTTGCTCAGTAACTTACCATCCTGTGGTCATCCTTCAAACTTCTACAACTAAATCATCAGTTTCCTGTCTGGTCGCTCACTTCCAGTCATGGTAGGTGGATTTTTCTTCTTAGGTTTCCAAACAATCACGATTCACTCTAAGACTCTGCACTTTCTCCAACTCTCATCTTCCAAACATAAATGACCTGCTGTCACTGAACCGAAATCCTATCCAGAGATATACTGATGACAGTTCACTCAATCCTTTGTTCTTATTTGATATACCTTAATTTATTAATATCCAATTACAATTTAAACCGCTGTCCCTTATAAAAGTAATGATCTTCCGACACTTTAGAAATCCAGAGTTACTTAGAATATGGGCCCGAGTTACTTCGAATCTGGTAGCCATCAAACTTTTTAAATGCTTTTTCGTTCTAAACAAAATCTGCCAATTGTATGCAAACAAATATTCAAGCATTCCATGATACTCTAAAAAAAGTCGAAAATCACAAAACTTCCATCACATTCAAATGGTTAATGTGCATTCTAGTTCCTTGTTAAAGATATTGACAACTTCTACCAATTCCCGCTTTCTTCTAGTCCTAGTACATGCTTCCTCTTCATCATCATCTTCTTCTTTTAGGCTGTGCATAGGCACACACCGTACTATGATAAACGTACCAGAAGACAAATCCTAAGGCATATGAAGGCTACTTTTTATTCCAGTAATCTGCTATATCTGTTACTCGCGTATGTTCTTTGGCCGGTTGTGTGTTTTACACGACAAAAAATCTCTGCTTCCTAGGATAGAAATTCCTACATCCTCCATATGAGACATGCTAACTTATTTACGGTTTAAACCTTAATAAGGTATCTTTGCTTCCTGGAGGAATTAGACCCCAGTGCTATCCAACCAAAGGAAAGAACTATATTCGAAATATTTACTATAAATATCACCGTTTCTGGTATTAATAATAGGATATCTTTATTTGATATGAGTCCCACTTATGAAAGGATATAAAGCTAAATTACCACATCGCTTATGAGGATCAGTAAGGAGGATAGTGCATGGTACTGAAGACGCAGTAAGCAGAATGATGGTCTCGCACATGGCAATGACCTTCACATGTCATAAGATGCATTAAACAGCGCTATTATCCATTCTCGCAGTAAGATCTGATCCCACGGCTTATTGGCTGAGTTGCAGAAATGCCTATCTACTCAGCCAACAGAATTAGGTTGAGTAGAATTTTCTTAAGTATATATAGTAATGCTGACTGAATTACTTAGTCGTTTATAGCCTTTTTACAATAATCTTAAAAGTAGAATAAAACAAAACAAAAACTACGATCTTGTTTTGACCCTACGTTTTGCATTACTGACCTGCATTACGCGTATAAAAGGTGTCGCTAGGCCGATTTGAAGCCACTGTTTTAAGTGGCTTAAGGAAAAGCCTTTGTAGTCACAAATCCAATGAACTCCATTGATTGTACAAGGTTCAAACTGAATACACCATTCGAGACACTGGAAAATTGAACGGATAAGAATGGCTAGAGAGTGAGTGGCTGGATCAGTACCACCTAAAATAAAAACAAACAAAATAACGTATCATGAAATTCCACAGAATTAACAGATATTGCAAAGTTAAGGTGAATATTTTTTAAAAAATATATTTAGAATCTCAATGAATTTTCAATAAAGATAGTGAATTTCTTTTCAGATATAAAATAATAAAATATATTTGTGGTTTTATTTTGTTTTATATTTAGAAAAATATTGTTTAGTTTTTATTTACTTTATTTATCTGTTTATGTTTTCATAGTTGTGATTCTGTTATTACAAACCTTTAGCAAATTATTACAAGTATAATTTGTAATAGTTTTGTAGACAGAATTAACGACTAAGCGAAAGGTAAGTAATTAGCACTCAAGGAAATATTCCATCAAAGGTCTTCTAATATAAAAATATCTGAAAATATTTGATTCAACTCATCGAAAACAAGGTGAAAGGTGCGTGCCAAATAGTCAGACTCTGTAATTATAAAACTTCTTTACACTCTGAAAATAATCACGTACGTTATTGCTCTTACCGACAATGTGTGTCGTTACTATTTTAACTACTAGGGAAATGGTCGTTTGAGTGAACATGAAAACAATAAAAACAAAACAAATATTAGAAAAAGAAATAAGTCTCCCAAAGGAAGTAGGAGAGGCCATTTAGTCCTAACGTTTGAAGACAAATATGGGTTCCTGCTTGTTTGTGTCGTGTGTGGCCATGCTTTCTCAAACATGCAGGAACCCATATTAGTCTTCAAAAGTTACTTTGCCCAGTCAGCTACGATTCCTTAGTATTATCTAATATTTGAGGTAGCTGGTCATTTATAGATGACTGTGACACCAGCGATCACGCTTCTATCGGCCTCTAGATGCTCTATACACATGAGTAGGTTTCATGGTTTCAAGGATATTTAAATTTAATTTAAAGGATAATATTATTATTCAGGCTGTAAAGATTATTTATCTCTCCAAACTTTTGAAGAAAATAAAACACAGGCCAATTATAATTATTTAAATCATTTATTTCAATCAATATACTCTCCCTTAGCTTCGATACAGCATTTGGCATGGTCAATTAATTCGTTAAATGAGTTTTTCATATAGGTTTTTGGGATACTGTTGAGGCTCGTGGTTACTGCCGCTTGAACGTTTTCGATGGTGTCGTATCGTTTTCCTTTCATCTGCAAATGATGTCGGGGGAAGAGAAAGAAGTCACAGGGTGCTAAATCAGATGAATACGGCGAGTGATTCAACACACAAACTTGGTTTTTGCTCAAAACCTGTCTCACAATGTTCGAACGATTAGATGGTGGTGCATTATCGTGCAAAAGTGACTAGCTCCTGCATAACGATATTCATGCCGTACGCGATGAATTCTCGCTCAATCGCTACAAACTTCGAGATAAAACTCACCACTGACCGATTGGCCAGGCGGAACGCATTCTTTGTGGATAATACCCTTCGAATCGTAGAAACAAATCAGCATTGTCTTTACTTTTGACTTCTCCAAGCGACTTTTTTTCGAATGCCCCTCTTCTGGTGGTCTCCACTCATCACTCTAGCGCTTTGTTTCGGACTCATACTCAAACTACCACGTTTCGTCACCAGTAACGATCATTTCAAGGAGGTTTGAGTCCTTATGAGCGGTTTTAATGAGGTCTTTGCACAGTTCGATATATTTTTTGGTCGTCGGTCAACTTGTGGGGAATAAATCGCGAACTAAATTTAAGAAGGCCCAAACCCTCGGTCAAAATGTTGTACATAGTTGATTTTGGAATCCCCAATTCATCTTCAATCAATCTCATGGACGATTTCGGGTTTTCTTTGATGAAATTACGCACTTTTTAGATGTTAACATCTCTCAGTCCAGTTTTTGGACGGCCACGCTTTTCGTCGTTCTCAAGCGTCTCAGGACCACTTTGAAATCGCTTAAACCACTCGTAAACTTGAGTACAGGATAAGCATTCATCACTGTATGCTTTTGAAGCATTTCATGCGTTTCGGTAAAACGTTTGCCAAGTTTACCACAAAAGTCAATCGCAGCTCTCTTTTAGAAACTCATTTTCGGACAGCTCGTCAAAACACACTGTCACTCTTGGCACTATAACCTTCTAATGAAGCAAATATCATAAACAGTTGACACAACACTAATGAAGTTTGCCGCTTTTGACGACAAAAAGATACAACAGTTGGCGCCACTAGTTTCTTCAATTTTCGAAAAGTTCAGTTTCTTTTTGGACAGAGGGTGATGTATCGTAGTTCTTGATTAAACTTGAGGCAAGAACTATTATCATAGTTCTTGCCTCAAGTAAAATTGTCTCACTACAGATATAACAAGATTCTTGGTAGAACCGTCTTGTGTAAATGATTACACAACGTGTTATGGTAATTATTTTAAACTGCTATTTAATCTAAATGGTTAAGTTCAAATGGCTGTTCCGAATTTCGGTGTAATAACTGCATGTTCGTCTGACCTATTTTTTTTATAGCGGATATACACACTAAAGGTCAAAAGACACATAAGATTAGTGCCGTGTCTGGGCAAGAAGATAAGAAGAAAGTAGGACTCTGTTCAGATTTTATTTGAACAGCTGAGGGTTGTAATATTTGGGGAAAGCAGAGTAGCGAAGACAGGTCCAAAGCACAGAAAGAGATGGAATAATAGAGTAGGCAGAGAAGTTGGTTCTATAAGTTTCAAGATGGACTGACTGTAGAAAAGGTGTTGGTGAGCATGGGCTCTTATTATAATGCTTTTGGAGGAGAGTGGAGGAATAACTGTGGCCAATACAGTAGAGCACTGTACATGAAAGTATCTGTAGAAAAGGCAGAAACTGCATGTCTCTGAGAGAGGAATTGAAGTGAATATGTGAGAGAGATCATTAATTAGCTGGAATGCCATTTTCTGGATAGAATCGAGCAATCTTATAGAGAATTTTGGTGTACCACCCCAGATATAGGAACAGTATTCCATGGTTGGGAGGATTTCGGATTTATATAGAGCTAGCAGCTGTGAAGGCTTGAAGTAATGGCTTGTGATTTCGCGGCTGCAGAATATCTAGTAGAAGTGTATTTGTGCCAAGAAAGGTCAAAGTTATAGGTCGATCCAAGAAAGGAAGCTCTAGAGGGGAAGAAAAACACGAGTTTCCGAGAGGGGAAAAGTCGTTCCAGCTCTCATATGAGATCAATTAATGCACTATCATCTGAGAAGACTTTATAAATTCTTCACGTCCTACTGGGATTTGAAATCAGTTCTCTCCAAATGGAATATAAGATGTATAAACTCTTTTTCACAAAAACCTAGCACGTGCATTCATTAAAAGCTTGGAGAGTTTTTTTTATTTATTTTATATAAATATTCTAAGCTCTAAACGTACATCTAAACCAGCATTTTCTTCTGAGCAAAATGTTTAAGAATATTTGCAGTTCCCATTTGGAACATGTTTGTCAAGGATTAAACATTTTTCATTGCCTGCAGACTGGATAAGAAATCGGGAATGATAGCGCATTTTTGAATGAAAAATAGAGTAGTTTATCTCTTCCAGGAATCACAGAATTTTCATAAATGCTTTTCAATTGAAGAGATTTTTCCAGTCTCATGGGAAGTTGCATAGTTCTCCTGGTGGAAACTGTTGCAATTATAACACAGCTCAGAGACACGCGTGGAATATTCACTTTGGAATGATCTTCACATCATTTCCTTCGAGAAGCACAGACTATATTCATCATGTTCAAAAAAACATTACGAAGTTATTTCTTTCTTTCTGCTCAACTTTTTTGATATATGACAACAATGTTATTCTTTGCCGTCCCATTTTTATCCTTCAACTGATAAAAAATGCAGATAACATTAAGTCCCACAAGATACTGCGGGCTGGAGATATAGAATAGACTACCCAACTAATGAATGCCCATTTTGCTAATAACTACCAACTTGATGTAAAAAAAATACATAATACTCAGTGTTGATTCTGCACATGGACAAAGGAACTCGGGTGAATGTGGAGCAGATACACGACCTGTTGCATACATTGAATAAGAATTCGGCAATAGAAGCTGATGCGATATCAGCACCGATGTCAAAAGAATATTCAGCTGATCTAGCTGTGCCTTTCACCTTAATATATAATCTAAGTCTGCGCACAGGAAAAATTACACAGGAATGGAAAGAATGTATGATAGTTCTATTGCACAAGGGTGGTTCAAAGACTGATGTGTCTAGTTATCAGTATCTCTGCAGTAGTGGTGGTTTCTGTGTCTGTTTGTTAACTTTGGAAAAGTTAACAAACATACACAGAAATCGGTTGAGAAGGAATCTGTAGTGTGCAATGTACAGTGGGTGATCTTTTTATTAGAGTCATCTCCATAAATTACAGTAACAATTTTACACTTCAACCAGTTATAATAAACGAAAATAAAGACGGAGTTCTTTTTTTTTTAGTAAATAATTATGTTTATTGATTTTAAATATACAGTTGATGTACTGCTGGTTTCATAACCTGTCATATGGACGCCATTTTGTGTTTAGATTCTCAACCGCCACTTGACAGCTATCTTGTTCAGTTGCGTTTGTCTATAAGTTATTGAGGTTATTCAAACGTCTTAATTACTTTTGTGGCGTTCTTGTAATATTTTGACGGTAAGTAGTTTATTTCAAGATTTATATGGTTTATAAGTGTTGTATTGTGTTATTTTATTATTTTGTTTTATTTGTTTCTTGGCAGAGTGTATTTTTACCATGGGAAAGGCCAAAGATCTTTCTCCAATGAAAATTTCAGAAATAAAAACGTTTTTAATGAATACTGAACATTCTCAAAGGAAGATAGCATCAATTGCTAATGTTTCACGAGCATCAGTGGGTCGAATAAAAAAAAATTGATGCAAATATTGAATTGGCAGCGAACGGTTTGAAGAAATGCGGCCGAAAAAAAATTACGACCCCACGGGAAGAAAGAAAAATTAGAAATATTTGCGTGGAAAACAGCACGCCACCTCGTAGGGTTCTTACAAAGCGTATGCAGGATGCTGAGATTAAGATATCTTCAATGACAGCTCGTCGACGCATCGAGGACTTGGTTTTCTCATGTCGCCGACTGGCAAAAAAGCCACTGCTCATACCGGCAGTGACGAAAAACTGGCTACAATGGGCCAAACAGTATCAAAAATGGACAATTGAAGACTGGAAGAAGGTAATTTGGCAATTCCTGAAGTGAAACTTGTATATCTGCTTTTATGATTTAAACGTAATGCGTCTGTAATTTAATTTGACAAGAAACAATTTTCAAAAATTCGTTTCAGCTTTGCTTCTCCGATGAATCCTCAGTTAGGATTTTATCTGACAAATCTGAATTCGTCGTAAGACGAGTAGGGGAGAAATTTAAAGAAGACTGCATTCTGAAACGAGTGAAGCATCCTCTCAGCATCATGGTCTGTTCAGTCATCAGCAGCCAAAGCATTGGTCGCCTGTACATTGTAGAGGGAACAATGAAGCAGGATCAATAAATCAAGGTACTGGAGACCAAGATGCTACCCCAGGTGCAGGTTGGTTCCCGAATAACGATTTCACATTCACGCATGATTCTGTTCCTTGGCATAAGGCAAAACAGTAACAAAATTCCTGAATGACAAAAAAAGTCAAGGTTCTTGACTGGCAGGAAATTCACCGGATCTCAACTCCATCGAGAACCTTTGGGAACTGATGAAGCGGGAAATTTCTAAGAATCTTGACACCAACAAACGCCAATTAATAGAGCGTCTGATTGATGTGTGGCACAAGAATGAATCAATAAAATTAAACTGCGCCAAATATATAGAAAGTATGCCCAAAAGCATCGAAACAGTAATTGAGCCGGCGTTATCAAATATTGACCTCATAATTATTTCTATATACATTTTTTCTTTAATTATATAAGCATACTTTACTTTTTTAAGTGTATCATCAGAGGACTAATTTTAATAAAAACAGTTTGATGTAAAAACATTGACAATGTGAAACTGGCAAAATACCTTTTTCGCACTGTGGGTCTAATAATTTGATCATCCACTGTATGTACCGCATGGGTTAGACAAGATCGTGTTTGAGTAACTTGCGCATGTTCTATAATGATGTTACGTTTGAATTAGGCAACTGGAATGGATACACCATGATCAGGGGCATCTCGTGCATAGGCTGCGGAACTGCAGCACTCCCAATTTTTCTCGATATATAAATATATTTATTAATTTATTTATATTTGCTTGTAATATTCAATTTTATCATCAACAATCCTCTACAATTCGCTTATATTATATAAAAATAATAAAAATCCATCTTGTAGCACTCAGGAGGGCGAAGGACTGTAGCAGCACTGTGTTTACCACAGTGTCATATTGCTACGCGAACGAGCACGTCATAGTGAGATACGAGTTATTAGGTAATGCGGCACTGTCATTGACGGCATGAACGGCACGTCGCGCAGTTCCACTGTTGTTTATATGCAGTTTGCGCCAGTAGCAGAATGTTCATAGTGCTTATCGTGTTTACTCCGTCTCTTTAAATATTTGAACATTACAATTAAAGGACATTACAATTAAATTTAATTGTACTGTCCAAAAATTGTAAATCCATTCTTTTAATTACAGTTAAAGGAATGGATTTTATTTTTAAGTAATTTTGAATTATACTAAACTTTAATTAAATTATACTATAATTTTACCGATAAGGAACAATATTTTTTCATGAAACAAAACAAGAATAATATATTTTACTTTTTATGTAATTTTGAATTATATCAAACTGTATAATTTCATCGATAATAAACAATATTTTTTCATATTTAATTTTTTTTAATATTTACCATAATTTTGATATTTTATCCATACACTGTACTTACAGTGTATATGTATATTTCGAAAGTTGCAGCACCCCCATCTGAAAAATACTTTTCAGAACTGCAATGTACAATTTAAAGTAGCACTTTAATAATGTATATTCACTTAAAATAATCAAAAATAAAATAAAATATCGGTTTAAAAGGGAAGATAAATGGAAGAAGAGGAGAAGGAAGACGAAGAAAATCTTGGCTGGCATACATCGGACAGTGGACTGGCATGAGCTCTGAGGGACTGTTCAGAGTTGCTGAGGATTGCTCAAAATTTGCCAAGGTTATCGCCAACCTCCGATAGGAAATTGCACTCGAAGAAGAAGAATAGGTTTAAAGAAACAGTTATATCTCTCAAAAATATTCACGCAGTGGGAGATCGTGTCAAAGTAAGAACATTTTCTTTGTATTTCGAAAAAAAAAAAAAAAAAAAAAAAAAGAGAAAAATTCTGTTAGTCACCAGCCTGTAGATGCTATGTCACTTGGGATATGTGATCATCTGCTCGCTCTATTTTTGTTTTAAAAAATCAATTACTTATTATGCAGTTCAAATAACTTCAAATTTATTTCTTGGATTTCCTTTTGAATTAACTCCTTTTTTTGAGTCTCACCTAACTCTCTTTTTAGAATGCAAATTGTGTTAAAGGATTTATTTAACTTTTCTGTGGAAACAACATCGCATTCTTTTTTCAAATAAATGCCACAACCTAGCTTATTGGAATGAAGGTTCCAATCGAATCCCTCTCCAGGTGGTGACAGAAGAGGGATTCGAGTAGCAGTATGTGGGAAGCAATGTCGAGGTTTATTTGAGAAAAAGAAACTGGTTATTCTCTCTCTCTCTCTCTCTCTCTCTCTCTCTCTCTCTCTCTCTCTCTCTCTCTCTCTCTCTCTCTCTCTCTCTCTCTCTTTATGTATATCGTGTCCAAGAGTATATGTCCTATCTCTGCATTGCATTTTCCTGCTCTATCCTCTCATCCAGTGTTAAATGTACAAATAATGACATAACAATGTACAAATAATAATAACACTCACACTGCTACAAACGTAAATCTTCCTAAACATATCTCCCAACAAAAGGCAGACCACGCACAACATATAAATCATTCCTGAAAACCCACTTTCACATTCACTTCGCCAATTATCGTGGCATAAACATCAACATAAATGAATATATCCTCACTTCTAATCATCTGGACCAGACCTCCTAATCTTAACAGTATAATCAATTGCAGCTACATCCACTGCTCTCCCCCATCATGCTACAGATTACACACTTTAGGATTCCGTACGTCACAAGTGTGCCATCTGTGTCTTTACCTTTATGAGACCTGATATACCTTGCTAGAGAATGGTTAATTAAAAACCCCTGATTTTGGTTTCCTCAGGCTGTTTCCTTATCAAATTTAATTACATTCATCTGCTTCACTTATTGGAATCTAAAATCATAAAACCATTCTGACCTCTATACCGAGGTACCTGATGCTGGACCATGCCATACTTCATGTAATGTACATCTGTTATATTATCTGTAGACTGGTCCCTCCCCTTTTTTTTCTTTCCTTCTTTATTTTCTTCTTGCTTTATTACCTTCCCCCCAATGCTATTAGAGTATTCGAGGGCTAGGGGTGAATCTTTCCTATTTTGCTATTTCATCTTATGTAGAAAGGGCCTCTGCAACCCTACCACTTTCTTCTTACAGTGACTTCACTCCAAAATGCTACTATGATTGTGCCTATTAACGCATCTCATGCTGCATCGGCTGTCGCGCAGAATAATCAGAGCCGCGTTCAGGGCTTAGGCAGAGGGTCCTGTTCGGGAAGTATATTATTAGAGTCTCCATCAAAAGTCAGTGATACCGTGAATGAGCAACACAGAAGTTATAAGATTAATCTTAGAAAGGAATTTTACATAGGTACATGGAATGTCCGGGGTTTACAGATGGGTACTCTTGAGATTGTCTGTAAAGAGATGGATAGGTATAAAATTAACATCTTGGGAATTACAGAGACCAGATGGAATGGAGAAGGTCACTTCAAAAGACAGGATGGTAAGCTAGTTATTTACTCAGGTGGTGACTCAAAACATCATGGGTAGCTGTGATACTGAAGACAACTCAGGCAAGAAGCCTTCTTGGTTATAACCCCATTAATGATAGGATACTCTCCATTAGACTTAAGGCTCAGCCTACCAATGTATCAATTGTGGTAGTTTATGCACCCCACACGGATAGGCCTGAAGAAGAGAGTGAAGAATTCTATGAAAACTTGCAAACTGTTTTGGACTGCCTACCAAGGAGAGACATACTGTACATCTTAGGAGACTTAAATGCAAATGTGGGAAAGAGTATGAGAGTCAGGCCGGAGTGTGGCATGTTTGGTCTGGGTGAACGTAACACCCATGGTGAAAGACTGTTGGAATTTGCCCGTGCTAACAGATTGTTTATTACCAATACCTGCTTCCAGAAACATCCACGACGGACCTATACTTGGACATCCAACATTGATAGGTCAAGGCACCAGATTGATTACATCCTGGCTCTCCAGCCGTGGAAGACAAGCATCTCTGATGTGCATACTTGTCCTGGAGCAGATTGTGGTACAGACCATCAGCTGGTAAGAGCCAAGGTAAGACTAAGACTCTGAAGACTTCCAGGTCAGGCACATTCCACTAGATTGGATGTTAGAGTAATTCTTAGTGGATTCACAGAAGAAACATCAACTCGGCTGGATGATTTTTAGAGACCAATGAGGAAATCTCACCAGACATGCTTTGGGAAGGAGTCAAGATTACATCCATACAGGATACAGCGAAGACGTATCTCGGCCCAATGAGAAAACCAAGAGACCCACAGATATCAGATTCAACATGGGAACTAATGAAAAGAAGGCGGTTGGAAAAACAAAGAGACACAGGGACCAAAGAATACAAGAGACTACATAGAGAAATCAGTAGAGCCATCAACCAGGATAAGGAAAAGTTCTATACTAATAAATGTGAAGAAATAGAGTTCCAGATGAGAAGGCATAATTATAAAAGGATGTTTTATTTAGTTCGTGACTTAAAGCACACGTTCAAGCCTAAATTGAATGTCATCAAAGACAGGAATGGATCATTACTAACAGAAGAGTTGGAAATCAAAAACAGATGGAAAGAATACTGTGAGGAACTGTACAGCAGAGTGAATAAAGAAAATGTGGAGTCCTCCCACCAAGAAAATTTTGATTTGGAACCTCTTCCACTTAGGCATGAAGTTGAAAGAGCAGTTAAGCAGCTTAACTGCAATAAGGCCCCACGTGCGGATGAAATCCCCGCAGAGTTAATTAAGGCCACAGGGGATGGAGGGATAAGAGTGTTTCATAGATTGATTACAAGGAGATGGGAGACAGGATCATTGCCTAGAGACTGGAAGAAGTCAGTTTTCATACTACTACACAAGAAATGTGATATGAAGGCATGCAAGAATTATAGAACTATTAGTTTGATATCTCATGCAAGCAAAATTTTATTAAAGATCATGCTAAATAGGATTGAGACCAAAGTTGAGGCAGAGATACTAGAGGAACAAGCAGGTTTTAGGAAAGGTAGGGGCACCAGAGATCAGATCCTTTGCCTTAGACAGATCATAGAAAAATATAAAGAATTCAGGCTCCCTCTGGTAATGTGTTTCTTAGACTACTCTAAAGCTTTTGACTGTGTTGAGCATGTGAAACTGTAGGAAGTAATGAAAAGAATGGGTTTTTCTCAACCCACTATCAGGTTGATAGCCAACTTGCATAAGGAGCAAGAAGCCACAGTAAGAACAGGCGTTGGATTGACTGACTGGCTTCAAGTTGGAAAAGGAGTTAGGCAAGGATGTTTACTTTCTCCTCACTTGTTTAGTATATATGCAGAGGACATCATGCGTGAAGCATTGGATGAGCTCAGGACAGGAATTACGATAGGAGGTAGATTGATCAGTGATCTGAGGTACGCTGATGATACAGTACTCCTTTGTAATGACATGGAAGAACTAGGACTAATTCTTGACAAAGTTAACAAGATCAGTAATAACAGAGGACTTCAACTCAATTCTAGCAAGACAAAGATCATGGTTCTCAAAGGAAAAACAAACAGAGAAGCTCTTTAGAAACAAATGTATCTTAATGGAGAAAGAATTGTTGAAGTCAACCTGGAATCCATTATTAATGTGAAGAATTGCTGTTCAGAAGATGTCAGAAAAAGGTTAGGAATGGCTAAAACAACAGTCAGAGACCTGTCTAAAATCTGGAAGGATGGATCTATCTCCATGGGAACAAAGTTGAGGATTTTGGATGCAGTTGTTTTTCCAACAGCAACTTATGGATGCGAGACTTGGAACCTAAAGAAGTCAGATAAGAAACGGATATCTGCTTTTGAGATGTGGTGTTACAGAAGGCTGTTGAGGATATCATACACTGAAAGGCGTACAAATGAATAGGTGTTAGAAAAGATTAGTAGAACTTTAAGGCTCCTTAAGGATATTGACAGAAGAAAATTAAAATATTTTGGACACATAGAAAGGATGGAAGGAGAACTTCTCTGGACAGTAATAGAAGGTAAAGTTCCTGGTAAAAGAGGCAGGTGTAGACCATCAATGAGATGGACGGATGGCGTGTGTGGAGTGATTGATCTTCAGAGAGTTGAGGCTGTCAGAAGGGCAAACAACAGGACTACATGGCGAGGCTTAGTGTAGAACATCAACGCGCATCGGAGTGACCATACGGCATCTGTAGATGCCCAGTGAACACAGAGAGAAGGTATAGAGTGAACACCTCTATACCTTCTTATTCATCAAGATCAAACCATCTGCAATCAAGCTATTCAAGTAATGAGATCATCTTCGTAGATAACATTAACATCCATGAATTCAGCTGGATTTCGTTTAACAACACAACTAACCAAGCTGGACGAGACGAGAAGTCTTTTCTATAAGCAGGGATCTAAAGTAAATCACACATCTACCCGCCGGGATTCCTGTAACCTTATTCACTCTTCCAATACTTATTTTAAGCAGTTCTCTTTTAAGACACAACGTAGAGGTCACATCTACTGTCGGTTCCTCAGATCACAATCTTTTGAAGTCTCCTCTCTTATAGAAGGCCTTCCCTCCAAACAATCCCAACTCTTGTCCTTTGGCACCTACAACGTTACAAAGTGGGATGACCTTCGCAATTTTTACTCTTATTTCCCAAAGTTCTGAATATCTATTGTTTCTGCTCTTCAGACCCGAACACTCCCTCAGAACGAGTCACTGATAGTATCCTCACTTTTAAATAGAAAGTGTACCAAAAGCAGATGAAGGGGAAAAGAGATTATCGCAGGTGACTTATATCAAAGAATCTCAATTTCATGCTCGGCCTATGGTAAATCTCGAAAATAAATTAAATACTATCATCAGCAAACGTACATCTGCCTTCATAAAAGTAAATAGCAGTAAACGTGACTCCTGTTCAAATCAATCCACGCTTTCTGGTCTCTTTCTAAGACCATAAGAATGCACCTTATCCTCACCTGGTGTTCCTCTTATCATGAAGGCGGCACTGTTACAGACCTTGAAGATACGCCTGACTCCTTCTGTCGCTATTTTCTTCCAAATCTTAAACCACCTTCTACTAATCTATAATCTGAGCACTGTATACTTCTGTGAATTTTTGGCAAAAATACATCAAAAAGAATAATAAACAGCTTGGACACAAATATGTTTTCTGGTCCCAAGTTTCTCCAGCTGTATTCAAACATTGAGTTCCACAGCTGACATCTGTCTTGTATCATCTTCACAATCTACAATCTGTAGTTTGACTTATCCAAATTACAGCCTCTACAAAGAAGGGAGAGAGAAGTGTATTGTGAAATTACCGAAGATTCTCCTTAATCCTACCTAAAATAACGTAAAAAGTGATCAATAATCAACTTTTCACTAGTCAAAAAAACTACGGATTCCACCATTCAACGTACATGATTGATCTCTCTTAGCTTACGTTACACACAGACCAGTAGACACGTGGCATGGAAAGGTTCAAAAAAATACGAATCGAGAAGTGCTGACAAAGTGCTGACAAACACCTAAAACAAGTCTGGTATTAAAGCAACTGATATAACAACAAGAAAGAACATATTTTAAAATCTTTGAACCACCATGTTTCATAAAATTGTAATAAGTAGTGATTTTTCTTTTAGGGTATATAAGAAAACATCTCAGACATATCAATTCCTTCATGGTGGTTATCACAACGTTCCGCACACCCTCGCATGTGCTGTAACTCTTTGACATTTTCAGATATTTTCATTATGCCATACATCCAGGTCGGCTAAGCAAGGATTGCCTTAGGACTCTGCTCTATCACCTACACTCTTCATAAATGACGTATTGGAAATCACGATTAATCCTTTTCGCAATTTGCTGATGGCAGTCTTGTCCATTCATCCTACTTATTCTCAAACCATGCAGTGCTCAGACATCCCACGCTTAAAGATCATTTTCAACCAGTGCCTTAAACAATGATCTACTTACCATATATCAATGGGGCAAGGACAACCTGCTTACTCTTTGTCTTTTCTCTCGCAAAAGGGATCACAGCTCAACAACCCTCGCTCTCACTAATACACTAATCACCACATGGGGTCAAGTCTGATTGGTTGGACTAACATTTTCCTCCATTTCTCCTCAAATAAACACGTCGACGGCTTCCTCGGCATATAAAATAGAAACATTCTCTTCCAATCAAGATACTGTTTTTCACACACTCAGCTACTAACTCTACAGAAATCCATAATGTGTCAATTCTTAGAATACGGTTCATATAATTCGACTTCAATGGCCACTGCTTCACCGAGCTAACAACCATCATTCCTTCACTTTCTGCTGAATCTGTTAAAACAAGAGCAGCCGCCACCTAATACCTCTTTGCAGCACAACTGACTGAAAACACACCAAACCTGTTTTATTTTTATTCCTTCTAGCGCTGTTGTATGTCACACTCTTTTTCCTTGAAGTACTCCTGAACAACTACAACCTGTAATTCTTGAATCAAAACTTCAATAAACGTCTTTCACAATCTCCATCTGCACTTCACACAATACAATGATGTTTTCTCTATAGGTACTTTGAACTCTCACGAATGGGAGCGATAATTAAAAAAAGAGAAAATGTCATTTTAATGTATTACAGTTCTGTGGATGGTATGGTTGAAATCTTGTTGAGTAAGGATCCCCGTACTAAGACTAAGGTGTCAACTAAAATGATCATTGGCCAAATATATCTTTTGGAGCAGAGTCGTCCTAGTTACCAGGAATCTTGTTGCCCACTGGATAGATGATTACTGAGATTCTCTTCTCCCATTTTTGTGCATATTTTTCAATTTCACGAAAAAGGCAATCGAAGTGGAAACCATCAGACAATAGACTGGCAATAAGTCCTGATTCCATTTTTTTTTAATTAAGTGATACCAAACCTTTCCTAACATAAGAAATAAATTCCAGTTAAGGCTGAAGGTGAAGGTGAAGCTAAAGTAAGAAGTACTTAACTTACCCACGCGTAGAATGATAATTGTTTGCCCTTCAGGTGCACGGTATGGCATGATGGTCAACACATTGGTCAAGAACAGAGAGCGGATTTCATCAAGTCCCGAAGGCTTGAAGCATTCTGGGATGTTCAGTCGTGTCTTATAATACAGTTGGATTGAGTTGAAGGCCTTCTGGATATCAAACTTTTTGACACGCAGGAAAGCCAAAAGGAAATTCCAATCTGTCCTTGAAATAAAGTCATTCTGCTCTATAATAAATAACAAATAAACATATACATATTAACATAATAATTATTTCAACAGATAATTAGTTTTATTTTACTTTTTTTAAAGTGGCAATCTATCCCGAATAACACACGGAATAATGCTCGTTTTGATCGGGATGATTTGTTGTCGTTGGCAATCTCCCAAAACACACACACACACACACACACACACACACACACACACACACACACACACACACACACACACACACACAGAGAGAGAGAGAGAGAGAGAGAGAGAGAAACCTTGCTTTTAAAATCCCACCTTCTAACTTTGACAAAGTTTACATAATGGTTAAATATGCAAGTTTCGAGGATCGAGTATTTCTCTCGACTAGTGCAATTCCAAAACATCTTTTCATCGATGCCTTAAGGAAGAATTTCTAGTTCCAGACAATCTCTTTCCTTTCTTTTTCCAAGTTTGATGCAATAACAGAGAATATGATATAATTTCTGATTTAATATATTGTGATAATTATTCCTGCATGGGAGGAGCTTCCAGAGATCAGCCATTATCTACGATTACATATGGTATGAGTGACCAAGGTCAGAATCCCATCTAGGAAGCAAAGAACCTTTATAATGTTTTTAAATCTAAGGATGGGTTAGCCGGGCCTTATGTAAGGGGGTTAAGGGTGTTAGCGGGTTCTACTTACCCAAGCAAACTGGCAAGAAAACACACGCAATTAGCAGGTATAATACACTAGTTTCGTAGCCTTAACTGCTTCGACCGCAATCCAGAGAGTTCATCCATGGACCAGATAGGTCCGTGGATTAACTCTCTTCAGCTGCCTTACCATCAACACCTTACATGTGGAGAGAACAATGGTCCAACAATCTTCCAAAAAATAGTTTCCTGGTTGAAGATTCCAGTGCTCCGCAGCCTAGTTTTGCCCTTCGTAGGAAGATTTGGTCATCTATCAACAGAATCAGAACTAAACAGGGCAGATGTGGCTACCTACTACATAAATGGAGACTATCAGGCCACCATGATGGTGACTGTTCTCCTATGGCTCAAACGATCACTCATATTGTGAATGACTGACCAAGGCGTCAATTTCATGGTGGTGTCCTCCAGGACATCCATGCGGTGACAGATGAGGCCCTGAATTGGCTTTCTGGTCTGGACATTGACTGTAGCTGCTTTTACCATATTAATAAATAAAAAATAAATAAATAAATAAATGCTTCAAAAAATTACAGTTTAACTACCAAAGCGGATATTCAAGCATTATGATTTCGTTTCGATGGCTAAACTGCAATCTTCTAATGCGTTTAAAGATGAACACTTCTAGGAGATAGAAAAGAAACGCTGGCCTAATATTTAGACAAGAGGAAATATGGATTCATCTAATTAAAATATGCTCTTATTTTAATTAGATGAATCATCCTAAATAAACCCGCTAGAACGAAAAGGTTTTCCTGAAATTACTCACTTTCCAACATGTCTTTGAGTTTGTTGATGTACTCTACCCTTGTCCTTGGATCTTCATTAAGTTCTTCAGTGGCTTTTTCCATATCAGAGAGAGTGAGAATTGGGTCATCGTATGCTCGGGCCCTCCTTGCCGTACTGCATGCTTTCGAAGGCTCGCTACTCATGTTGTAACTGTTGCATAAAAATAATAAATATGATTTATGCAAGGAGGGATATCTAGTAACGAAACGTAAGCAGAAAACAAGATATTTTTATTGGTAAATTTCAAATAATTTTCCCGTTCGTAACGCTGAAAATATTCAGCGTTACGAAGGCAAGTTACGATAACTCTTTTAGTCTGTGACTTTGAACTTCCCACGATTAGTATTCAAATTCCATCGAGGCTAGGAAGTAATAATGATACTAAATTTTAGTCAAGTCGGAACCTGTCGGGAAACAGTACCGACCCCGTTGGTCTTAGGCCTAGTTGACGTTGAGCCTGGCATGGGTATAGGTGCACGCAAACTATTGGTTACCTAGCATAGACCACCTTCGTGAACTCTTCTGCGCAAGTTGAAGTAGATACCGATGTTTCTGTAGACATCGCCAGGTCAGATCGTAGTTGATTCAGAGTAGCACTTCTGTTTGAGCGAGAAGATAATCGGAGATATTTGTCGCCCATTGTGGATGCAACCTGAGACACAATGAACTTCTTTCATTGTGTCTCAGGGATGGTGTTTTCAACTGCTACAATTGGCTCATGGTCTGCGATCCACGGAAAGACTCAAATGGGACCATCTGGTCGCCAGTGCCTGACTTTGGCAGGTCTCTAGTCGTCGATGGCTCGCCATCTGAATTCATTGAAGTCTTGCACTCATATCCAAGAATTTCGCTCTCACGAAATGCCTTGACAAAACGCTCGCTATTATGCCGTGCCTCATTTGCATATAGTGTTGACAATGTCACTCATCTGTATACGACAACCAGGCTCAGCATCACATTTTACTTAATGTACCAGACTTTAAGATTTTTTTCCCTCGCCTTCCCCGAGTTATCGCGAATCTTTTCTTTGTTTCTTAATTTATAGAAACTAATTTATTTTTCTGAAATAGAGTAAGTCTTACGATACATTTTCTTGAGTTTACGCGACGAAAAATCCAAGGTTTCGAGAGACAAAAAGTGTTTGCTCATAACCTAGTTCGCATAACTCGGGAACCAGTGGAAGAAAAATTAGAAAAAAATTCTTCTAGTCGGCAAGACTATATGTTTTGTAAAAACTGCCCCCTCCCCTAAGATCCGGAGACTCTCTCATGTAGCTCCAACAATAATCTCTTAGTTTCGCCAGAAAAAAAATAAAAAATTCTTCCCCTTAGCCTGGTCCAGGGAAGGCCAGAGCCATAATACCGTTAGCTCATTGGAGTGGTGACAAAAACCAACTACTCGCCGAACATCATATCAGGCTGGCTGCAGACAAAGCTAACTTAGAAAGTACCACCTTATCGTTCTATTGAATGTCCGACAAAAGCATTTAAGAAGGCAAAAAAAAAAAAAAAAAAAAAACATTTGATCCATACCGTAACCACTCCATGTTAGGAAGTCATTTTTCTTCATATATGAACTTTGGGTAGGATGAAATGTTAGAATATACAGCCTAAACGGCGTCGATCTTATTAGATTATTATAAATATGAAGGATATTATAATTCCATCATTGTTTTATGATCAGCTATTGGAAGATGAAGTACAGGTTGTGTGCGAAGTGGAAATTTTGTTCTAAATCTGCTAACGTAGTAGCAAACAGCAATTTGAAATGGAATGAGGATGAAGGCTCTTCATTTATCAGAATTATTTGTTACTTTCTCGAAGTAGGAGATACCACCGAAAGATAGAATAAGAGTCTGAAATCATTCCATTATAATGCCATAGGATGCAAAATTGAAATATTGGATGGAGAACGTTCCGTAGAAAACTAATTCTGGAGAGGATTATGAGCTAAATTGCCGAGAGGAGAGGAGAAGATAGGAGTGATTATATCGTCAGTGTGTTTGTAATAAAGATTGTCAAGGAAAACGTCAAAGATAACTGGGGTTACTTGTTATCTATCTTCTCGTAGGTATATGAGAAAGTCATTATTAACATCGAACACTCACCATCCACATTTTAATGAGTTGGAGAAATCGGAGAAAGGAAGTCAGTTTTGAATTGTGGACATTGAGATCCCACCTCCCAATTTGGAACGCAGAAAATTGAATTTAAGATGAACAGAGAGAGATCACAGCGGTATCTGAAAACAGAATCATAGAAGCATCAAGCGAATGCTGTAAAATGCAGCGAGGAAAGCTTGAGCTACAGATGATGACAAAATGCGATTCGAGCTTAGTCTCCTAAAGGGATGTCAGATCTGACGCATGCACATGTGATGCTTTCTACCCGAAGGAATTGGGTAAATTGTAGTTCGCTTAAATATCTGCATATGAGACTTCATGAGAAACAAAATGTCGGCTTAGATGACTAGGTGTTGGTGCAGTAAGTTTATTATTTTTTTTCAGATATTAAGCCCACAAATATACAGAGGCATTTTTCTTTGAAGCATTTATGTTCACGATATTGAGGTAGTTGTTTTGAATTAGGATTGCTTTCGCTATCTTTGCGGGAGGAAAAATCTCCTCTCCGTATGAAACTGACTATCATCAAACGAAAGAACCCTTTAAGGTTATTTCTAGACTGTTAAAGAGGAAGAGTTAAATAGGATGTGGAAGATGAGCGAATATGTCAGCCACAGACTTTTCTAAAGCATTTGATAGGATGCAGCTTGGAAAGCTGTTGCATATATTGGCGAATCTGTGATACGATTACAAGCTATTAGCTTGGATAAGAGGATGTAAATAAAACTCAAGGGGAACTTGAAACATTGAAACAGACCTCAACGTGAAAGGATAAGAAAGTCATTTTGGCTCTTAGGAGCTCTTGATACGATCTGACTTCAATTACTGGGCGAAGATCTGGTCTCCTGGTTCCTGTGGTGATTCTGATATACTGCAGCGAGTTCAAAGAATATCGAACTCGCTGCAGTATATCAGTATTAAAGATGATATCGGTATTGATGAATAAATACAGATTGTGAAGAGAGCTTGAGAATTTCTAGTCTGCAGACACTAGCAAACAGGAGAAAGAGGTGTGATATGATTGAGACTTACAAACTTTAAAAAGGTCGTACAGGATACCAGTAATAGAATTTTGGGGACAGGATCTTAGAACATCCATGAAAGATGAAAATGAATGCAATGAAGATGGGGAGAACCAGATCTAGATTTTTCTCTCATAGAGTTGTGGTGATTGCAATTGATTGCGATCGGATATTGTGAGTGCAAGCAGTGTGAATGAATTCAAGAACACAAATGATAGTTGGTGCGTGTAGTATGTGGCCCCCGTCGATGACTCCCTGATTCCGTGTAGATCGCTCTTAATAATAATAATAATAATAATAATAATAATAATAATAATAATAATAATAATAATAATAATAAACGTATAAACATTATAGTTTTAAGGGAGTTCCACCTAAAAAGTGCCTTACACTTACCGTACCACACACACAGGTATATTGGTTAAAGAAGAAGTTTGAAATACTGCTCAACAGATAAAATAATCTTTCAGGCTACTAGTGTAAGGAAGAATCTCTCTTGTGGGCAAAATTCATCTTCTGCCTCAAGATTCATAAACATCCATGTCTTTCTAGGCTTAACAGAAATGCATTCCACGTTAACCGCAATAAAATATTTTTTTTTATTACGATGCATCATGCTATAACATTAGAAATTCCGATACATATCTACGCGCAAAACTGAAACGCAGTATTCGCAACAGAACTTAAATTAATTTGTCACGATCTATTCTGTTCCCTCAGCCATACGGCTGGTGGGGGTAGCTGTATGCTACCATACTAGGGAAATGACTATGAACAAGGTAGTTTTCCGTTGCCTTCCTTGCAGTACTATATCCTATGACTGTATCCTGTATGTTCACGGGGCCCATTTGCCTGCTTGTCAGATGAAAAACCCCAGATAAGCTGGTGGAAAAAAAACTTGCAGTCCACGCCCAAGACCGGCTAACTTGGCTATGACTGAGGAAGATCCTTAAGCCCCTCACGTCACCGACAGGAATCGAACACTAGGCTAACCGTGCGGATAATTTGTCACTAATTTTAATAATTTACTCATATTAGCAATAACACTATGTGTTCTACTTACCTTGCTTAACTTCACCGAAGAACCTGTCTCAAACAGAGAGAACACTCAAACAAAACGTTTTCTGTCTTTTTTTTTTGTTTTGTTTTTTATGTTGTGCCCTTATACAAAAGGTTGGCTGGTGTCAACCTACTATAGGTTAGTACACATATACGTATATATGTGTACTAACATACTGGCCTACTGGCCTTGGAAGATAATTACATTCCTACAAGTTCATCAATTCAGATCACGTTTGAGAGGAAACTTTGTCAGACTAACAATGCGAAATGAATTTTAAGCAAGTATTGTTCATTTCGTGGGAATTCAAATCCCTCAGGGTCATTCCATGTGCAATAAAATAAGAAATTAAACTGAGGTTGCATAATTTTTGATTTTAATACAAGTGGGATATTTGGTTACCCTGTCGCTCCGATAGAAGGAAAATGCTTGTTAGATTTTTCTTCACATCGACGATTTTTATTCAGCTGATCCATACAATTTTCATAATTTCAGACGGTTTTGCACACCTAGTGAATGACGTATGAAATAATGTCTGAAAGATAAGAATTAATCGAGATCAATTTATAAATTTATAAAAGTGCTTCAGGAATTTTACGCATTTATCAATGAATTGGATCCCCATTTTAGAATCGAAGTTATAATATTAGATACTTTCTTATTCAATAAGAGTAGAGAGAAGCATACAGATACATTGAAGTTGTGATACGCAATGGGATTCTTTCTAATAACGACGTGCAGCCTCACTAGAGATCTTACTGATGAGTTAAAAAATCAAATGGCAAGTATGAGAAGAATTTAAAGTCAAATGTATCATTAATCCTAGGAGTAAAGAACTAAAAATATTACGAATTTTATTCCCAGCAGACTTTCACTTTCAGCTATTCATTTTGGACTGCTCATTTAAAGTGTGATCTATCTATTAATATTCATGTTTAGTATATTCGATCTTAAGGATCAAGGGTCAAGGTGTTCTTAAGGGTCAAAGCTGTATATCTGAGAGAAGACCTGAATATAGCCTTTAAAGGAATGCGGAGAACTGACCAAGGCTTCTGACCTAATGTCCAATCCTCATTAGGTCAGAAGTAGATACCCAACAGGGTGTACCTTCTCGTGGTACACCCTGTTGGGTATCTACCTGGATACTGAACGAAAGAGGATGGGCTGGCAATTTGGGATTTAGCCGACCAAAGTGTATTCTTATTGACATAATCAATAATATAAAATGATGGTACAGCATGACAGAATACCATGCCGGCTGTGGGCGTCGCCTATTAAACAAGACTTACGTTGTTTTTGTCAGGGAACTAGGGCAAACAGCGAAAAGTCAGCTAGTGGAACAAATCCTACAATATACTCCTACTCAACATTACCAGAGTTCAAGATCGGTACCATCAACATAAGAAGCCTGAATGGCAAGGACATGGAGCTAGCTGAGGAACTGTATACGTACCCGGTATGTACCAATCCCACTGACTGAAACAAAACGACAAAAACTCGTGAGATCTTTCTTAACAATAAAAACAAAATGATATATTCAGGCAATGAATATCAAGAAAAAAGGAGTAACCATAGTATTCTACACTGAATACAAGGCTAATCTTCTTGAATGGCAGGCAATGTCAAATAGAGTGATGTGAGTAAATATCAGAATGCGGAACTGGAAAATGAGACATATTTGTGCCTATGGTCTCAAAGAAGGTTCTACTTATGTAGAAGTGGAGGAATTGTTTTGAGGCTTTAAAGAAAGGAACTGACACAGTGATAAATGAAAAGTGGGTTCTTTTTAGGGATCTAAATAGCACAGTAGGAAATGATTGTCAGACATACAAAAATACTTCGGGAAAATTTGGAGAAAAGAGCAAAGTTAATAATAATGGCAAATACCTGCTGGATGTCTGCTCAGGACATGAACTGGATATTACTAACACGATGTCCCAACATGAAAATGTGCACAAATTCACATGGAGAGAAGAGGGAAGGAATAAGAAAAGTCCTATTGACTATTTCATTGTTGATAATGATATTTTCTCCCTAGTGCAGGAAAGCAGAGTGTACAGAGGATTTGAAATTGGAAATGATCATCATTTAGCATTCAGCAGGATAACGAATTTCGTATTGAAAATAAGAACATGTGAAAAGGTTTTAAGAGAATAAAAGTTGAGCAGCTCTCAGATGTGAACGGTAAACTAAAGCACACAAATATTATTCAAGAAAAAATGAAAGATATTGAGAACAGGAAACAAACCTTAGATATGCAGTGGCAAACCCTGAAGAAAACATTGACTGATTCAGCCAGAGAGGCAGGTGGTGAGGTTGTTTGCAAGGATAGAAAAATTAGAACTCCCTGGTGGACACAGGAAGGTAAAGAGGTAGTGAAGGAAAAGAAGAAAGCATATCAAAAGTTCCTCGCAACTAAGTCAGCTTGTGCTCTTAGAGAATACAGAGACAAATCTAAGAAAGCTAAACAAAATAATGGAAAGACTTTGGTAAGAACACAGAAAATAAATATCAAGAAGGTGGCAAGATATTCTGGAGGTTATTGAAGATTCTCAGAAATGGAGGAAAGAGAGTTGTAAAAGGAATTACAGGTGATTAAGGTAATATTAATACTGAAGAAAAAGGTAACCTCGAAGTATGGAATAATTACTTCGAAAAATTGCTAAATGAAACAAATAATGACATCACAGTTGTAAAAAACACTGATCAGGCATACAGGCCGGAATACATAACCACATTTCAAATAGAAAAAGCCATCAAAGGCTTGAAATGTGGAAAGGCAGCAGGAGTAGATGATATTCGACCAGAAATGCTGAAGTATGGTGGAATAAAAGTCTTACAGTGGCTGCACTGCATAATTCAGAAGGCCTGGAAAAAGGGACGAATTCTAGATGATTGAAATAGAGCTGTGGTAGTACTCATATACAAAAAGGGAAATAAAACTGAATGTCATAATTACATAAGTATTTCCCTACTGAGTGATCCTGGTAGGATTTACGCAAGAATACTTGAGAAATGGTTGAGAAGGATTGTGGAAGGGATGTTTGGTGAAGAACAAGCTGAATTCAGGCCAAATAGAGACTATCAGGTTCATATATTCACGTTGCGACAAATTGTTGAGAAATCATAAGAATATAAAGAAGATCTGTATTTATGTTTTATAGATCTGGAAAAGGTATATGACAAGGTGCCAAGAGAGAAGCTATTCAAAACGCTATTCAAAATTGCAGGAAGTACAGGAAGATGGTTTAATGTTAAATCTGGTGTCAAACAAGGATGTACATTATTCCCTCTCTTACAAGGATGTACTTTGCGATCTCTCTCTTATTCATTATCTCTATGGATCACATTATGAAGGAAAGTAGTATTAAATCTGATATCAAAATTGGAGATGTTAATGTCAGCTCTTTGCTTTATGCGGATGATGTTCCCTCACTAAATTGAATAACTGTTGTAATAGATATGGTATGAAGGTCAGCAATCACAAACAAATACAATAGGCAGAAGCATTGAAAATATCAATTGCATTGTGAATGGAGAACCTGTAGAATAAGTAAAACATTTCATCTCTACTTAGGCACGATTTTTAGTGAAGTTGGTAAATTAAATATAGAAATAGACAACGGAATGAACAAAGCTGGTATGGTGGGAAGTCTACTGAATAATTTATATGGAATAAGAGAGAAATTAGTCAAAACACTAAATTAATTATACAAGACGGTGTTCGAACCCATTTTAACTTATGAATCTGAGAACTGTGTTAGAAGTAAAATATTGGACCAAAGACTAGAGACTTCAGATATGAGAGTCTCAGAACGATCAGAAGCGTGAACAGACAGCATCAGTTTGCAATATCATATTAAAAACGAGGATGTTAGGAAAGATCGTAACATTGTTAGCATCCAGGAGTGTGTTAGCAGAGCTAATCTCTGGTGGTATCTTCACTTAAACAGAATGGGAGAGACAATATTAGCAAAACAAGTGACCCCTGCCAGGTTGACAGGAATAATACCCTGAGGATGTCCAAGATATAGGTGGATTGATATGGGTAAAAATTGCCTTAGAAGATGGAAATATGAGATCTGATAATGTTGGAGTCCCTTCAGGTAATAGATTGGTTTGGAGGAAAATTGTAGACAGGAAGATAGTAACGATGTAACGTTTTCATGTAGTACTTATCCTAAAAAAATGAAGGTATATATCAGAAATTTGATGATGATGATGATGATGATTGATTATGATGTATATTCGATCATATTTCGTAGGTATTCTGTTTTGCATTTTTTATCTGAAATGGACTAACCATTCCTTTAGAAGCCATTCCCAATAAACCACTTCATACTCGTCTCTCTTCATGTTTAACGTTGTTTTGTATTTAAGCATCTCAACAATATTTCCCGGATATTTTTACGCTATTTCATGAAAAACGTCAAAAGATCATGGCTTTTTAAAGACCATTTCCAGTCAGAAGTAAAATTATGATCGAAAATAACATTTTAGAACAAATTATCTGCTTCAAATACCTTGGATGTGCATTATGATATACAAAAGAAACTGAAGTGAACATCAAAATTTCAAATTTTCTAAGGATAACAGGAATGAACAATAATATTTTCAAACCTAACCAAGTTCAAAAACATACAAGAATAAGAGTTTGTAAAGTTTAGACAAGACCTCTACTATACGAAAGTGAATTATCGATCATAAAAACTGCAGAAGAAAAACACGAATGAAAACTGGAGAAATAACATTCCTGCGAAGGGCAGCAGGCTATACTTTCTGGGACACAAAAGAAGCAGGGCAATACGTGAAGAACTAAAAATAGACTCAGTATTGACTAATCGAGAATATCGAAAGAATAGACAATCCAAGACTAAAAAAAAAAAAAAACTCCGTACCACCCAGTTGGAGATATAGAAGTCAGTTACAACCAAGTAAAAGATGGAAAAAGACCGGAACAGGCCATTGGCTCTAAATCCCTGAAAGGATGATAACGATGATGATGACATCAAAAGATAGTGCACATAACTTAAATTATTTTGAATAACTATGCAGAAGTGTATATTCTATACAAAAATGTATAACAGGCCATAAATGAAAATACCGATAGCTAATGATTATCACAAAACAGATCAAAAAAGTGAAAAGAATGATAAAATATTAATATGGTATACATATCTTAAGAACTAAATCTTATTCGAGAGCGAATAAATATCGCAAAAATCCGTATATCCCCTTTAATTAATTAATTCAATTCTTAGCGTTTGACTGGTGGGAAATTTCAAAGTTAAGAATATTGAATCCATGAACAGAATAAATGCCTTTACTTTGTTGATGGAATCAATTGACTGACTCACATAAGAGTGGTAATCCTACAGCACATTTATGTCCTAGGCAGTTAGACGTTGGGAAGAGACTCACACCACGCAGTATAGTTCAATGGACCCTATAAACCCTTGCACTCTTCAAACAAAACTGAAGATGGAAGGCAATTGTTCAAGGAACTCATGGCGTCGCTACAGAAGTGGAACTACGAGAGAAAGTAGCTCTTACCTTTTAGATGTAATCAGAGGATTTGCTTCTATTTATCTCTTTATGGGATGTGTTTGGAATTCGGCCTGACGCATCCAAAGTTATGAGACTAGTGTTATGCCTGTAAACTGCACGTTCATCATTCTCGCCTGTTTGCTTTTTTATGTCGTATGAAATAATCTGACCACACCCGTTAGAGACCGGTTTAGATGGGAAAAATGTCTTTAATTGATCTTCGCTGAAAAAAAAAATCCTAATTGTACTTCACATCACTGAAAGAATTTAATTACGCTATGCAAGAAATAAACAGTGATTCCGATGTATTAAAAAAAGATAACCTCTAAGTTGTATTCAAGAGCAAATGTCCTGTTTTAGATTTATAAAATTAAATTCTAATTCAACAATTCACGTCTTCCATTAGTGTATTAAAATGGCCTGTAGGTAGTTTTTTTTTTTAGAAATTACGACACTCCAAGTTCAAGGTTAGCAAGTTTTAGAACTATGACAGCAACTATTCTACACTATTCTACACTATTCACCAGTACTTTTTAAAGCCAAAGGGAGAAGAGTACCAACTTATAAAAGAGGGGGTTAGCAAAGTTATTATCAAAAATAATCTTAGCTTTTAAGAAACTTGCTTTGTTGGCTTGTGGAAATCGCTTCCGCTCCTAGAAGTAGGTTGCGAGTTCGAATCCCACTGCTGTATGGATATTTGAATGCTTTAAAAGAGTGAATGAATTCACAAGCAGGATAAGGCTATCAGCCTGCTTATTTAATGCTTGAAGTGACAACCTATTGGGTCATTATAATAAATTTCCAGATAATCTTACTCGTAGCTAACAATTAATAAAATAGAGCAGATTTCACTTTTGGAAATGAGTTTCACCTTTTGTTTTCACTGCATGTTTATAAACTTCAAGTATAAGTTTGGAGTATCATTACTGAAGTAAGTAAACGTACTTGTCAACAGCGGGAAAAAAAACAGCTAAATGCGCTATGTATTTTGAAATCTTTACTAAGCAATAAACCTTATCATACACCCAAATTGCTATCAGCAGCTGAAACATTGAATACATGATAACAAGAAATATTTCTCTTAGTGCAATGTTTGTTATTTTTAGTGCCTGTGTTGTAGGTTTAGCAAAACGGATATCATTTGTGTGGAACAAGTCCTTGGCTGCAAGTTCAAAAAGGTATTAAGACAAAAACAGTCTGCGACTCATGAGTGTAAAGATTGTTGATTGTCCCAACTAGCATATTTTGTACGGGATAAAGATTGTTTAGGAAGGATGTTGGTAAGTCAACTTAAATGAAGTGAATAAGTTTCAGAGGGCTGGGGATTTGTAGAGTGTTACTTGAACAAGGAAAAGCAATGACTAGTTTTTGGACATAGGCTGTATATGTTGAAGTTTAAATTATCAAAAGCAGAAAGATATGTCGTAGAAGAAAGAAATTAGCGTGCTTTACTAAGCAAAGCCATGGATAGGATTTGAAGTTAGAGAGAGAGAGAGAGAGAGAAGAAACTAGCTACCAAATTAGAAATAAGAGATAGCAGAGAGCATTCTTTGACAGTTGATATCAAATACCTTGAATGGAAATAAAATACAGCTCAGGATTCTCCAAACTACTTCCATGGCACACGTCCAATGATGGGTAACAGAAGAGGGAAGGAAATCAAAGAAAACTTGTAGAATCCGTATTGACTGTCGACTAGCAATCAACTACTACTGGTAGTGTTTCACATTACGTTTATCATTGTTTTAGAGTAGACAGGTAAGAACAGATTGAAAGAACTTTTTGAACGAGCTAATATGCTCTTGCTTTCACGATGGGAAGTGTTCTGCATTTAGATCCTTCAGTCAAATTTGGATTTTAGTTTTTGCTGTTGTTACAGGAATCAGCGTATGTTGCGATTGACCGAAACTGGAATTTGTCTTAAGCTATTGCAATGTAATTTTTCTTGTACTCGCTTGGTGCACTTTTAGTAAACCTAAAACCTGGACACTGAAAGCAAATTTTAAATGTAATGGGGAATGAAGGCGTTCATTTATATAGCTTTGTTATATAAATCTTATAGAATAAGTATTCTTTATATATCCGTAGATATTTCTGGTATTAGTTTATGATAATTTTTATTCCGGAGAAAAGTTTTGGAGTTCTAATTTCCAGTGATTGGATAATCGGCCATATAATAACCTAAAATGATTTTAGTTTGTGGCAATAAACTGCTACGAGAATCATAATTACATGCATCGGTTATGCAAATTTCGATTACTGTGTTGCAGGGATATCAGTCTAGTCTAGAATATTCAGTACTAAAACCCGAAACGACTGATTCATATCGCAAAGCCAAACTGGAGAATTACAGTTATGGACTGGACTGGAGGGGATGGAAGCGAGAAACCAGTAGGCCAAAGCTCGTTTCGACTTTAGAACCATAGAACAAAATTAATTCAGGACAAAATCATTTCTTAAAATGACAGAAAACAATCCCGGATGTTAGCAATTTAATAACATACAAATATTGCACCGTTTCTGCACGCGAAAGTGGAAATTAATTTGGCAATCAAATGATAAAACAACCGAAAATGTAATTTCGTATTGGAAACACTGTTTACAAGATTTTTTTGACTCACGCATACGAGGGTGTGTAAATTTCTACACATTTCTAGAAGGGGGGTGAGCTAAGTTTTGATTTTATTATTCTATTTTTACATAATCGGAAAACCCTGCACTCAAGATCACACGAGAGACTAAGGTGTGCCGTTTGGTCTCTGGTGCAATCGGACCTTGGTGCCGGTTACTACTTAGATACTATGGGTGGCCCTTTGTTAGACCGGATTGAGAGACAGAAAGGAGTGCGTTTCACTACTCCTACCAGCAGATGGCAAATCAAATCTCTCTGTAGCACAGACGTTAGTCAAAGTATTGCCATTTATTTCATCTTGCCGTGAAGATCATCAGCCGATCTGTACAGAGTAGAAAACTTAGAAGGGGTAGAATGCATATAAAAATATAAGCATAAAACAGATAAAGTATCAGGATAAGTGTTTCCTGATACTTTATTTTAGTATTGTTATTTAATTTTATTAAACGATGAGATTCTAGGATTAAAAAAACAGTCATCGCAGAGCTGTAGTGTCTTAACAGCTTGCGTCTGTTCTTTGAGATAAATGATCTTGAATACAGATTTTCCTGGAAGAAGAAAGCCCTGCACGTCTAGGTCAGAGTGCGAGACCGATCCCGTAACTACCAGACTCATGGACGTGAGGTGCTTTTATGATCATTCCATCCACAGCATTTCATTGTACCTGGATTTTGTTAATTCGGGATTATAACAGTATATAAACTTAAATATGTATATTAAATATGTACAGGGTGTCCCAAAATTCACGCAAGAAGTAATATTGATAGAAAACACAGGTTTTTAATTAAAAATTGTAATTTTTTATTGATTCATAAAGTATGCAGTATAGGGTTATGCATGGAATAGCATATCAGGTAAATGGCCTCCATGGCTTTGCTGGCACATACGCACTCTTTTGTCGAAATTTTCCATGACCGTTTTGCATAAATGTGGCTGAATTTCGTTGATACAACGCTCAATTTCCTCCTTCAAGGCGTGGGTGGTCCTGGGCTTGTTGGCATAAACCTTAGACTTCAAAAAACACCAAAGAAAAAAGTCCAACGGCGTTAAGTCACATGATCTGGGCTGCCAATTCTGATCACCAAAACGGGAAATTACACGACCAGGAAATGACTCATGCAGTAATTGAATTGTTTCTCGGGCTGTATGGCATGTGGCACCGTCTTGTTGAAACCACATGTCGTCCACATCCATATCTTGCAATTTAGGCACAAAAAACTGGATTATCATGTCACGATGGCGAGCACCATTAACTGTTATTGCCTTACCAGCCGCATTTTCGAAGAAGAATGGACCGATGATGCCTCCAGCCCAAAATCCGCACCAAACAGTGACACGTTGTGGATGCATTTGTTTCTCAACAATCACTCGTGGATTTTCTGAACCCGAAATGCGACAATTTTGTCGATTAACGAAGCCATTAAGATGAAAATGAGCCTCATCGCTGAAGATGATTTTGTTCGAAAAATAAGCATCCACTTGTTGTTGTTCCATAATCCATTCACCGAACTCTCTTCGCTGTATGTTTAATATGTTTATTTTTAATAACACTGAACTGTCAGCTGTCACGCTGTCTTTTGTTTCTCGTTGGCAACACTTTACCGCACAAATGGCGCTAAATTTAAATCTTGCGTGAATTTTGGGACACCCTGTATATAGACGTAAACATATTTAACTTTATATCAATATTTTCTCATTCTCTGGTGTATTCCTTATCGATAATTACTGTAACAATTCACCCGTAAACGAACTGCGGGTGCACTCGTGAAACCATTTACAAATAACGCTTATTATCTGGGTCAGTCCATTTAGGTTTCAATGTGTTAATTTTAGAACTATAACCTGCTTCCCAGTAATTAAATAACCTGTGTATTTGTTATTAGGTAAAATCTTCTGAAGTGTTTACACATTCAAACATGTTTTACCTAACGGTTATTGTAAAACATAATCAATTTGATTCGCAAATTTCCCTTTGTTTACTGCAGAGCACCAAGAAAGACAACTGACCATGTGGCTCGATAAAAAAAAATAAGATTTTCGCGAATCTTACACTCAAGGTGATAGTGTGATTTTATGCGGATCTGAATAAAAATAATAAGTAAATTTAGACAGCTTATCGCAATGCCGGTTTTAACGGAAATAGCGAATTAAGTTAAACTTCCTGGAGGTGTTACACAATACTACTATTATTACTACTACTACTAATAAGAATAATAATATGGAATATAATCTAAATAACTTGTATTATAAATAAATATAAATAAGTTATAAGGATATTCGCACAGCAAACAATCTTTACTGAACCCAGTTCGTGTTTTCAGTCAGGACATCAAAATATAATTTAGTTTAGGTAAATGCGCAATTGTATGTATTAAACGAGAAAAAATTAATGTCACTAGCAATTTTAATTTTGATCAAGAGAAATATATAAAAGCAATTTCAGCTAACGTGCTATAAATACCTAGGAATATTAGAAGCCAGTGATATTCTTCACTCGAAAGTTAAACAGGCAGCAGCAGCAGATACACCAAAGTGTTAGAAATATTCTGAAAACAAAAATAAATGGATTAAGCATAATTAGAACAATGAACCCTTAGGCTATACCAGATAATATATACTAAATGGCAAATATACTTTTGGCTATACCAAAAAAGACCTGGATATATTGGACTGCAAAACTAGAAAATTAATGACTATGTATCATGCATTACACCCACGAAGTGATGTTGACCGACTGTACCTATCACGAAAAATAGGTGGATAGGGTCTCCTGCAAGTGAAACAAACTGTGGAGGAAGAAGAAATTAGTTTAAAAAGTTGCATTGACAATAACTCTGAGCAAATGCTTCACGCCATTCATAAGAGGGTCTTCTAAAAGCAATAGGAAACAAATCCGATCACAAAAAGGAACAAGAAAATAACCGATATGTGCGATGGAAAATTAAACCGTTGCATGCCTTCGAGATATTGAGGAAAAAATTGACTTGAATAACACGTGGCAATGGCTATAACATTGATATATTATATTTTAAAAAGTGATTTATTCTAGCAGCTCAAGAACAGGCATTACAAACTAATGCAATGAAAGCAAAAATTTTGAACGTCAATAATAACAGCAAATGCAGGTTATGCGATCAGAAAAATGAGACTGTAGGACATCTAATCAGTAGTTGCAACGAGATAGCTCAAACTTATTATAAATATACTGCTATGATCAAGTGGCTAAAATAATTCATTGGCATGTATGAAAAAAATATGGCTTTCCTGCATCTGATAACTGGTGGCTGCATAAAATAGAGACTGTATTGGAAAACGAAACAGCAAAAATTCACTGGAATTTTAGAATACAAACTTATCGGTATTCGGAACACAATATACCTGACATCACAATTATCGAACATCGACAGGTTTGTATTATCGATATCTCAGTACCCAGTGATAGCAACGTTAATAACAAAGAACTGGAAAAAATTACTAAATATCGAGATCTGTCAATCGAAGTTGGCCGACTGTGGCTTAAACACACCAAAGTCATCCCAATAGTTATCGGTGCACTTGGTGCAACTGCAAAGAAGCTATACAACTATCTACAGCAATTAAACATCAACGGAGTGACCCAATATGACCTACAAAAAAACGGCATTACTTGGAACAGTCCATATTTTACCATATTCATATTCATATCCATATTCAGATTCTTGGGTAGAATCTGAATTGCTCTGTATCACCAGTCAAATCGCTGTTTAAATGATATCTTGTTTTGACTGTGTATCAAATATGTGAATAAAGTAATAATAATTCTAATGGACAGGCCATAAAGAAATAAATCTATGGCAAGTGAATAAAGTAATAATAATTCCAATGGACAGGCCATAAAGAAATAAATCTATGGCAAGTTTTATATTTTTATTGTAATTTATTACTTTTAAATTTGAAGAATACGTGATACAATTAATTTATGGTAAATAAAATATGAGATGTAAACTTGTGGACTTCAGCGAATTCATTATATAAATTGATGACATCTTTCTTAGGAAAAGAGCAGATTCTGATTATGATAACGACAAGAAAAAGCGATCAAGACTTTTCTTCACATTGGAGCAAGAAAGAATGGAAAAAATTTTTCTAATAAGTGTTGTGATTTGGAATTATTACCACAAACAGGAGGAAGTCATGACCTCCCCAGAAATCGTATTTCCCTCTTAAGAATTCTAGTGCCATGCTTTCATGTGAACTCGCACCGCCACCGACTACTTCTTGTCCTCTGTCTTGTCATTTGTTTTTTATCCCTGAGAATCTGACTTCGGTTTTGCGAAAAAAAATTCTCACTCTGACAGTCTGAATATCTGATTAGGTTTAATCAGATATTCAGACCTAGCACTTCTACCCGATTATGTGTTTCTATATTTGATGAAATTCTTCAAGAAGAGGTCGACTGTGTTTGCTCTGACGGTGATGTCTCTTATGTTCATTTCGATGTCAATAGGTATACTAGAAACTAATGCGAACTTACGGTTTATGAACATTGATCATGATATTCTACCCACTACAGGGGTGAAGGCCTCTCCCATTGAGGGAGGGTTGGGTCTACTAACTACATGGTAATCCAGTCCATCTTGTATGAATTAATGTATAAAGGTGGAAGACAATCACAAACATCCATGCCTAGGCGGGATTCGAACCCGCAGCCTCCTGGTAGGAGAGCGGATACACTATCCTCTCGGCCAACCAGGCTGGCTTATGAGCATTAGCCCTTTTTTATTATTAAAAGCACAAGTTCGTTCAGAGCAAGTTTTTGGCTTTCGCAGGCGAAAGCCAAAATCGCCAAATTTCGAATTAATGTTCTGGCTATGATGCGCATGGAGGAAAAAAAATATATTAAACGTAAACCATTTCTACGTTTTGACGACTTCTTAACGGACTAGTATGAGTAATTGTAGCGTGCAACGCAAACAAAGACTAAAGTCCTAATTAGACGCCATCTAAGTTGAAAAAAAAAAAAAAAAAACAGTGTGTGTCTAAGACATCTAGCGCAAGATAAGTACATGGATTTCAGAGTAGTGTGGAAGGGCTTATGTGTTCGTCGCACATGTTGATTGGATTTTATCGGTATAGATGCGAACACAGATTGATAACAAAATAACTATTTATTGACTTAATTGCTAATATTTCGCAGGTATTCTATCCAGCATCTTCAGAGCACACAAACAAAGTTTGTTACAGTAGCGAGACAACCGCAATCCGGTGTAACAGTGGGACTAGTATGAGTAATTGTAGCGTGTAACACAAAGACTAAAGTACTAATTAGGTGCCATCTAAGTTGGAAAAAAAAAAAAAAAGAGAGAAAAAGCAGGAATTAAATAGGTCTTAAGATGACTGTCTCCCAAATCTTTGGTAGATTTATACAGTCATACCTGTTGAGGTTTGGAGTATGTTTCACGGCTTCTGTTGATTCCAAGAACAACCTCTCTGACTTGTAAAAGCTTCTGGTCAGCACTTTTGTTTTTTTCCAATTGATCCTGTGTGCATGCTCAAATACAGGACTGTCAAAGTGATAGACCACAATTTCAAAGAGTTATTTCATTCTGAAATAACTCTTTGAAATGATGTTTGCCCATCATTTTCAAGCAAACATCAATTTCAAGTTCATAGTAATCTGAACATATTTCAAGCTTGAAATATGTTCAGATTACTATGAACATATTTCAAGTTCATAATAATCTGAGTATAGCATTTCTTGATAATTTCAGCGATCTGGAATTTTAAATGCCTCATTTATTTGACCTAGAAGGTGCAAAAGAGTGCCTTTTGACCTTAAAAAAAAAGAGTGCGAAAGGTTATATTCCCTATAAATTCGTGACTGAAGATACTTTATATAAGGACTGTTCAAAGGACTGCCCGAGGCGCGATTTTGTGTGGCCCGCCTGTGGGTTTTGATTTTCATGAGCGAAAAAATAAAATAATTTGAATCGAATGCGTATTAGATATTTTAATTCTATCACTAATCGATAATCTCGATGTTGGTAATTTTATTTCGTGTTTTTACATCACTATATACTCACGTGTTTTAAAATATTAGATGTTTCAAAGAAGCGTTCTTACACCGTTTTGTTCAAACACGCATGCTCAGGGCGCTCACGGGGAACGTGAGCGCGCGATTAGTGCGCAATTAATATTGTTCGTTTGTTCAGCTTTCGAAGTTGTGTCGCTTCTGCTCACCAAATTACTAGATACACAATATGATGCGGTCCTCGGATATTCTTTTGTTTAAGGCGGCCCTCGGATTGCCTAAGTTTGGCCAGCGCTGCTTTATATTATCGATGAGTAATCCCAGATTAATCATATTTTCAGCATGAAAACATTGGGGGAGATGGCGTTTGCACCCATAGTGCCAGGCCCTCCTGAAGAAAGACCAAGCTCAATTCTAGACGCCGACCAGAGGAACTTTTTCTATGGCTTTTTTCAACCGTTCCAGAGTTAATCGATCTCTGGCAAGGGAAAGCAAGTTTGATTTCTTTTCTCCCGTAAACTCAACAAAATCGACAGTAGAACCATCCCACATTATTTTAGACAGTATTGTGTTAGGATTAGAGACTAAGAAATGCGGCACCTGTTTGCTGTCTCCTCAGTGATCCTTAAAATTAGTGATAGTCTTGGGCCAGTTATCTTGAGTGATTTCTGGTAGAGATTAAACTGCCCCTCAGTCTCCAAACGTTACATAGGGATAAACCTCACTTATTCTTTATGAGGGAATAAATGGCGCAGGAATAATTTATTTATATTTATTTTATTAAAGTTTGGAGAAAATCATTTCGAGAATTCTATTATGTGAGATTAGAACTTCTGGAATACAATAAACATGGATGACACGAGGGTTTTGTAAGAGATTTGCGGGACTGTCACCTCATTCGAGAAGAGAGGAAAAAAACCCTTTCGACCAAGATGTGTGTAGCCATGTTTTCCTTACAAACCTTTTTACCCAAAAATGCAATGGTTATTTTATCCAAATGATATACGGGATGGGACAGAAAAACCGTCACATACTTTTCGTGGCTGGAATGAAAAAACGAGTAATTATCACACGTGGTTAGTTGGTTGGGGAAAAGTTAGAATATGTCCTTGTTTTGTAGACGGAATAAACGAAAACACCATTTATGAATTTTATAGCGGTTTTATCAGAAGTGCTGCAGACAATACGGACGGACCTGTTGACCTTAGAGAGAGAGAGATGATTTCCCTTTTTCAGGCTACAAAATGGCAAGGGTTTTACTTTAGAGAACAGAATTAGTGTTGTCTCAATCTGGGAAAGTGTATACATACTGGTATTAGAAAGGCATGCTGCCATGAAAGTATTCATCGCTGCAATCGATTTTGGAATGGCCATTCAACCTCGAAGTGGATTGAAAAAGAGGACACATTGCATTAAACTAATTTGTGAAGAAAACACCCATGAATAAGAAGTTCTAATATACTTATAGTTTTAGTGTGTAATCCAAAGCGGTGTGTAAATGGCAAAGCTACTCTGCGGAAACATCCTACTTTGATCTTGCAAGATTTTATTCAGTATTGACCTAGAATTTATTTTAGAATCTGCCATGCTAGTGTGGAAGCATTCTTTAACTTGTTTCATCTTGTTTTGCCAATAATAGTACGTGACAAATTATTTTCTCCTCTTTGGCATATGTGACATTGGAAAGAGACCTCGGGAAAGTGTACACCTGAACTCAGTCAAGCTATGCTGCAAGCGTATAAGGTTTTAAAGATGTCTGAGATATGGTATTTTGCAGACAAATTTGAGAGGCGAGAGAATTTATTTTCTACGTATGCAAATACATCCTAAAATTTAATTAAAACCAGAAGGTTCGGGATGGATCGAGGATTAAGATCACCAGAGCCTTCTAGATGAAATGTTGGAAACAGAAGCATACAGTTAGATCCAAGATCAACTGAAGACAACTCTGCAAAACATTGCTTGGCTAAACAAAGTTTAAATTTATTGCGGGAATTTTGCATATGAACTTGCGAGTTCAAACGCCATTATTTCATCTTATGAATAAATTGGCTGAGTTCTTTCTGGATAATTATAAAATTTTCCAAAACACCTGACTTAAAATACTTACATTTTAAGTGAGAAGTTTCGGTGGCTGCATATCTACCCGAAATTAGAAAATAAGAAGACCTTCTTCTTGTTGTGCCTTTTACATAATGCGACTTTAAGCGATCCCAACAGTCTTGTCGCAGAGCTCTACGTTGGGGTGAAATTTGTTTATGTCTGTAGATGTGCGTGTGGGCACAGGGCAGGATTATTTTGAGGGATGAAAAACCCAAGTTACCGGCTGAAAAGCCTTCCACCTCCATATGAGGTCGGCTAACTCACCTTTAGTCGAAAGAGACCACATAAAGGTTCTTCACGTGACGAAAGACGAAGGTTTTTCACAGGTCTTTCCGACCAAAGGGCTTCGTCTATACCAGTGATGGCGGACCTATGACACGCGTGTCAGCACTGATACACTTGAGGGTTTCAGGGGTCACATTGGATGTTGAAAAATGTTGGTATTCTGGTGAAAAAACTGCGATAAATCGTGTAAGATCGCTCTCAGTTAAGGCGAAGGTAGGTTTGTTCATTGAATGAACTTTCTACCGGTAGTCAGCAACAGAAAAGTCATTAAATGTAATGTAAGTTTGTAATTTCAGTTTATTAAATTAATTGTATAATATGAATTCATAGATTTTATATCAATGTCCTATTAAATAAATAGCCTAATATGATATGTATAAGTCACCATCTGTGATTATGTAGTTACATTTATAATGCATGTATGCAAGTGGCACATCAGCAACGTCAATATTTAAATTTAAAAAAAAAAAGTTTGACACACCTGGGTAAAAAGGTTCGCCATCACTGGTCTATACCAACAGACCTACGGTGGCTCCTAGTAAAGAACAAGACTGCCGTTTGAAAGACTGCACGGACGTCGATAGTTCCCCTTATTAACTGCAGCTACAGATGCTTCACTTGGTGAGCTTACAGACGAAAGGTTACATATTCGATTTTGTTTTGCCCACCGAATCCAAGTTCTACAGTTTCTGAGATCTTCTGGAAGACAACTGGTTACAAAATGCAAGGATTAGACATTAAAACATCAGTCACAGATTCCAAATTCGAAACAATTATTGCAGCTCCAATCAACTACGAAACATTCCCGTTTGATTTTCGGTATACACACACACACACCTGCACTCCATGATGTTTCTGTACAAAAATCACTCTTTTTTACCTATACAAAATAGGTGACTTCACAAAATACACAAATTATTAACTATGGTTTCTTCAAGGTAAACGAAGACGACACTTCAAACACCTGATACTTACAAACTCGATATTTGATACCCTCACACGAAGAATAAAATGCAATATCAGCCCTTCTCTTTTCTGTACCAACAGAGTATTTTAAAATCTTCATCTTCACGAACAAGTGGCACCATCTGCTGGTCGTATTTGATAGTCGATAAAATTTACGGTCAGAATAGTCATGGTCACATAAATATTCACGTCTGCAATATTTGTGTATTTGTTAATAATAGCTTAAAAAGGAGGAATTACGGTTTTCAAACATCCATTTATGATAATTATAATTCAGCCTTTTTCATGAAAAACAGTTTGTTTTAGGAATAAGAAAATGCAGAGAATTGAGACTAACCCCTCAGTGCATAATTTGTTGTTAAAGGAAATATCAAGAAAAAAAAATTAAAGGATTTGAAAACATTGAATTTTCAGTTTATTTCTTCCTCTGATTGGTAAATAAGTGACTGACTAATCTTTTAATAATCGATAATCTCAAGAAGTGAAACAATACTAAAATTTCATACCTGCTGATTAAGGTATCTCATTGCCAAAATATGTTGCTGTTATTATTAAGATAAACCTCCAAGGAGTCAGGGACTCATAGAAGTAGGCCACATACTACAAGCACTAGCTATCATATTATTCTTGAATTCATTCCACTGCTTGCACTGTCACAACATCTAATGGCAATCCATTCCAACCACGCACCACCCTCTGAGAGAAAAATCTAGCCCACACTCCCTTCTTAGCACATTCATTCTCGGCTTCCAAGGATGCCCTCTTCTCCTTTTCTCACACTCCATAAAATGAAAAATTCCATCAACTGAAATCCTGTATGACCCTTGCAGAAGTTTTTAAGTCTCAATCATATTACCCTTCTTTTTCTTGTTTGCTAGTGTCGGCAGTCTACAAATTCTCAATCTGTCTTCATAATCAGTATTCCACAATTCTGATATCATTTTTAAGACTATCCTTTGCACACACACACACACACACACACACACTCTCCAATATATCATAATCACAAAGGAAACCAGCAGACCAGACCTGCACACAATATTCCAAGTGAGGGCTTATCAAGGCCTTGTAAAGAGGCAAAATGATATCCTTATCTTTACTACATGGCCCATGAACTTCAACTTTCTATCTAAACATTCCAAGAGCCCTAGTATGATCAGCTGCTTCTGTCATCCCACCAATGTATATAATATAATACGAAATTGGATATCTAATCACCCCAAAGTGCATGACTTCGCATTTACTGTCTTTAATATTTATTATTAAATCAAAAATTTATTTTTTTTAATAATCAGCATTACTGTATAATAAGTATCAATGCCAGTATGAAATAGTCGTTAAAAACTTGCACAGGAATTCTGAAATTCACCATTTCGCAACTAAAATATATCCTGGAAAATTTACAAGCACTTGATATTTATAGGGAAGTGATACTCTTCCTCATACCTATCCATTGTTCGGAAGAAAACGGATTTTCTAAGGTTGTAATCTTATATATATATATATATATATTAATGAAGAAAGTCCAACAGTTGTGTTCATCCACACATCGCTCAAAAAGACAAACAAAATTGGCACTTCTTGGGACTTTTCCAGAATTCTGTCAGAGTTCAGTCTTGCGCTGTTCTGAAATCGTGCTCCCCAACTCATATCACAATGCTTTGTGAAATCTAAAAGGCACTGCAATATTATCGCAAGTTGAATTTTAAGAAAATACATGCTGACTTATAAAAAGGCAGTTTTAAAAAAATCAGGAAGACGACAAACCCCTCTGATTCAATGTGGTAGGTTCATTTTGTATTTTTCATTAGTATTCCCACTTTTAGCAAGTATATTATCAGCCCTCCTCTCTGGATTGCTGAAATAAAACCAAGTTTTCATAAATATACCTGTTACAGCCGGTAGAGCAGTAAACGTTGCTCAAACTGGAAGAGCAATCGATGCAAAGTTTGCAGAAAAACTAATAAAGTGAAAATCTACTTAACCTATTTGCGCTTCAGAATTATCTATTAATGAATTCACAAATTCAACATGAAGTTCTGACGAAGAGCACTACCATCATCACTCCTTCAATATTCGTCCACTTCCAACCCTTAAGAGACCAAATATTAATTCTTTATTAAGAGAAAAATCGGACCACATACCCCCCCAACCCCCAACTATACACCAGCGACAGAATAATCCTAAGAAATATTCGTTATTATCACCTCCAAAAATGAAAATCAGCACTGGGCAGAATGGTAATATTATCGACCAGATGGACTTTTGGAAATCATTTTGATTTTGGATAAATGACAACTTTTTACCTGTAAATCTATTGTTTTCAAAGAATCATGAGTTAAATTCCAAGTTATAACCATAACATTGAATTATGGATCAGTTGTATAACTATTCTGTATAATTTGATGAAAAGAAAACCCATGACATCATTAAAAAAAACATTGTAGTCTACAGACAGCAGTATCACTAGCTTGAATCACAAAGGAATTAAAATATTTCATCATATTGATGATACAAAAATTTCTTCATATCTTCAGGTTGATATATATGAATTAAAGAACTCTGCTTGTCTCTTTCCTAGAAAAAAACCCTTTTTTGGTAACTTAATGACTGGTAAAAATACATTCCAAATGTGCTGAGTCAGTTTCTTGCTTAAGACACGAACGACTGTTATTCGTACGAAAAATTGAACTATTAACACAGTGTTGATCCAAACTCAACGAATAAAAAAACGGTAGTTTTCTGGTAGTGCAATTTTCAACTCACCTAGATCAATCCCTGTCCTGGGAATATTGCTACGGGAACTATCATTATGATCTGCAGGGATAAGTCAAAAGCATACAGTACATGATCAGGTGTATATAGTAAGAAGAGGACAAATCATTTCCGCAGTCTTGATTACATATTAAATTATTAAAATGGCAAAAACGTAAGGGAGGTTTCATTCAGTATGGAGTCTTTAAAATTAGGAGTGAGCAGCTGCATTGCTTGAAACTAAATAATTTAGTTTTAAATCAAAGTTGAAAGGCTTACGACTATAAGCACCGGCAAGTGTCTTGCTAGTCACAAATCCAGTCATTCTTTGATATAAAATCCGATTTATATCTGTGCTAGCATCGACCTTATAGAAGGAATTTAAAAAAAAAAATGAGACCATTGCTATGAAGTGGTCTCCTATTAGTGTCACAAAATAAAATACATTGTATACAACCTGAGGTTGTTTGCCGTGGGTTTGTAACACGTCTACGAGTTTTTTTACTTATAAAGTAGGTTCTGTTAACTTAATCTTAGTACCCTTTGAACAATCTAACCAGCAGAATTCTGGAGAACTGGAAGAGTCGTGTATGTTCTTGAAATGTTATTCAAAAGATATGTCCTGATGGAAAATATCACTCGATTCTACCACGTCTCAAATATCAAAATTTTAAATTTGGCATTTTCTAGCACCGTTCTTGGTTTTTGAGACATTTCAGCGTCTACAATGACGTCATTTTCAAAAAAATCACAGCTGTAAAATGAGATCGTTTAGCTGAAGAATCGAAATTCTACAGTCTATATAAATATAAATAAAGCAGTTTTTGCAGAATGATATCCACTTAACTGAAAATAGTGAAGATCGTTATTTATAGGCGCAGTTGTCTTGTCAATAACTTTACCATTGAACTGATTTACTTAAGTCTAAGTACTATTCAGATAGAATGGTGTTATAAATTATAGGACCACTATACACACACACTAGCTACAAGTCGAAAAGTAGAAATGTACATTCAATGCTTAAGTTCACATGGGATATGGGAAAGAGACCCAGATCAGCTCTCATTTTCGCATTCTTATCCAAAGACATGAATGTACTGCTTTCGTTTCATTCGCTCACTAACCATCTAAATGTCTGCGTGGTCTTTGTGCAATACTACACCCAGCTTAATCACTTGAATGTTTCTTCTTTCAGAAGTGTATCTCTGACATTCCATATGGTCTGTCCTCTTCGTAAAACTTTAGAAATGAGAAATTAAAGAGCTGATCAAACAATGGAGGATACGAAAGAAAACGCACTTTTGAAAATTTTGCCAAATTGATATCCCCTCAACAGGAGATGACCAGCGAAAATTTTACCTCCCCTTCGCAACGCTCTAGTAATGCAAATAATTTCTCAAGTCTCACCTGGAAGAAATGATAGTTAATGCAAGTATTTCTATTGCAGAATTGAAACATGTCCACCGAAGGTGTAGATTTTGAAACCTATTCTTTAAGTGTTTTCGCAGAGGATAGAATCAGTTTTTTTTTTTCAAAATATTAAAGAAATTAGACATTGGGCATACACTCCATAAGAGTGCAAGAATGGCCCACTGCTTGATCTCGAAGCCAGGATGAATGAAAATCTCTGCCTTAATGTTTCAAGAAAAAAAAATTTAAGTAGTCTTTTAATGTAGTTTCTTGCCAATCTGAGTACATCGAAACATCGAGTCGTAGCTTATTTTAAATGAAAACATTTTGTACTATTCATAGATCAAGAGCAGCAATAATCAATCGTCAAATTTTCTGTTAATGAAAGGTATATGCTACTTTTCATAGCTTCTAAGTAAAGACAGGGAATCCACCTCCATGTTATACTTTTCACAGAGGATACTCTTGAAGAAGCTCAAATAGAACACTTCGTGATTTTCTATCAGAAAATCTGCATTTATTGAACTAACTTCAACGTTGATTTTCTCCAGTTCCACTTTCCTAGCAGTAAAATTATCTTCACTATTGTCATCATTCTCAATCTGATACAGATCGAGAATGATTACAATATTGTTGATCAGTAATTGAGCCACTAATGAGCAGAGATGAAAAATATACACACTCCCTATCAAGTCAACCCAGCCTTCCCACTGTGTGACCCGTTTCCACAAAAGAGGCTCTGGCAATTCCAGCGAGTAGTATGCCGGCTACAAAAGGGATATTTTCCTATTTGGGAGAAATGCCAACTAAACACTAAGTGTTATATGTTCATCGCCCACTGAAATACCACAGCACGGCTTATTGGAGGTATGAAGTGGCAAATGCTGTTTGGTCTCCAGGACAGGCATTCCGTTGTGTTCCACCTTCATCTCCGTGCAGTGCGACTGGTAACCTTCAAAGCCATGACAAATACACTTAATGTGTAAATTTCCAAGGGGCTTAAAATTACTATAAGTATGAAGAGACTTCTCCCTACTTAACGCTCAGCTTATTGCTGTTACACGAACTCCGTGTGTCATGTTATGGGTAATGCAACGTTAATGAACACTCTTTTCAAAGAACTTTAGATAATCGGGAAGAAATTGTTGTAAACGCAGATCAATGTAATCGTTTTATTGTATTCTAGAATAAACTATTGAAAAAAAGTTTTATTGCGCGAATTCTGGCACTTGAAGTGTGAATTTCCAAAGTCTAACAACGCTATGATCCCTGTCAGCAACCGTGCTAACGGACTGGTTTACTGACAAGGAAATGACGTACTTAAGTGCATCCCACGAACACAAGACATACTGTACATACAGAATATTACATGATTGAGACGAGATAAACGGGTAATGCTACCCTACACATAAAACGTTAAGCTTTTTTACGCCTCAACCAACCAATATCCTCTCAGTGGTCAATGGAATTCCACTTCCGCCTAAAGATTGACCAACGTTCATGCCAGTGGAATTCGAGCTCGGTTGAGGAGGAGAGACGCCATAACTTAATATTCAAATAAAATCGACTATACCTAGAACATTAGAATTTTGGTTCTACACAGGAGAACACTATTGTAAGGAATAGAAAGGAGATACATTCGAGCTTTAAGAATTAAGCCTAAACTGCATGGCACATGAACGCAATTCCTTTAAAGTCGGATTAGTAAAACTGACTCACTGGGCTATCAGAACGTTACATTTGATTTGAGTACATGATTAGCATTAATTTTTTTTAAGAATGATAACAGCACACTTTTACAGGCTTTGGAATACGAAAGATTGTTCCATGATTAGCATGAGGAACCGATTTTTCGACAGCAACCGCCAGCTAATATACTTAAAGATACTCTTTGGTGAATACTAAGGAAGATTTCAAATCATATGGGACAAATCATGTTCCGAGATCTTGAAAATGGCTAATTACTTTCTTCGTAAGTTAGTCTACTTCTAAAATATACGCAATCAGATTATGTAGTTTGTGTACCATCACAGATGAGTTATTCGAAACTGTTTGTGAGATGCAAATTAACTATTCACAAAGCAGCAATAATGTCTAAAAGCAACTATAATGCTCAGGATGGGGGGGGGGGAGGTACCGATGCTTTTTTTTTGTAGAGAGTGGTAAATAAATTTTATCCGTAAAAGGTGATCTACCGAAATACGAGATGTTATGTAGGTAAAGGCAACAGAATGAAGTAGTTGATCCTTCTAAATCAATACCCTACTCATTAACAATGGAACTATTTTCTTTCCTTCACTAAAGTTCTCTCAAAGATTTAATGTATGCGAACTGGCACTACTCTAGTTTGATGGTTAATGTCAAAATGTTTTGACAGGTTTCTATCCTTACCTAATTTCATTTCTACAATTGCGCCTGTTCAGATAAACTTTGAGAAGAAATTGTAAATGAGTTGTTCACTTTGCCTTCTTATGAAAGAAAATTCCTTATTGTAATTGCACGTGAAGTGCCAAGTTATTTGATTGCCGTGTCCTTCAGATGCTCTTTTTTCCCTTGCATTTTCTTAATTGGGGCCACAGTTCTTGACAGATCCACTGAATTACATTTTAGAGGGCTTTAAAATTAAGATTTTTCCAGACTGACCAATTTCATATTTTACTGCATTTTAATGCTCAAAGTATCCAATTAGTTATTTTCAAACTAAGTTAGACCCGCTTTAGCTGTTCCGGATGCTCTCCCGCATCTTGTACTAAGACTACCAAGTAGGCCTCAGGTTGAATCCACAAGAGATTTTTAGTATTTCATTTATACGTAGAATTAGACTGTCCAAAATCACTTAAGTGTTTCTAAGCAAATATTGCTTCAAAGAATGTACATAAAGCCAACATCGACAATGAAGTTAATTTGCGCGCACAAGTTACCGACAAAAAGTTTTATCCTACTTTCATATTGATGGTGATAACATTTAAAACGTAATCTGTTTCACAAAATCAGGAGGATCAAAAATTTTTTTCTTAACTAGGTTGTGATACGTATGCTGTAGGATTCAAAAATGCAGTTTACTTTCAAACGTCCTTCACAGAATTTCGAAACATTAGGAGATAGACAACGACAGAATGGGGCTAATTTTGCTTTAGAAAAACATCCTATCAAGAGTCAAATTATTTGGTTTTTCATATTGCTGATTTTTAAGCCCCCAGGAAAAATTTGTTTTATAAACTGAGGCAATTTTCATACAAAATATGCTTCGGTGAAGGTGAATCAGGATGTGGAAGCAACTGAAGGTTTTGCAAAGTAGAGTACAAAATGGGGGGGGGGGGGGGCGGGAAAGAACACTGGAATACGTAAAGCAGCTGGCTATTATCTTAAGTAAAATTATTTGAAAATACAAATATAAAATCAAAGTACACATTTGCATTTAAGTAGCAGTAAAAGATTAGAAATTTAGCAATTTAAAAAAGCCGCCATTACTTTTAAATCTTCCGAAATTGGGAAAATTCGGAGGATTCCAACAAAATGGCCACAATAACTAATAGTACGCCAGAGGAATCAGGATTTTTTCCCATCTGAGGAATAGGTTACAATCGCTTTAATCAAAAATTAAAGCTTCTTCAGTCTGATGATTTCACTAGGAATGATCAAAAAATCAAAAAAAAATCAGCTAACGCCTTTTTATTCCCGTAAGCTAGGCCATTTAGCCCTATCTAACTTTTGGAGACTGAGTGGGGCAGTTCAATCTCCACTGGTACCAATCAGAGATAGATGGCCCAAGGCTAATTAAGTGGTACATAGTGAAGAGAGACGGCTCAAATGTGCCGCCATCTCGTGGTCCCTAACCCTAACACAATATATTTAATGTCTGAAAATAATGTCGGTTCTAGTCGATTTTGAGTGTTGCAAGTTGATAGAAATGCAACATTTTCCCTGAAAATCTTCATCTCTTGTAGAAAGTTACCTTGTTTGTATTATACGCTAAAAGAAATTTTATACTTGGTTTTAATTCTTTTCCCAAGTAAGAAAAACAGTTTTGCGCGTGAAATATATTCACGTCTGAGCTACTTGTATATAGAGGATGACTTGTATATGCAAGTAGCTTAGACGTGAATATATTTCAAACGCCAAAATTTGTTTTGCTTGCTTGGGAAAAGGATTAAAACAAAGTATAAAATTTCTTGGCATCTTTAACCTTAATCTGTTATCAGCCGAATATAGAGTAATGAGTACGAATTTTTGTACGCTTCTAATACTTCCGTGGATGGATACTAGATACACTAAATTAAAACATATTCTACACTCAGAAATTAAGGTATTATTCAGGGGAAAATATCCCAGCATCAAGCACATTGATTTGTGGTTATGCAAAGCGTGCGGCCATTTGTCTCCAAGGATTATGCTACTTAACGAACAGATATTCAACTTTTTGCACTTTCTCCTGATAACTGGGGACCAGTGGCGTAGCTAGTGGGGTGCCGACGGGGCGGTCCTCCCCGGGCGGCACTTTGAACCTTTTTGAACTTTTGTAGTTAATTCTAAAATACAGTCTCGAGAACTCAGTTCCAAATATTGTAATACTACTGCGAATTTTCCTCAACTGCTGTAAGTATTGCTAGTTGTGAGAGGAGTTTTTCTAAATAAAATTTGATTAAGAATTTCCTACATTACTATGAAATAGACTTCGCCAATGTCACCGACGATTTTGCTAACAGAAAAGCAAGAAAAATAACATTTTATAATGTTGAAATTAAAGTTTTACTTCAAAAATAAACTGTTTTAATTTCTTTCCCTATACGTCGTTTTGAATTTTTGTAGTATTTTTTGTGTGTATTGACAGAGGCGGCAAACTTAGGTACCTCCCCCGGCGACAACAGCTCTAGCTACGCCACTGCTGGAGACCCAGCTACAAATATCTTTCCTGTACTTGAACTCAAGTGATCATTTTTAATCGATATGAAACTACCATCCGAATGCTGTAGAGAACTACGAATACAAAAAAGGTATGTCTCAAAGTGAAAAAACTCTGATGTTCATTTGAATCTCACTGTGCACGTAAATATTTGGGCAGTCTGTAGGTGCAAGAATAATTTTATCGCCTTGAAGTGGAATGAGAAAGTTCCCTGTCTAGTTGCCAAAGCAGGGTTTCTGGACTGTAGAAAAATAAATGGCAGTTATAATTATACACACACAGGGTGTCCCAAAATTCACGCAAGAAGTAATTTTGATAGAAAATAGGATTTGAATTAAAAAATTGTAATTTCTTATTGATTCATAAAGTATACGGTTATGCATGGAATAGCATATCGGGTAAATGGCCTCCATGGCTTTGCGGGCACATACGCACTCTTTTGTCGAAATTTTCCATGACCGTTTTGCATAAATGTGGCTGAATTTCGTTGATACAGCGCTCAATTTCCTCCTTCAAGGCGTGGGTGGTCGTGGGCTTGTTGGCATTAACCTTAGACTTCAAAAAACACCAAAGAAAAAAGTCCAACGGCGTTAAGTCACATGATCTGGGCTGCCAATTCTGATCACCAAAACGGGAAATTACACGACCAGGAAATGATTCATGCAGTAATTGAATTGTTTCTCGGGCTGTATGGCATGTGGAATCGTCTTGTTGAAACCACGTGTCGTCCACATCCATATCTTGCAATTTTGGCACAAAAAAAACTGGATTATCATGTCTGATAATCCAGTTTTTTGTGCCAAAATGTGTGTGTGTGTGTGTGTAAACGGGAAAAATTTTAATCCACTCACGGTATGAATGTACTACAGGTTTATAGAAGTAAAAAAAAACCACTTCGGCTTACCCCATAGACAAGTTTCAGTATAAGCCGATGTACAGGGTTTATACTGAAAACGTATTTCCCATATTATCGGACTTTCCACTAGAAGCACCATTAACTGTTATTGACTTACCAGCTGCATTTTCGAAGAATGGACCGATGATGCCTCCAGCCCAAAATCCGCATTAAACAGTGACACGTTGTGGATGCATTTGTTCCTCAACAATCACTGGTGGATTTTCTGAACCCCAAATGCGACAGTTTTGTTGATTAACGAGGCCATCAAGATGAAAATGAGCCTCATCGCTGAAGATGATTTTGTTCAAAAAATAAGCATCCACTTGTTCCATAATCCATTCAACGAACTCTCTTCGCTGTGTGTGGTCAGTAGGCTTCAGTTCTTGAGTCAATTGAACTTTGTAAGCATAAAGATGCAGATCTTTCGTGGAAATACGCTGTACAGAGCTTCTCGAAATGCCCAATTCAAGACCACGGTGCCGAATTGATGTTACTGGACTCTCAGCAACACTCACGAACTTCTTCGATGTTTTCTGTTGAACGACTTGTTGAAGGATGGCCAGAGTGTATAAGATCACTAATTGATCCAGTTTCCTTGAGTTTTTAAATTAATCTTTTCACAGTTGAAGTTAAATCACTATTCCGACCATATTTTGTACGAAAATTGCGAATTTCAGTTGCCAAACCTTCATTATTTTTAAAATATTGCTCAACAATGAAAATGCGTTGTTCTTTCGTGTAGCGCTCCATTTTTAATAACCCTGAATTGTCAACTATCACGCTGTCTTTTTTTCTCGTTGCTAACACTTTACCGCACAAATGGCGCTAAATTTAAATCTTTCGTGAATTTTGGGACACCTTGTGTGTGTGTGTGTGTGTGTGTGTGTGTAAACGGGAAAAATTTTAATCCACTCACGGTATGAATGTACTACAGGTTTATAGAAGTAAAAAATCCACTTCGGCTTACCCCATAGACAAGTTTCAGTATAAGCCGATGTACAGGGTTTATACTGAAAACGTATTTCCCATATTATCGGACTTTCCACTAGAAGAAAATTTCATGTAGATATGTACATATCTACTGAATATACTGAACTCACGAAATTTTCGAAACTTCAGTTTTGCAGATAGCTTAGTTTACGCAAATTACTTAAATGGATAATTCCAAATGAAATATCAGTATGAAATAAGTAAAAATGAAGTATCATTTTGCATTTAGTTATTCTAAGTGATACTAAAAGGATTTCGAAAGCTACGTTTTGATAGAAATAATTGGTGCAATCGAATTGTATAATTCTGTAGGAGTTAATCCAGCCTCAGAAGATCTGTATGTATAATTAAAAAAAAACGGAAGATTTGTAAATAAAATATAGCACTTTATTAAAAACTTTCACTATAACAATACAAAGTTCAATACATATCAGGTTGACCAATTACATTCACAACAGACAAATCTAGATTAAACAATCTTTTGTTAAATTCGTTATTACAGCGATAGACTATCACAGTTGGATGTAATGGAGAATTGAGTTATTCTTCCCGAGACATTTCTCCAAGTTTTCTGTGTTCAAATCTCAAAAATGCATAGTCCGTATTGCAACTAAGAGAATTTTGAATAAAGCACTCGTCAGTAAACAGCAGACACCAGGTCTTTTCACCAGTTTCTCAAATATAACGTTATAAAAATATCTGCATCGATATGAATTTGATTCTTCAAGATGTCATTTGTGTGGAATAAGAAATTCCAGTCGGCGTGAGATGTAAAAACATTTAAATCGATAGATTTCCATGGCCTGCCAGTGACTGTTAACGAAACGAAATAAGAGCCATGATGAGAATCGCAATAGCATATGCCTTTGTCATTCCGAAGCGGGGGAATTAAGTCAACGCATCCTCTGAATCTGCGGACAACACACGAAAGCCAAATTTATTTAGGCGATGTTGCCAGGTGTCGTTCCATACGAGAAGAGACTCAAACCACTCTGTAGAGTTTAATGGTCCCATTGAACCCTTGTAATCTTCAGGCAAAATCAGAGGTGGAAGAAAATCGTGCAGAGAACTCATATCTTCATTATGGAAATGGAACTGCAAGAAAAAACAATTACTAACAGATAGTCAGGGAATTTGCTTATGCTAATCTAATGGCTGTGTTTGAAATTACGGCTGAAACAATCAAAGCTATTAGATAAATTACACTTGTTATTCTGGGTATTCAGAAAATTCACGTGCTCCTCTGAATACAGATTATTCGGAGATGGGAACAGCGAGTCAATTATGTTATAAACAAAAATTGTTTTTCAGAAGCAAATTTCCAGTTTTACAAGATTAATGTTATACAACTTAAATCCAAGTTGTATAACAAGTTTTACAAGTGGTATTTGACATTTCCAAACTGGTATCCTCTTTACGTTTCTGAAATTACGACATTGTACATTTAAAATAATTACGCATTAACATCGAAGGCTAAGAAGTTTTTATAATGACGTTATTTATTTCACGTCTCTAGAAAATTAATGAGTTTTCTATCTACTCCTTTACCCGTGGTATGGCGACAATGCAGCTGAAAATGATTCAGATAGCATCTCTTCTACTCTGACCTGTTTCTAGTATTTCAAACTTGGTCAAAACCTTTAATATCGCACTGCTCATTAACTACTGTTTGAAGTCGGAGGGAGGAAAAGTCAGCTTAGAGATTATCAATGTTATCAAACAATCAAATTTTTCAATTAAAGAAAGCCGGATGGTTTGGCTTAACGGATAACGCTCCCATGCTAAGCAACAAGCGGTGGCGTCGAATTCCACTGCAAGCACGAGTATTTGAATGGCTTTGGTAAACAGATGAGGAGCAACATCATGCTTATTGGAGGCTTTAAGTGAAAAATAGCACTACAAGTTTCAAGATTATCTAACCCTTAGCCCAACGGGAATGACTGGTGTAATTACATCCAGGTAATATAAAGCATTGCAATGATATCACAATACCATCTGAACGTGATGGAGGGAGGATTAAACTTACTTTCAAACGTCTTCTGCATTGCAAGAAACTATTACTGCAGCACGTATTTTTTCAGAAGCTATGTTTGTAGCGTCAGAAAACGGATGCAAGGTCTAGAATGGTGTATGGCTGTAACTCCAAAAAAAGACGCTAATGCAAAAATCGTCTGAGACACTCGAGTACAAGCTCGATGAGTATCCAACCACCCTCTTTAAGAGATAGTCAAGTATGTGCACATCCATTAATGAATTCGAAACTTATTTAGTACCGTGTTGAACCTCCTTTAGTCCGGGTAACAGCACATATGCGGTTTGGCATAGATTTCACAAGATGTTGAATTAGGGTTCAACCTATTGCTGAACAACTCCTGCGCAATATTCAGCAGCTTTAACATGTCCCACACTATGACACCACCCCAGAACCTTGCGTTGTGCTTACTAGGCAAGTTGGGTTCATTGCTTCATGAAGCTCCCACGAAACTGCCTATGGATGGTACAGAACAAGGTCTACTGTGACTTGGATCACATTAATTTTTTTCCAGTCTTCCAGTATCCAGTCACAATATTCCTAAAACCACTGTAAACAAATTTTCCGGTCCTTCGCAGCATCCCTAGTATCCTCATCTATAATATACTGCCATGTAGTGCTTACATCCATGAACAGTTATGTCATGAATCTGAAGTCTAACAACTGAAGGGCGCATGTAGTGTAGCATTTTATTCTACGCAGAATGGAGCAACAAAATTCTTAGCAGAAAGTTTGCTATTAACGTGACGAGAATTTAGACCTATGATTTCAAAAGCTAACGCATGTAATTCTATCCTTTGAGTTTAACCATACTTACCCTTTCCTTCAATTTTTCCTTCAGGAAAGGTTTTAGAATGGAGTACACAGCTTCGAATATATAGGGATGGTTTACTATATGAACTCCTTTTATACGCAGTGGGAAGGAATCCTGAAATTGAAAGAATGAACAAGTTAATTGCTTTTATAGAAATGAAATGGAATAATATTAATACTCCTTTCAATACTCAAGTTCATAAAATCCTAGAAATGATTTAATCCTACCAGGAAGTCAAATAATCGGAAATAAAGTTGAAATGTAATTTTTATAATGACAATTACTCAAATTTCTGGTCACCTGGTGGCCAATGTCGTGCGATAGTTAACATTTCGTTTAACTACAAAATAAGTGCAAGGCTATTTTTTTTTCCTAACCACGAAGAAAAATATTACAAGATGAAAAAAGCGCTTGATACAACAAAACATGCCATATCAGCTCTACGATTGCTATACCTTGTGTATGCGTATATACCGGGAGGTATAGCAACTGTAGAGGCCTTTGTGTAGTTCCAGTACAAATTTCGTGTATATTTGAGTGAATTTGAATTGTGCCCATTATCTGCTCATACAAAAAGCATAGGTATGGTAAGAGAGGTGCTGTGAATAATTGATTTAATTCACATTAAACAGAAAACAATTAACTTTGGCAAACAATAGAGAAATGCAGTACGCCATGTCTTGTAAGATCAGAAGGTCTAAATATCGAAAGGTAAGCAGAGGACAAAATTATATAATAACGGAATTACACCTCAGGAAAATACCTTAGAGTTTTTTCTCCCGGAAACTCGGGTTTTTCATTCCGCGTACAGACAAATCGGCCTTCAGTACACACGCAATTTACAGACAAAAATACTGTTGATGATGGACGATAGACGTGTTGACGGTAGTAGTTCGTAGTTGAAGAATTAGTGGAGAGGATGAGATGTAATAGCGAAAAGTAGTGTGCCCCACAATGAGTTCTTTGACTCCCTGGAGGTGTCATGTAATAAAATTGGTATACAGGGTGTTCGGGATAAATTTGACATATTTATAATTAATTATATTTTTCCGTAAGTTACATGTATTAACACACACTTCTCTTCATTTAAAAGTTTGGACCCTTCTTCATTCACATACAAGATGTCAGAAAGGATGGATAGCTGGAACCCACCTGAATCATGGAAGAGAATAACTTGTATCATGATGATTCGTGCCCGCCATCAAAATAAGGATATTACGACTGCTGCCCAATGCTCCCTGAATACAGTAAAAACAATCAGGCATGAACTAGAGACTTGCAATGGTGACTACGAGGATGTAGCAAGAAGAAAGATCCCTAGCAGACGATCTGATTGCGTTCGTACAGCAGAATTCCTCGCAAATCTGCAGGAACAGGTGTTGAAGAACCCTGGCATTGGAATTCGGGCTTTGTTCGTGGAGTTGCTAACTGTAGTCAAGCCCTGGATAACAAGGGTAGGCAATGGTAGGCCGTATGTATGGCAGCAGGATTCGGCCCCTTGCCACACCTCTGGGAAAAGTCAAAAAATGGTTGTCTGAAAATTTCTACGACTTCACCAGTCCAAATGTTTGGCCTCCAAACTCCCCAGACATTAACCCCATGGATTATTTTGTATGGGGCACAGTTGAAAAAGACACCAATCGCACTTCCAGTAATACAAAAGCCCAGTTAATGGATAAAATTAAAACAGTTTTTGCGGCCCTTCCCAGGGAGACTGTAGCATCAGCTTGTTCGAGGTTCCGAAGCAGAATTGAAGCTGTGATCGATGCTAATGGTGGTTATTTTGAGTAAATCTTGTTGATAGTATTGTAATTAACTCTGCCTGCAATGTTTTTTTGTCAATTCATTAAATTTAATAGATACAAAGAAGATTTTCTTTTTCCTTACGAAACTGTCAAATTTATCCCGAACACCCTGTATATGGAGTGGGGTTTGCACGAAAGTGCATCGCGAGGGGATTTTGTGAGGATAAATTCCGTTCAAAGTTTCACCGATAGAGGGCGAACCCAGTGATAACAGAATGGTATTGAAAATTTATTCATATGCAGGAAACCCGTTACATATCACTACAGTAATTGTTCAACGTGTCTGCTGACACAAGCAATTACATGCTGCAAGGGGGTGAAGCCCATTTACAGAATGGGTGGAGCATATCTGGGTGGATGCAAACAACTTCGAGACAAATGGAATCGTAAATCCTCTAAGGAAGATGAGCTGCTCAGGTACACTCGGGACTTCAAATATCAAAAATCTACTGGTCTCAAGTCCAGAGACTTAGGGAACCATGCGGAGTTGCAATTACGGATGATGAGTCGTTCTTGACCAAATGTGCTAATGAGAAACTGCTTCATAAAAGATGCGATGTATTTTGTATTGTGTCCCGTCCTACATGAACTGGACTGAAGAACGTTTTTCCCTGCAAGTATTCCTCCAGCTTAGTGTATCACTTGGTAACAGCTGGTGAAGAGATTGCAGCTTGTATGGATACAAGTTTAACACCATGAAGGATGTGGGATACGGACGTTTTCGCTATACCCATCATTCTTGCAGCTTTCTATGCACTGCTTACGTTGCTCGCTGATTCTGCCGCTAGGGCATTCGTTTGAGATACCACAGCGCTGGTACGAGCTTCGGATCACACTAGTTTGCCGGTGTGAGAGCGATCTTTTTTTCCTCGAAATGTATTAGGCTGTAGTCCGAAAGGACTGATAGGGCCTCGACCTTTCTTCGTTCTTTTCTACGTTTGAAACTTTCGTAAAGCTTCCGCTGCCGATTCCCAGCTTACGTGAAACAACTTATCTTATCCACCAATGTCGGCATCACAGCAATAAACTTTTCACTATGATTTCTGTACACCAATTGAGAATTCTCATGCATTCATTGAGCCGACAGCCTGCATTTTACAGGATCTCATTTGCATGTATCTCACAAACGAGGCACGCGGTACCGTCTATTGCTGAAAATTTGAGCTAAATTTTCCGTCCAAAAAAAAAATCCCCTGATTAAGATTCATTTCTACAAACCGCACTCTAATATACCAATTTTTCCGAATTACAAATTTATGAGACACCCTGTATTTGTAGAATTTTCGGCTAGGTTTTTCTAGCCATTGTTAATACAGTCAAAGATAACCAATAAGAACACTTAAAATGGTAACTGCGTAACAATATATACTAAAACTAAAGAAGAGTAACTCCCTCTACAAACTATTAGAATTCAGAAAACAATTTACATAATTGCAATCAAGAAACACAAGAATGAGCAGTATTACTTAGAATGACTTCCCAAAGCTGCAAAGTTTAAACCAATCGTTTTAAGTATCGGACTGTGAAGGCGAGCTTCAGAACTGTATAGTATTCCAAAAAAATAACATGTAGGACTTTAGTTTTGTTCCAATGAATTCGATGTACACGCGTGTGGGTAAAGCAGGCTGGCTAATTTGTAATTACATTACAAATGTAATTCCGTAATTACATTACAAATTAATTATTCTTGCACCGTCGAAAACGTCTAGTTGATCGCTTAATGAACTAGACGATAGATGGCGCCACATTAATCTTGCTTTGATGAGAAGGAATGCTGAAAAGAAATTTCAAAAAAAGGACTCTCGATCTAAACACAGAAGCCATAGAAAACATTTTTACATTTATCCCATATTTAGAAAAAACTCCAATACCCTTTTGTAGAAATTTGTACTCAACTTTATAGAGAACTTACCGTTTGAAAAAAAAAAAGTAACATTAAATTTCTACTTTCAACATTTACATTAAGGCCATCTTCAGGAATGTGTATATGCACAACTGAAGTAGCACCATACTATTTCAAGTTACAAAATGTCTAAAATCTGCCTAGCCCGACATCTTAGTTAAAAAAGATAAATAGGAAAAAACTATTATTTACATTGAAACTTCCAGGAACATAATCAAGGAAGAAAAGCAGCCATAAAATCTGCTCAAACCTTATAAGGAATTACAAGTTACAGAAGGAAACGCAAATAGTTTTGTTGAATACCGTGATTACTTAAAATATGAACTTACTGGTATCCGACACTTATAGGCTAATGATCTAGACGATAGATGGCGCCACATGGATCTTGTTTTAAGATTTACACTCACAAAAAGTGATCAGAAACAAAACCAAACTATTTCTGAAAAGGTTAGTTCTTGGCCTTCTGAGGTTGCGAAAAAAGCGTATGACCCTACCAGAATGTACAGGCTTCCCCCCCAACAAAAAAATAAACTACCACAGAGGGGGTAGTGTAATGGTCGTGTTTTGGTGTCCTTTCGAATTATCCAATCCCACACTAAGTGAGCTCAATACCCGAAAAACAGGAGATGAATCATCCTAATCTCCATTGTAGCCAAACCGGTACTATCACAATTCACTACTTGCGTATCCAGGATGGCTTACGTATATTCAGCTTACATCCCTTCAATCTCAAACACGCGTACAAGCATACCATGTTCAACGGCCAAAATAATTAAATGAATTTTAATTGACTTATCCCCAAGCCATTACAACCAATTCAATCTTAGTTACATAAGTTCACCGCTCAACCCATTGAAGGCTATTTCACTTATTTCCTCTAATCTAAAAAAAAATCACATTCTCTGTCACTGTATTCTAGAACGCAGTTCGACCAAGTGCAACTTATAAACTACAATTCAATCTCCATCTTACATTAATTCATAAAATTCTAACCTACCAGATATCAACTCACGTTAGTCTTAGACACGCCCTTCTCCGAATCTACTGTGTAGATGTATTTTTTGACATCAAAATGCTGTAGCATGTGTATAATGCAGTGATATTTCAGTAAAGGATGACAGCAAAAGTTTTCAAATAAAGTTTTATTCCAATGGCTTCATTTATCATTGACAGCGCTCCGTCAGTTCAAACACCGAGTTTGGTAGAATCAACCTGTAGATTTTCTAGGCATGATTATACTTTCTCAAAATATATCTGGTCCCCTTATTTTTCCATTAAGCTATTCAAGACCTATAAGTTCTTCAAAACGTTAAAATTATCAATTCCACTTATAAAAGTACTTAACTTGGCTACATCACATGTCAGCAGATTCGTCCAAAACTAAAGAAAAGAAAGTACAAGCATGGATAACGTTCTTTCAGTTGCTCAGATACATCATAAGCTATTCGGTTTCTAGTAACGGTTTGCTTTGACAGAGCAATTTTGTCTACTTTCCTTTCGATGTTTATCACCAAGACATCTTGCAAATATTCGTACGCAAGGCATAATTTCTTCTCAATCAGAAAAACTTTCGCTTTTTAGCCAACGCTAAAGCAGTTTCGTAGGACCCTTCTGTCATCGCCAAATTTTCATAACTTTTTTTAAACAAACGTATTTCGCCTTCTTTTGACGTCTTCATTTTTCAATCACATTCTGTCCGTAACTCAGACCTAAGCACTAGTTTGTTTTCCTATTTCAGCCTGTTTTGTAGTGTATTAAAATGTCTTATGTGAGAATTTTCACAAACAATGCACAATGGTTTTCCTGACGAATTCGCTATAAATAACTCATTTTCCCACTGACATTGAATCCACTTTTTTTTATTTTTTTTGCACTGAGATGGGTAACTGAATGTAAAAACAAGGGTTAATTTTCGAAAAAGTACAAATGTTCAAAGCACGAACAAAGGACAACTCCGTAGCTCGAGTATCAATTGTAAACTGGCTGACAAACCTGGGACTCACTGCCGTCGCTAACGCTTGACGCCTCAGGATCAAACAAGTGAATGTGCACAAAACAAAATCGATAAAGAAAATAATTACTAAGTTTTATCTTTATTTCCTACAAATCGATTTTTGGTTAATACAATTTGCTTAAATAGGCTTATTTTATTATCATTGTGGTCCAATGCGCCACGTTTGGCGCATGCGTCACAGGTTGGTCTTCCCTAGTCTAGTTTCTATAACCGATTACCACAATAGAAATAACTGTTTGCCATTAAGGATACAAGGAATGCTTCCGTGGGCACACAAACAAATCTTCGGCTTTGATTAACTTTTTCTGAAGTCCGTTTATTCAACTCGTATCCATCTACCTTCCCTCGTCGGATATGTTTGCCTTTGTAAGGATCAAGTTTAATTTAATGTGAAGTCTCAAAATCATCCCCTAAAGAGTTTGAGTTATCCGATCAATTGACTACTCTGCCCTACCCGACAAATGAAATTTTTAGCTCTCGAGAATGTTTTTTTTGATATTTCCAGGTTTAGATAGTTATTCCACTAATAGATACATCTGAACTTGCTATTATCCTTCAACAAATATTTAAACAGCTGCATGAAGTGAAATGCAGCTATGCCCGCGTCACTTCCGCAATAAAATTGTGATGGATTTTTATGCTCGCAAATAATCGGAATTGCGTCTATCCTCCAAATCTTATTCATCCACTAACTATTCAGCCAACTATTTTCACGTGATTCAGCCGCTTTTTTCCTCATTTTTTGCAGTGATAATTTCCCCCATTTAAACGATATTCCGTCAACTAACCACCTGGATAATGTTCACTGACTTCCCCAACGTTTAACCCATATACACCGCACTAAGATTTATTCCTATTCGCGCTATTTTTCTGAATTCCGCTGTTTATATAAGTGATTATAAACTTACGAGTGATGCGATTCTATCTTCGTACTTCACGTAGTCGGCATAATCCCCCTCAATTTTAGACAAAATTCATATGCAGTCGAACCTCACCGGACGAACTTTCTTCAAATTGCTTCCTTTTTCATTATGTTCCCTACCCACGCTAAAGATAATAAAAATTATGACTCGTTCACAATTCCAAAAAGTGTGCAAGGACTGTACATAAGAATCGAAAATATCGCGAATGCCTTCAATCTATTCCTTTTCTGTTAATACAAAGTTCAATAGCTGCATATTATAAGCCTTTGCAGAACTGATTCTGAAAAAAGCGTCATGATTGGTAGTTTAGCCAAATTCTATTGGCTGTAACTTGTCTAACTGTGCTCAAGTTCTTTCGCACTCGAATAGTATTACTCCATCGTCTAATCACGAAAAACGCCAGTGTCCTATTTTATTTTCCCCACGTTATTGCACTGGTGATCTTGTGAATTTGCTCTTAATGCAAATGCACAATGAACAGTTTGATTTTCCAGCGTGAAGAGATCTTGTCCAAACTTGGATACAAGAACTATCCTGATGACATTTCTCCAATTGTTCTGATATTTTATGCTTCTGAGGCGATTCCCATCATTGCCGACTTATTCCTTTTGAGCGTGGGTTCGAATTCTGAGAGATATTTGTTAATAGGAAAGGGAGATGGATTTGTGAATTATTTTCCCTCAACAGTTGAAAGATGAATTTCCTCATCTGACAAGACAGCTTCTTCGCTTATCGTAGGCATGAAATGTCTAGTTTCACGAGTAGGGTTCCTCGATTACGTAACAAAAAACAAAACTTAAGCCCACGTAGGGTGTGTGTGGAGATTTTTTCTTGGGCGTATGAGGGAGATTAGCAGAAAATTGTTTCAAAGATTTAAAGTAAATGAGACTAGGATGATTTATCATTTAAGTTCCCTCGTTTCCGCTAATAGGTGGAAATTGTACCGTGTATGCTTTCCAGAAAAAACATCTCAATACCTTTCTAGAAACGATTTGGTCCTGAATTATTCTGCCTGACTGTACGCAATCGGAATAGCTTCCGGGATTAGTGGCTTCCATCCAACCTAATCAGAAACATTTCTCCAGACCGAGTTCATTAGGAAGTGATTTTGCCGATTGGGGACGGAAAGGAACATCGAGGTTGGAATTTAGACCAGATATTTTAACAATCTAGATTTGGGGAGAGGGGGAAACTTTTCTTTACGCTTCAATTTTTCAGTTTAATTTTAGGCAGTTGGGATGAAATTGGGAAACAAATATACAATAATGGATTCTTTATTAAGCCAAAAACGAATCGGCTAAGTGGTTGGCAAGTTGTGATCACAACCGTGTCTTCCATCAGACAAGCAAAATACTGTCTCGCGGCTATCTACGGAAATCGCGTTTTTAATGCGGCAACCCTCACAAAACAAAAGATGGATCTATGATGTTGGACGTAACTAAAATATTTCCTGTGTGAAGAAATGTGGAACAAATAAGCCAATTCGTTTCGGTCTGCAGTTCAAAGATACTGTTTCAAGGAGTTGAACTTATCAAGTCGTGATATTTCTAATGGATGAAAGTTATATCAATGGGAAGTACTACAGCAGTTTGGCCTTTCTGCTGAGGAGTGCGAAAGCTACGCCTCAACTACGTCTTTAATTCACACTTGCTGTTGTTCTGATCCAATGGTTTACCTGAAGGCTAGGAGACATCCAAGGCCAATAACGAGTCATTGGGTGTGCAGGGATAAGCAAAAGATCTGGTTACTATAAAACCTACCATATACCACTAAGCATGAGGCGTTCAGTGTTGTGATGAAAAGAATGAATTTCATACCAGCGTTTTGAACGAGATTTGCACGAATCATTAATCTTGACTGCAAAAAAATTTAGTTTTTTGCCCAATTTCAGTTGGCTTCATTTGATATCTAATAATACCCATTTTGTTACTAGTTTCAGCGATTTCTTTAGTCCATATTTGCCGCGACTAAGTTTCACCTAGGTGCATTAAGGCCAATTAGTCGCTTTGATAATCAAATCAATACGTATATGTTCATAATTTGAACAATTTCAGATTAATAGTAAGAACCACTAGACACCCAAGTTTTGCAAAATAAAAGTGTGCTATATTTTTATTTCTAACATACCGTGCAACTGAAGTCGAAATAAAAAATCGATGTAATACGCAAGATACTCCAGTGTTGTCCAAAAGTGCGCCGGCGAGTTTTAAAATAGTTACAGTAGCGTATAAATAGGCAGTTTTATGAGGTAGCTTCTGCATTTTTATTCGCTGCATCTTACTAGAAGAACCAGTGAAGCATCTGCTTGTGGAACCAAGCAATTTAGGAGAAAATGGAGACAGCATTACAGTGAAACTTTTCAAATTAAGCAGACTACAGATGAATTCAAAAATGATTATGACAGTATAAGATTTACACGGAACAAAGAATGAATAAGTTCTTAAAATCAATGAAAACTACCTGAATTAAACATAGGATCTTGTTGATGGCAGTAGGGCTACTCATCTGTCGGACATGAGCCCACTTGAATCCTTGCAGATCTACGATAATGACGACCCCATTGATTTGAGTAATTTCATTCTCGATTACCTTCTCCAGAGTGAGCACAGAAGCACGCATCCCCACAAGAAACGGAAATCTTTCGGGTTCACCTAAGATAGGAGACAAATTAGAATGAATATAACAATGGTTAAATATTAATGGTGAAAAAGGAGTTGTCAAATGCATCTTCCAGCAATAATACTGCCAGTTTCTTCAAATTTCAGGTTAGGATAACTACGGAAATTGGAATGGAATACCATTTTCTCTCCTCCTGTCAAGGAAGAAACTTATCAAATTTACCGACTTATTTATATACGTAATTGAGCTGCTGGTGCGAATTCCATACAAAGATACAAAAGAATTACCTAGGTAATTGTTCGATTTGTTTGAACTATCAAAATGATAGTTTTGATACAGGTACGAGACTTCGCAAAGGTGGAGAGCGAGGTCAAAATAAAGCAGTGGAAAGGCCAGACATTAAAATATGTAAATTTGAATTATAAAAATAAGAGGAATGAACAACGCTCCTTTTGAAAGCAATGGCTGTTTCGAAATACTTATCGAAACAATCATGTCAAATTTTAAACTTAAATGTTTACTTTTCATCTATATGAAAATTTTTGAGACTGTTGCATAAATAAAGAAAAAATCCAAAGCCACAATACAAGTTTCTGCTCACGCCATTGAACATAATCATGTCCCACAAACTGAAACAGTTAGCATCGTTGAATTCCAACACGATAAAGATATCCGAATCAGTAGCTATCAGGACAAATTGTAACAACCCTTAATATTCGCCGCCCTTACATTTAAGGGAAACAGTTCTATCAAATAAAAATTAATGCTAACTTACAAATCAGGATACTTGATGTTCACTGATGTATAGGGAATACTATCGTTCTTCCACACTTCCGAGATCGGTTATATTAGAAATTTTCTTTCCTTAAATTACTTTATAATTTCATATCGGTCGTCCAGTTGGTTCAAAAAAAGGTATTCTTATTTCATCATTTACACACATTAAACATTGCTTTTAATTTTAAATTAGCACGGCACTTATCTCGTGTTTGATTTTTAATGGTAATTTGTGTTACACTTCGTTTAGTTTTAATACCGCTTCCATATATATAGAAGTTAACGCTATCAAAGTAGATCTGCCACCACCCACTTATTGACAGACGTCTTTTCGCTAATATTGTGTCCATCACAAAACAACGTAACCAGAAATATGTTATATTCTTTATAAGGAAAGCTTCCTTATAAAGAAGCTTTTTATTCTATAAACTTAAGGAGAAAGATGAACTTAAAGTTCAGAATACTATTCAATAGGGTTTTAATTTTTGGGGCCACTGTTTTCTGTCAAATATCCACATTGGTATTCACCAATGCGGATATTTGACAAATACCAATTACTTTTGGCCTACTTCCCCCTGTGAAGTTTTAGTTCTATGCAAAAGTCGTCCAATTAACTCGCTTTCCATTTTTTGAAAGTGTTTAAAGAAAGTTTCGCACATTGAAGGTTTTTCAAGATCACCTTTTAGCTAGATATGTTTTTAGATTTTTAAAGTTTCCTAAATTTGGCTATTAAGGGTTGTGTAACAGTTGCTTCAAATAAGAGCCTCGTTAACTCATACTAAATGAGAACTGAGTCAAAACAATTCAATAATTTTCAGTAGCACCATGAGCGACGGAAAGGACAAACTACTGTAAGTTTTTTTTTTTATTATTCAAGTTTGTCCATCCGGAAGAGTAATGCTGGTGTTGTGTTACTAGTCTTTGTATCGATTTTGCCAGAATTTAAGTTAATACTAGAAATCTTTAGGTTTTTGCGTCAGACAAACGACTACTGGCAGTAATGGTAATATTCTGTTTGCTGGCTTTTTACACTTTGTATATTTGCAAACATTTTCTGTAGTCCTGAAGCGACAAGATGTTTCAAGTAGTTTACGTTAACTCATGCACTATATCGAGTTAATATTAGCCTATTCCATGGTTGGAAGCAAGAACTAGAGGCAAACCAAAGAGATAGACGGTTGATGGCTAATCCTGGAAGCCAATAGTTTAAGAAATAATTTATTATGAACGCTTTCACTCAAATCAGATTACCATATGATGAATTCTTGATCTGGGTGAAGAAAATAAGGTGTCACCTACAAATTTTTTATCCATTCACTTCATCCACAAATAACTATTACGAGTAAACAGAGGAAGGCCTCGAACATTTACCTGAACTTTTAAATCGGTGAAGACAGATCTTCCAAAACTAAAGATTAAGGAAAGCAACGATACCATTAACCAACTTCGAACATTACATTGACAAGCAGGTATTTTTTAGAAGTGGAAGAAAAACACCGTGGGCACACAGCAAACAGTCACTGACAAATGAAATAAGATTCATAGTGCAACAAATATACACTGCCCGTTAAGTTTCCAGAAATGCGTTTGCGTAACTAACCATACTCACTGCCCGTTGGTGATACGTAATATCTTATGGGGAAACTATACCTATAACATATGCTTCAGTTGTTCGTGCCCTGTAACTTTTACTCCGTCCACTTCATTGAGTGATGGCAGTTGCTCAAAAGAAAGATGTTTTCGCAAGACCAAAATAACATTTCTGAAGTGTCGAGGTGTGATACTCTGGTATAACTCACTATCTCCATACTTGCTCCATATGGATTCGTCAGAGTTCGATGTGAGCCCTAAAAGTGATCACGTTGAAAGTTTTATTTCTTAATGTTAAGAACCAAAAATGTAAATGCGTGCCTAGTTATTTAGTGTTCGAATTCACAACTCAGAGCTTATGTATGTCGACTTGGAAGGGGGGGGGGTGAAAAGATCCGGGCATTTCATTAATGTCAGTAGTGTGGCCATTAATTACGATACCGTAGTAATGAATTGTTGGGTTGTTCACCTATATAGCAATATACTCGGTTTGGAGCACAATGTGGAAAGGAAAAGATAGGACTGAAATTACTGAAATATTAATAGAAAGGATCCAATGACATTCACATTCAGTAACGGACTCATATTTTGACAATCTTCCATCCCGAGATAAGTTAGGTAATCGGAATACTGTTGTGAAAACTAAACATCGAACTTTTTCGAGCCAATTCCAGTGAGACTACCGAAGCTGCAATTTAACAAATTTTACCGATTATCATAAAAATTAAGAAAATCGCAGCTCAATTTAAAACAATCCGAAAACTAATGTTTTATGCGTTCAGAAATAAATCTCTTTCCGTAGAAAACTGCACAGACTAAATTGGAACTTTATATCTGAACTTACTAAGCGAATTTTGATGTTGAAATTACGAAAGAACTTCGAAGTAGTTTGCAGCATCTTGCAATAAAACATAACCAACCGCTTTGAGATGTGTAGGTGAATGTCAATAAGATATTTTCCTAAAAACAATTTCCTGTTGAAACTTATGTTCAATCGTTACAAGGTTTTATTTAGCTACACGGAAGATGGGCAGGAAAGAATGCTGACAAACGAGAAACTACACAGATCGTGCTGAGCCTGACAATACACTAAACTTTCCAGAAATAAATTTTTTTAGACCAGTCTTTGTATTCTTAACCTGCGGCAGTGAATTCCATTTATAGGGTATTTTCCTTGGTAGATTTCATATACTTCGATCTAAAGAATTTATTTGCGATTAAAACCAAACGTACGACAGAATGTTAAACGGACAACTATGATGGAACCATCATTAAAACCGAGCTAAAATTTAATATCAACGTTTAATTTTACAAAACCTTCCATTCCGGAGTTTGTGATTACATGAAGTTCGCAGTGCTGCTCTTTCATGAGGTGATCATTTCTCAAACTCATAAGCTAACAAATGGTCAATTTCGCAACTTATGAGGGATTTTCAGATGGCGAATGCCAAGTATCCGTCTTCATGTTTATTTATTTACAGATTACAATAGGTAAACTGTCCTGCAGGAAAAAAAAAAACTTCAGATAAGTCATGTATTAATTATGGATTTCGGTTATTGGGTGGAGAGAGGTGATATCATTGCTTTGTGAGAACGCAATTCCTTTGGGGAAAAAAAAAGGAAATGGGCCAAACAAGGATTTCGGAAGCGGGATATAAATTAACGTCAAATGAATGAAATTCATCTCAAATTACGCAACCTGGAAGAAAAATCCAACTACAAAAAAGATTTATAAAAGTATACAATAATCATGAGATGAATTTCAAGATCCAACTGATGCTGATTAAGGTGTACTTAATTCAATTTCCAATCTATAAATGGAGAGCAAAAAATTCACTGAGTGAAATTCAGTTCTGGATCCGTAGACAATTGTACTAATAAACTAGAATTGTACTAGTTTATTGGTAGACACCAATGGATTATGCAGCCAAAACGGACGCAAGCTGATATCCGCAGAAATGCTAATACCATTCCGTGAAGAAATATAGTACCATCCGTAAAACTTTTTTCCATCGTGGATTCGATAGCACAAATCCAAACAGTTTAAAATCATTATCTATCCCCTGATAGACCAGTCCCCACTGAACAAAGAAGTTTTACATCCTTGTTTTCTTTTCACAGAAACTTAAATCTGGTATTATCCTTTAAAAAGGATATAATGCAAATTGTATTTACTTGGTCTGCTTTCAAGCTTGCCATTAAACTCTTTCCAAGGATATATTGAACGGCTGTACGAGTCTTTTGTGGCTGTCAATGTGGTATAAATTGGTCTTATTTGCGTCGAGCGTAATGAAAACCGTAAGTTTCTCCTTTTCTGTTCATTGTCTACGCTTCAACTACTTAGGTCACTGGTGGGATAACGACGGTTACAATACACTTGTGTAGAACTTTGTTACTCCATATTTTTCTCAAAAAATATTTTTCTGAATAATTAAAGATTTTTTTCTTAATAACCGAGATCAACTGCAAAGATATCTTAGCTGTCCTTGTTAGTGGAATATAAATGGTAATGAAAACTAGTATGAATAAAAAAAATAAAAAAGGTACAGAGCATGCACATTCCGAAAAATACTGAAATTACCTTACCAACTCGCATCACCACGATGGTCCGTCCTTTTGAATCCCTGTATGGCAACACCGTAACTAAATTTTCATCGAACACATCACGTACTGCATGAGGTGAAAGGTCGCCATAGATGTCCGAATGTTTCGATCGGTACTTGTAGTAATTTGTTATGAGTTTTGCAGCCTTATTGCAATTGAACTTCCGTGCTCGGAGAAATCTGTACAAAAAGGAATTGTCTGTTCTAGAAACGAAATCCGGAACACCTGAGATATGAAATAAATAAGTATTAGAAGTCATAACACATATGAGTCCGATTTGAGACAGCGATAAATCTAATTTGTAAAAAAAAAAAAACGAGCCAAGTATACTGAGAAAAGCAGTTGATTGGTAGAATTCGGGAAACAGCTGCTTAACGTTGTAATTGAGAATTACAATAATCCTCATCTAAACATAAAAAAAAATCACTAATAACTGTCAAAGTAGCGGTTTAAATTGTAACCGGACGCCTGCGTTTCTCAGAACTCCGCTCGCTTTACACATATACCATTACCTTCATGTTCATCCTCCAGAATTACCAACATGTCAATGCATTAAATTTACCGTTTTCAATGAACTGGATAAAGATACTTCTTGTTTTGATTAATCAGACAAGCTTCTTAATTTTCCGGTTGTCAATGAGTATATCAAAAGTGATAGGGCTTGTGGACCTAGACTTAAGATTTGCAGGCTTCTGGGGAGTCAAGACTTCGTAGGATGATTCATCACAATGCGTATCATATCCTGCTTAATTCATTTATCGTTGGTGTTCTCAATGGCACCCTCGAGGAAAGCATTCTACTCCCCATCCAACACCTCACTTTTGTAAGATCCTTACAGCTTTTAGGAATAATTCCTAGTTCTCCCATCGTATGTAATAATTTCCTCTCAATTTGTCGCATTTATCACTACCTGCAAAGCTCTGGTGCACATTCCCTCAATCTGAACCTTCTGATGCATCATTCAACTGCTTTCCTTATGTAGATTAATACAAATCCAAATGGGACATAAGTGCCTTATAGTGGTGCTAAGTAGTAGGGATAAGGAAGCTTTTCTTTGTAATCATGGCAGAAATTTTCTGGATAACATGTCATGGCATTGCCCTCCCTGAAAAATCAGCGTCCTGTCCAATACTCTAGTGCTTCGCCTCCTTCCACATGAAATTTCAAAACAATTCACTCCGTGCTACCTTCTCTGATCCAAAGTGCATGACCTCACGCCCGGCCACTTTGAAATACGATTCCCATCCTAATACAGACAGCGTCAACCTCTCCTATTCAAACCTTGTAGCAAAAGCAAACCGAAGCCGGTCATTAGTCAAAACTTACCTTCAAATCATTTATTCTTACAAACCCAGGCCTATCAAAGGGCCCAACAAAATCCTGCGGTTCACATTCCTTTCAAGCAAACTATGTTCCATGTGGTCCGATAGCCTTACTCATATCTATTAAACTTCAACTGAATTTCTTGAACTACCAGTTGCTGCTTTCTAGCTGTACTGAATGCTACCCCCCCCATTTCCGCTCCAACGTGAAACATCGACAAAATGCGCAGTTTATATACATCTGGGGATGTCATTCATAACATCGATATAATTATTATATCAATGTTATGAATGACTAATAATATAGAAAAGCATTCGATACCTCTGATAAAAGATCAATCTCAATATGCATAAAAATTTATGCTCTAATTTAGAATCAATTTATTCAGAAAAAACCTAATCCAGAAATCCTTTTGTTTTGCTCTTCAACCTCAGTCGAAATAAGGGCATGCACCGATAACATGGTACTCATCGAAACGTCGATAATCCTGGAGATAGCCTTACCGATGATTTATCAATTTCAGTTTATATGCTATAGATATTCACCGGTAGTTATTACGCTTATTTCATGTGCTTAGTTTGTAATGAAGTAGATAGGTTTGGTGGTTATTGGCGCAAGGAGGACAACTTAAGGTTACATTACGGTGATGCAAAGGTTACAAAGCAACTAAACACGTAATTAGATCGCTAAGCCATGTTATGAATAATTACAATAATTATCACGGGAACATTTTACTGTTTTAAAACTGAAGCTGAATTGATCGCAAGCATTCGACCAAATAAATAAATGAAATGTTAAATGCAATTAAAACATTTCAGGTTTTAGAAAATGCTGGACGACACGAAAAAGCATAAAATTCTTTTCTTCTATAGAAAAATATTCTTGGAAGGGATAAACCAATTTCACTGAAATTCAGTACTTGGAATCATCAAAAATTGTCGGCCTATCTCAGTTGCTTTCAAATCAGATCATTTCAGAAGAACTTTTAAAATCTAACTGCAATAATTGCTGATCGGTAGAATTTAGTGAAAGCCGAGATGCATATAATAATAAAATTGTCTCAATTTTAGTAGAAATATGAAGCAAAATAAATGTCTACTGTACATAAGTCAAAGGATGTCCACACCAACGTGCATTCTTCAATCCAAATCTTGTGCAGCCATTTCAGAACGGAATGTCAAAAGCTTCTACATTCAGAACTTACTAGAAGCGTTTGACAATGAACAATGTTTCGCTAATCTTATTCAAAAGAGCCATCTGAAACCACCATTTGTAATATAAAAAGGCATAATGGCCCCATAAAATTCAGGCATAAGAATCAAGATTGTTTAATGCCTCGTAATACGAAATATTAGCACTTTTACAAGTTAGTAGTCTAATTCTTCTACGATTAAGAATATTCTTTACAGTAGTTATAAATAATGAATCTTCGAAGCAGAGTAGTAACAATCCACGAAAACCGAAGTGACAAAAGCCAATAAAACACTTTCCAAAAAAAGGTGTTCCCATATCCACTGCTAAATTCGTAACCTTAACAGCAATACTATGTTCACTGATAGTCAAGATAACGTTTATCCCAGCACAACCTGAACTAACGAGGTTGACATACAGTTCAACTGTCCAAGCTATACTTCACACAATTTTCTTTAAGGTTAGCATGTGTGCACTCCTCAGATCAGCTACAGCATATCAATGCAAAATCTTGAAATGATCTGCTCCTGCTCAATTTCTTTGCCATATTTTGTCACATTCAATTTCGTGTCACACTAAATTCCGATAACCATTCTGGACTATCACTGGAGATTCAGTTTTTACAGTCCGAATACCCAAAATAGTAAAGAGATCGTTTTCCTTGGAGACTTCACAATTCAAACTAATTTTCCTTCTCTAATTCCACTGAACAGGCTGGTAGCAAGCGGCGAGACATTTGCGCTTAAACACTGACCCAATTTGCCCATGTATCCATTAGGTATCTTACTCTGAATGTGGACCTCTTTCGTGGCATTGCAATGTTTTAATGAGATGACCTTCGAGTTTGTCCCCAGTCTATTTACTGTTTTTCTCTTAAAAGTTCTGCTCTTACAAATAAAGTCACTTAGTGAATGAATTTAGAAAGAATTCCAAAAATTCTTTCTAAAAATCCTCGATTGATATCCAGGTTTTCGCTCTCCGATAAGTGTTGGAGACAGTCCAAGAAAAACGCAGCAAGAAGCCAGAAACAACTTAGCGCTTCACCGATAATGCAGCTTGCAACAACTGCAATAAACCAAGTTAAAAAACGGACAAGTGCAGAAATCTTGCCAAATTCACACTGGCAATGATCGCAATGTGATCTTAAGAACTGCATTATCCTCTAAGTTTTATATAAAGACGGAAAGTTAGCTCCACGTTATCCACAGCATCTTATGCCGTGCCTCTAGTCTTTCTAAAAGAAATTTGAATAATTTGATTACTATTACTCTTTCCTACTTAAGCGGCGGCATTTCCTATAGCATGAAAGCAAAGAGGTGATTGAGAAACTATCTTCGAATTGCTTTCACATCAGTTTCAAATTATCCAATCAGTCCAATTCTTAAACACTTAGAGGCTAACTTGGAGAAAATAGTCAAGAGGAAAAATACAGGATTGGACAGATGAAAATGGGACAGCATGGTTTTCTGAAGGGTAGATCATGCCTCAGTAACTTGCTCACGTTTTATAACACAGTGACGGCTGAACTGGATAAGGGTAATGGGTTTACAGTGATTCTACTGGACCTTGCCAAGGCCTTTGACAAGATACCACATGGAATTCTAATCAGTAAACTGCAGCATATGGGGATGGATATAGGGTTGGTGAGATGGATAGGAGGGTGGTTGGAGAGATATCAGAGTGGTTTATTAAGGAGTAGAGTCCAAAAGACGGCCTGTGACTAGTGGTGTGCCGCAGGGTTCTGTTTTGGACCACTACTGTTCAATTTGTTCATTAACATGTTCGCTGCCACGCTACTCTGAGTTTGTTCCCGCACGCCAAGCGCTTTCGCGTCTTCAAGGTCACTACAAGTAATCTCGTAGCTGGCTTATCAGATAGAATTTTGTTTCATACGTCAACTACGAGATTACTCGTAGTTGGCGTATGAAAATGTTATATGTTTATGTAAATGTAACATTATATGAAATATGTTATAAAATTTATAACATGATTACTGGAAATGCAATGTCTGCATTAAAATTTAGAGATCAATTTATTTCAATTTTTGTTGGAATGGATGAACTTACAGCATCAGAGAATATCAGGAGGAATCGGGATTTTCATTATTTGGAAATTTTACCGCCAACAGAAAAAAGAATCACCCGACAAAGCCATGCTGTGTCTGTACAAGAAACAAACGTAGACGGGAAACACGTTATTGTTCTGTTTGCCAGGAAAAACCACCATTATGCGTGGAAAATTGTTTTAAGATGTACCATTCTTAATTTGAATAAATTGTTTTTTTTTTATTTTACTGAGTGCTTTATTTCATTGATTGGTTTTTATTTTTTATTGATTTTATTAGTTTTAAATTGATTTACAAATTACGTGTTATACTACGGATTAACTCGCGCTTGGCATAGGAGGTTGGTAATCGACATACGAGTATACTCGTAGTTGGCATCTGAGGCACATACACAATATACTATATTTTCGTTGAAATTATTTCCCTTCTACCAAGCCCCCAGACATGCGCTCCGCTTTATTCAGAATCCAAGGGTCCAAATTAAGGTAATTATACAAAGGGATAACTCGTGTTTGGCATAGGAGGTCGATAAATCGACATACGCGTATACTCGTAGTTGGCTTGTGAAGCTCATATACGAACTACGAGTATACTCGTAGTTGGCAGCGAACGTGTTAACGATATAGGAAAAGATCTGAGAGGAAATGTTCATTTGTTTGCTGATGATGCAAAGCTGGGTAGAGCGATAGTGAGTGCACAGGATATCAAAATTTTGCAGGATGATTTGGATAGTTTGGAGGACTTGGCTAAGGAGAATGGATGTCAATTTAATGTGGCAAAGTGTAAGGGTTTGCATTTTGAGGTGAAAAGATTAGCAGCGGTATATCACATTGGTAGAACCGTACTCCAGGAGATTGAAGAGGCTAGGGATTTGGGAGTGTTGGTGGATAGGGAGTTGAAGTTTAGGGAGAACATTGCAAAAGTGGCTAAATCAGCTCATCAAATCACTTGGTTGCTGAAAAATACTTGAACAAGCAGAGACAAACAGGTTATTGTTCCTCTCTATCGAGCCTTGATAAGACCCCATCTAGACTACTGTGTCCAGATATGGGCGCCAGGGTTTCTTCTTGATGGGGGAGGAGGTGGAGAGGATCCAGAGACAAGTGACCAAGATGATAGCAGGTCTATGGAATGAACTTTATGAGAACAGGTTGAAGGTATGTGGGTTGCAGAAATTGGTTGATAGGCGCAAAAGGGGTGATATGATTGAGACATTCAAATTACTGAAGGGTTTCTATAAGATTAATTCAGAAGATATTTTTGAGAAAAGGACTGGTGGTGGGAGGACTAGGGGATATACATGGAAGCTGGGCAAGAGTGTGGTTAGCAAGGGTATTAGATCTCGGTTTTTTTTTTAATTGGAGAGTGGTGAATGAGTGGAATAAGCTGCCAGAGTCTGTTGTGGATGCCATGACTGAATGAGTTCAAGGCGAGGTATGATAGATGTGTGAATGTCGAATAGTTGTTCTTGACATGTTAGGGCCTCCCTCGATGAGTCCATCGACTCCTTGGAGTTGTCCGTAATAATAATATTTTTTATGACTGTAGCCGTGCGTGTTCACGGGACCGGTATGCCTGTTTTGAGGCTTGAAAAACCCGAGTTACCAGGAGAAAACTTTCCACATGAGACCAGTTAACACATCTTTGATTAAAAGACCAGATAAAAGTTCCTCACGTCACTGACGGGAATCGAACCCAGGTCTTTCCGACCAAAGGGCTTCGTCTATACTGACCGAGTTACAGAGGCTCAGTAACGTAATAATCATTAAATATTTTAACCTATATTAGAAAGTTGATACGACGCGATGTGTGCACGCGCGCGTGGTCATTTATTATCTTATTACGTAAAATATTTACGCTTCTGTGAACACGCGTCATCAAAACTTAGGAACAGTTGTGTAGACTAAGTGACTGCTAATAGATATGAACGAGAAAAATCACGTGACAGGAAAGTAGCGGTGCAGGATATCAGATTTCCTAAATGAAGGGCAGTACAGTGTAAAAAAAAAGACATCGCTTGGAAGCATTAGCGAAGTTTGCTTATGGACAAGCTATTATTTCATAACTGAAAATGAATTAGTGTAATTACGATAATGCAATCTATTGTTGCTTCCACAAGTACATGGATGATCAGTTAACCCATATCAGCGTATTACTAAAATACCTTGAAAACACCAGAACCATATTTTCTTCAACGTCAAATGCATGAATGATATTGAGCAAGAAGTCGCCTAGAAATAAAGCTGCGTCAGTGGATCCAGTACTTCCTCAGATATTAATCTTAAACTGTAATTATAAGGTACGGTTCATAATTGCATGTGTAGCGAAATTCGTGACAACAGAACAGAGAAATCTGACCTTGGTTCGAGGCTATCTGGTGAAAAAACGCGATGTTAGAAAATGCTGAAAGATTTTCTATTTTTGTTGATTTAAGTGCTTTAGATTTAATGGTGTATTTTAATGTAATTGAACTATAGCATTTTAACATAATTGCAGAAATATTAGGTTTTTACTACTTAAGAATGGCGCCGAAGGTCGTCACAACAGAGCAGTCTAAAGCTCAAGTTGTTACTACTGAGGAGAGATAATTTGAAAGGAAAAGATTAAAAATATCTAGATTAAAAGAAATTAGAAAATCAACCAGAGGGAAAAAAATGGGAAAATGTTTAACTAAACTTACAGGATAAGAAAAAGGATCAGAATAGTAAGGAATGCACTGAATTTGGTAATCCTAATATTATTAACAATGTAAGTCGGTTAAAATCTAAGAAGAGGTGATATGGTATGGTGATTCAAATCTTAACATTTGCGCTTGCCGAGGGAGTCACCACTTCTAGTTTCCGGATGGCGAAAATTAAATATGGTAAACATAATCGAAAACAAAAAAAAAGAATAGTAAGAGGAGATGTTAGTTCTGATAGGTACTAATAATTTAAGTTGTGACAAATACAGTACGAGAGAAGAAATGAAAGGTCTGTTGGTAGAAGCGAGAAAGAAATAAGTAAAAATTTGAGATGACTCCCAGTTATGATAGAATCGAATTAAGGACGGTGATAGTGATAGCAAATGATTTCACATGCAGGCTGTGCAGAAGAAATCGATGCGAGTTTAGATGTGTGGAGCGAGTTTGATGGCAGAAAAGACTTGTATAAGAGGGATGGTCGGCACTTGAATCATTTGGCATCAGGAGTTTGGAAAAATTACTTTTGTATGAAATCTAATACAGAGAGTCAGGGAAACTAGATCAATGAAGGAATGGGAAAAATGTGTAAGTTTAGCTATGGTATGCAAACGTGACAAAGATGAATGTCTTCGAACATGGTTATGTATGTGGCGAAGGTGGTGGAAAAATATGCTTTGGATTCGGACCTTTTATGTGGAGGGAAAAGAAAAAAAATTCTAGAACAAGACCAAATAGATTGCATATCGAATTATAAGAATAGGTTAGGAGGTAATTTCTTATGTCTATACACAAATGCTAGGAGCATTAGAAACGAAGGAGTCGAGTTAGTTGCTTTATGCTATGCGCCCTAAGACTTGGCGTTAGTGAAACCTGGCTATCAGAATCCGATATCGTAAGTGGGATCGAGTAATGGGTATACTATTTTTAGGAATAACAGAAGAGATAGTACTAATGATATCAGATCACTCAAGTACAGTTAGGGTAGAAGCGTAAGAAAAGAATGGTAACAATGTCTCACGTAGGGGTGGGTTTGAGACTATCCGGTGTGGAGGTTAAGAGTATGAAATATATGGTGTGGTGTTGCTACAGACCTGGCGACTCAGCTGCAGGGGACAAAGAATTAAATGATTTGAATAGCCTGGAAAATTGGGTAAACGAAAATGACTATGGATTTAATGTTAGTAAATATAAAATTAGGCACTTTGGCGTGATTAGATTTCCAGAGGCATATTACATTAGGACTTTTGCTACAAGAAACTGAAGCAAGGGATCATGACGTATTGGTGGATAGGAACTTTATGTTCAAAGATCACATAATAAAAGTTGCCAACTCAGAGGATAATTGCGATGTTGAAGCTTACCTTGATATGCAAGGATAAAGCCATTGTGCTTCTTTATAAGGCTTTGATATGACCACAGCTGGATTATTGTGCGCAGATTTGATTTCCCGGATTCCAAGGGGATAAGAAAGTTGTGGAAAGGGTGCAAAGTTAAAGATTATATCCGGGTTATGGGATGATTATCAGGACAGATCGCTAGTATGTCGATGATAACTAGTTAATAGGAGAAAGAGGCGATATGATAGAGGTCTATAAACTTTTGAATGGATGTCATAGGATATCAACTGATGAAATCTGTCATTATATGGAAGTGGGGAGAGAAAACAGCGGGGCATCTATGAAAGTTTGTTCAGCCAAGAATAGGTTTTTCTCTCAGAGCTGTGAGTGGAACTGTTTGCCTTTAGGAGTAGTAAGTGCATCTAGTGTGAATGAATTTATAGCCTCCCTTGATGAGCCCTTGACTCCCTGGAGGTCTTAGATAATATCAGTTACATAGGAGTACGTTGTAGAATGTTTCAGATTTGAATCTGAAACATTAGTCAAATTGAGCGGTTCAGTTAAACTTGGTATGCCAACAAATGAAAAACATTTACATTTCAAATTTATACGAAAACATGCATCAAAAATTTACGTTGATACGAAACAAAATCAGTAGAAAAATTTATGTTGAGTGTATCAGTTTAATTAAATGAGCAATGTTTCAGCGTCAGTTTCCGATCTCATTTCGTAAATGAAATTAGCCATCTTGCCTGAAGCTGTGCTGTTGATTAGCCTGATTCGACGTGAAGGAAACATGTAAAGAATCTAAGTCCAAATACACAGCGAATTAATCTCATCAACGACATTATTGCAAATTTCATTCACATTCCTAGCACCATTTCTAAGTCTAATGAAATTATAGGAAATGAGATTAGAAATAACTTTAGGATTAAGACTACAATTCTTTCACAGCTATAAATGAGAAACATTGCTCATTTAACTGGACAGTAATGAACTTGAACATAATTTTTGTACTTCTCATTATAGAGAAGGATTAAAATTATTAACTACTGCAGTGAGAATTCATTGATGGAGACTGACCTGCCCACTGTCTCGAAATTTAAGATTGCATTAAACGGCCTCTAAAAATAAAAGGCGTTAGTCGATTTAAAATTTTATTGTACAAATTACAATTCCCACGAAGATTATGGCATGTCCCCAGCTGCAAACTCCATATTGAATTCTTGAATAGATGCAAAAATTTAAATGACTATGCATTCAGTATTGTGCATTCCATAGCAATCTTAACTTATTGTATGATTCTTACGATTTGTTTCAAACTGTTCCACTGTAGAACAGTTTGAAATAAGGTTTAGAATAATACCTGTAGAACTTCCACCGGTATTACTCTAAACCAGGGGTCTCAAACGCAGCAAAGGCCAGTCAATTAGATGTATATCAGGCGCAGCCGTATTAAATATTATGTGAACCAAAACAAACTAAAAAAAAGGCCTTGTGTTGCCGGGTCTTTACACCACCATTTAAATTTTATAACCATTTTTATTTTAAAAATAAAAGTTTAGAAAATATAAGTTCAATCACATTTTATTCATACTTTAATAAAATTTAAATATATAATTTTGACTTAAAAAAATCTTTATTTTTGGAATACGAGTCCTTTTTTAATTTGATTTTTATCCTGAAACCTGACATCTTTTCCTCTGTACAAAGATGTCAATATCTGCTTTTTCGTATTGCAATATGAAGTATTGCATTTGATCTAGAATCTTTTAGCCGTGAGCGGAACTTTGACTTAAGTTTCATAATTTAAAATAATTGCTCTCATACACTGGTGCTGCCAAAGATTGACAACATTTTTGCACAATTTTATATTTGGGATATTTACTACCGAGGTATTTATAAAATTTGGTATGCCAACTTCGTTATATTTAATTTTAATTGAGTATTGTACTGGAGTTCAATTACTTCCATTTGTAATTCTTCGTCAACATTTTCAATATTGATTAAAAAGGATAAAAATGAATAATTATTCAGTTCAAACTGGTTGAAATCAGAAAATCTTTTTTCAAATTCAATTCTTCAATTTGAATAATGTACTTTTCAGCATCATTTCGAGAAATCGATTTAAGTGTATGAAAGTAGGCTAAATTATTCCTTGCCAACTGGGTTTGCCAAAGATAGTTTTGCCAGAAATGACTTAATATGACAAACAAACTGTTCACGTTCTTGCAGTGCAGTATTCAAAGTGTTTAAGTGGCTTGTTATGTCAACTAAAAAGGCCAAGTTTTTGCACCAATCTTCATCGGTGAGCTGAGGAATCTATTTTCCTTTGGATGAAGTAAACATGTCAATTTCTTTAAGAGTTCAAAAACTTATTAAAACGACGCCACGACTAAGCTAACTAACCTCCGCATAATACAGCGAACTGTATTGTGAATCCAATTCATCCAACAAAGCATTGAATTGCTGATGATTCAAGGCGTGAGAGCGTATCCAGTTTACTGTGTTAATTACTACACTCATGTGTTCCATGTTTAGTATTTTTAGCACAAAGTGACTCCTGGTGTATTATGCAATGAAAAGATTTAAGTTTGTCCTTGCACAACATTTCCTTTTTCATTTGAAGTTTTGTAACAAGTGCGACGTTAACACCAACCATAGGAGCCCAATCTACAGTCGCACTAATTTTGACCAGTCCACGTGAGCATTTTCAAAGACTTCTCAATACACAAATATAATTCATTTCCTGTCGTTGTTCCTGACATAGGCACTATATCCAATAGTTCTTCAGTCACATTCATATCGTCAAAGCCACGAATAAATATTGCTAAGGAAGTATAAATGTCTACATTCGTCAACTGCAATGGAAACCGCTACAAAACTATTTTTTCATGCAATATATCTTGGAAGTTCTCTTCTATATCCTTCAACACGTTCCGCAACTGTATTTCCTGATAGGCTTATACTTTGAAATGATTGCTTTTTTTCCTCCGGACATGATTTCGACTGCACTTAAAATAAAAGTTTTAATAAATTTTCATCAGTAAAAGTTTTCGAAGCCCGAGCAATTTTTTTCACTTATGACATAACTACATTTAACAGCAGCATCACTTGTGATTACATTCGAAAATATCCTCTGTTGAAACTTCAAGTTCATTTTTTAAATCTTTAAGTTTGGCATCACGCATCTTTTCTATAAGATTTATCACAGTTCTAATGGTTTATTTCATAATGGCGTTTTAGGTTATATTCTTTAACAAGAGACACTTTGTCTACATATCAAACATGTTGGAATATTTTTTTTTTTTTACTTCCACAAAGAAATATGCCTTCTCCCATTTTTCTTGAAAAGTTCTGCCTGCTGATCTATTTCTTTTTTTTTAACTTTAAATTCAGACATTGTTATGGACAAGAAAAAAGTTGAAGTAACTTTTTATTAACGTACTATCATATTACAGTGGTAACCTTTAACTTATTGACATTGTATCACGTGGCTTAAAATGGCTGAGTGACAAGTAACTTCCATTCAGTGTTGCCAGCATTTGATGATAGAAACATGGTACAAAGAATTGTAGTAACAAGTTTTACTTTTGTTTAAAGCCGTCATAAAACATTTAGAAGTTCGAATTTTTTTCTGTTTTAATCCCCGCAGGATGTTAGAAATACTGATTTTTAGAAAATAAATCATTAAGGTCGCGGGCCGCCAGTTTGCGACCCATGCTGTAAACTTTGAGTCGCAAACATTAAGGTGTTTACGTCGTTTTATTTTAGCGATTTTACGTAGTCTGGCGTGCCAAAATTCCGTGTATGGCTTTTGTGAGATACCTTCGATAAATGGAATTCACGTCCATATACCTCGATAACTAATGTAATACAAATAGTTTAATTTAGCAATAAAATCAATACTAAAACTGCTTTGAAGTTCAGAGATAACTAGAAACAGCACTTCTAGACGAACGCGAGCCTCCACTTTCTGATGTAACTTAGAAAATTGTCTGGAGTTTTGATACATTATCTCAAAAACAAGCTACAAGCCACCTTAACTTACGATGACCTACCTTCTAGCATCTTCCTAAGAGTATTAAGATCTTCATGTGCAGTATTTGGATCTTCGTTCAGTTCCCATAATGCCTTGAGTATATCCTCATCGGTTACTTCCCCCTCCTGAGTCCTGTACAGTCCACCAAGCGAACACATTTCCGATGTATCAAAGTGCTGCGAAAAGATAGAATAAGATCATTTCAGATTTTTATACAATCACTGTTCTAAAACACAAAACGAGGTCACGCTAGCTAATTATTCTAAGTTTTTACTTATGCGGTGACAAAATCGGGAAATTCATTTATTCACTGATTTACCATAGATTCACGACGAAAGATATTCCCAAATGAACGTAGCAAACGAAACCAAAGAGGGGAGCCCGTAAGACCACCAAAATAAGGACTTCCTAAAGACTTATATGAAACCTATCTATTAAAAGGTAAAGTATGTATCTAGGAACTGCTCTAGAGACGAAATTTACTCCTATCAGCCCTCCAACAAGCTGGATGGTTGTAGGTCTCAGATTGGGATTCGAAAATTGCCTCCCACAAAACTAGAATGCAAAAATTGGTAGGATGGCAGGTACACCATCTACTCGGCTAACCAGACAAAAAGTTTGCACCTAAAATGAAGCTCAAGGCTACTTACGGCATTAAGAGTGGTGTTCTGTCAGGAACATCACGATTTACATGACTACCTGATAATTTAAGACTGATACAAATTCGTACATACCTGATGCAGCTTGAATTCAGCTGTTTAAAAACAATTTTCTTCGTGATACTGAATTTACAGATCGACTCAACACTACTTTCAAAAAGCATTAGTTCTGCGATAGAAAGAAAAAAAAAAGTAAATATGCACTAATGAAGAATGAACAGCACAGTACTACCGTAGTTGGAAGTTCGGCAAATGAATTGCAATGTTATGGTAAGTTCTATCCGTACTGATTACAATGATTTTTAGTACCTAGGAATTACGGTGAATGATATTTCTCCTGAGAAAGCTTTCGTAATCAGCTAACATTGGAGAAATCACGTGACGAGTTGCGCGTTCTACGACTGTTGTAGAAAACGTGGCCTTGGTTAGTTTCAAGGAAATACAACACGCCACTCAGTTGTTTGTTAAGTGTTCCATTACACTGGGCTTTAATTCTTCTATAAGAATTATGCTATTCGTTTTAAATTAAACTAGGAATTGGCCTATATCATCGACTCTTGAGACCTATGCTCAGTATATGACATTCGCTACTCTGAAGAGAAAGTCCGAAGGGCGTCGTGTGATAAGCGGTATCGCAAAACAGTATCCACCAGGCAATGCGTTACCGATTCATTAATGGTCAAAACACTAAATAGGCAATATAATGCGGTACAAGCTTGCGTAATAATGCAATGCGACTTAACTACACTGCATAAATTAAAGATATTGGCTTCAGGAATATTACAAAACCGCATTCCTTAACTTTAAAAAAGTGCAGCAGACTTCAAACATTGGCACCTTTCCAACTTCTCGTGCAACTAATCTTAGTTTATTTTTTTAAAGTGAAAGTTAGCAAGTGCTCATTATGCAATTAGAATTTTAACAGGCTACATTTGATAAATTTACTAATGTGTATGGCAATGTAGGTTGAGTTCTAGTCTTCAACTAGAGACTTTCCTTAGGCGTTCTTCCACTTGTCACCGAATTACTCATCTAGCACAAGTAGCTTTTCTCAAACTAACATTTATACCCACAACTCAGAAAATATCGATCGTAGGAAACTCACATTACAAGTCAACAGCAGCGGCTCGTGCATGGGCACTGTGGAACTACAGCACTCCCAATTTTTCTCGATATAAACATATTTATATTTGCTTGTAATATTTAATTTTACCATCAACAATTCTATACAATTCTCTTATTTTGTATAAAAAAATAATAAAATTCCATTTTGTAGCACTTAGGAGGGCGAAGGACGCTAGCAGCACTGTATTTACCACAGTGCCATATTGCTACGCGCGCAAGCATATGCACGTCATAGTGAGACGCGAGCTATTAGCGTACTGTCCGTCGCGCAGTTCCCCTGTTTGTATGCATTTTGCGTCAGTAGTAGAGAGTTCGTAGTGCTTATCGTGTTTACTCCGTCTCTTTAAATATTTGAAGATTACAATTCAAGACATAACATTTGTTATAGTTTTTATTTTAGAACATTATTGGGGTTATTGACAATTATGACCTCAGAAATGCAACCTCAAGAAATAAGTTCTGTGACAGTAGTGACTAAGTGAACTAAATTTAGATTGTGTTCTTAGTGAAATTACTGTATTGATAAAAATTCTCTTGACAATTCCCATGACTACATCGGAGCCCGAACGCTGTTTTCCAACAAAGAGAATAAAAAATATCTTTGAGGAGCACTATGAATCAGGATAGGTTAAATGCACATGAAGATTTTTTTTTTCTCCGTTGAAATCATCGCAACAGTCACACAAACATCAAGAAAAAAGTTGACATTTTCGCTCAAAACAAGAATGGATTTTATTTTTAAATAATTTTGAATTATACTAAACCGTATAATTTTATCGATAAACAATATTTTTTCATGAAACAAAACGAGGATATATTTTCTTGTATAATTTTATCGGTAATAAACAATATTTTTTCATGTTTTTTTAATTTTTACCATAATTTTGATATTTTATCCAAACGCATATACACTGTACTTACAGTGTGTATGTATATTTCGAAAGTTGCAGCACCACCACCCACGATTTCAAGCCACGAGCAGCCACTGTACGTCAGGAACAAATAGCGTGTATCTGCAGTACTCGTCACTCGAGGAATACAAAATTCTGGATAACTATGGACTCCACGACTAATGAGACAATAGAACAGTGGATGTCTAACCATTTCCAACAAAATATAGGTCTAGGACTTCAACTCCATTTAGGGAATAAAATGAGTCACAATTTCTATAGCAGCAAAGACTGCTATGCACAAAGTTTCCTCAAGTGCAACGATTTTTTTTTTCAATTTCAGATGCAATTTAAAACTAAGCCTGTAGTGAGAGAATTAAGTTTCCTAATGCAAGAAATAAAAACGCTAATATGGAAATATGCCTAATTTAAAACTAGTATCACTTAATATTACTGGACTTTTCCATCATGTAGTTAATTATTGTAGTCTAAGAACTCATTGCCAGAGGCGATTACGAGGGGGTTTCGAAAGTTCTGATAAACACCTAGAACAAAAATATTAAAGCAACTAGCAAGAAAGAACATCTTATATAACACAAAATTTTTGTTCTAGGTGTTCATTTGAAACTTTCCAGATTGCCCCCCCCCCACCCGTATACCTCTGCAATAGCTATCACGCAAATTATCTTTGTTCACGTACGAAAAATAACCCAACTACGAAAACTACATTAAAGAACTAAAAAATACTGCGAGGCCTTTGAGGTGATACGGCTTATTTTTATAGTCTGAACTATAAAAATTCATGTGTCAAGATGAAGATATAGTCAAGAAGTGCTGCGCACATATCAAAGTCCTGCAATTAACCAGTCATTTATCTCACTATCTGTATGATTATGGTTTTCTCTGAAAAGATATCTCCCATTGTATAAATCGACACGAGCAAAGTGTACAACCACTCCTACCCTGAAGTTTGTAACACATCGGAAGTACATCGCACAAAATTCCATATGAAAGTAATTGGAAATAAGGATATCACTCGAAATACAAATTTCCTTAACAGCATTCTTGTGTGTGTGTGTGTGTGTGTGTGTGTATATATATATATATATATATATATATATATATATATATACACACACACACACAACTGAAACGGCAGCCATTTCCCGCTTACGCACTGTAGACAGCTTAGTTTTGCACTGAAAGGCCCATTACAAGATCTATTAAAGCAAATTTTCAGTAAGAGCGAGTTATTTCAAATCGTTCTAAACTGAAAATCCAAAAATAGTCCACTTGAAGTTAATATTTAACTCGGACTTAATTCCAAGTTTCTTTAAACTCCATCTAATTAGATGGATTTTGATGTCTAGAAATCCTTCTCTATATCTGTGTCTGCAACTATTCGAAGTGAAAAATGTAGGTAAGTTTTAGTAAGGAACCCATAATTTTAATGAATTCCCTCCCAGATAAATGAGAAACTTGTATGGAGTAGTTTCTCGTGGATGCTGTGTGCATTTTGTGAAACGCACACCTAAAAAGGTTTTTCTTGGGCATTGTACAGTGACATTTTAGAAATGTTCTGGGTTGGATTATTATGAAATTATAATTACATGTAATTTACTTTGAATCATTTTGCCTAATTTTTCCCTGAACAACCCTAGACAATGGATATAAATTGATAATTCAAGTACCAAACAGTAAGCAAATCATTGTCAAAATCAGCTCTTCGAGAACTCTTAACGTTCGTGTCATCAACCGTACTGTCGATCCTCACGAACGTTTGTCATCTTTGGAAAAACAAAGATGCTAGATCGATTATCGCAATTTCGCCACAATTGTTATTAGGCACTAGAATGGGGACCAGAGCAACTGCTAATTCGAGTTTTAGGGCATTAAACTACATAAGAAATAAAATAAAAACATTCATTTTTACTTTAATGTAACCTAACAGTCATGAATTTGCAACTGATTTTAATTCACAGGGTTTCTTTTTATACCAGAGCTTATCTATATATGAAGCGTTAGGAAGGATTAAAGCTAACCAACTGCATTCTGCGACTGTCACAGGGATTTAAAATCCAAATATAGCATCAAGTAATTAATGAACTATTCCCTAACAATAAAATAAGATTAAACCAATACAACCCTTTTCTACAGAAAAGAGTGAAATTCAAGAAATATTTCAACGTTTGGTCTCTAGGGCAGGGTTTCCTGGTTACATAAAAAATACAAAAATTAATTTAAAAAAATCTTAGCTTATCCTCAGTATGAATGCATAACAGTTTTACAATAACCTTTCGTTGAGCCATAAGTCAATCGCTGACTTCCCCGCCCCCACACATTTTGAATGAAGACGAAAGTTAAGGGATTGGGTGAGAAGCAAGCTTCATTCCATTGTATTTTATTTGTAATGCCCTTAGCGTCTAATACTCGCATAAAGTAGAAAATAAGTCGGATAAACTCTGCCGAGCTGTGGTCTTAAATCGCAGCATATAGGCGACAGACACTATCATTAAGATAATGTAATCCAGCACGAAATAAACATTTTCCTCAAAAAAAAAAAAAAAAAATCCGCTCCTTTCCACAACCACCGCACTCCTCAAAATTCCATTCAATAAAATGCCTACAAATATAATTATATGAACAGCTCTTCGCTCTGCGCACTCGAAGACAATTTAGCCTGAACCTAGCGAAGACCAACATCCATGTTGCACGAACAAAAGAAAAGGCAATTCCATCACACGCATTATAACTATTCGTTCTTCGCGACGAAACTTCGTAACCATGAAAACCTCGCCCACAATGCAATACAACTGGAAACACTAACCGATAACTTCACTAATCGATGCTAACTGCTCACAGACAACTAATAAGTCAAACGGCTCGGATCGTTCTTGAAGTCAGCAAAGTAACTAAATCCAAAATAAATTTCAATATAATCAAGTAAAACATAGTTTGTTTTTTTTCTTACAGAAGCGAATAATAAAAGGAAATCAATTCAAACACCCTTTGTAGCATGAAACCAGCTATGTTTAAGGGGGGGGGATAAGTAATTCTACTATTCTCTTCGTAAATGTTATCAGCACATTCTGCTTCCTAATATACTTGATAAGTTATTTCTAAGATAATTTCATTGTTACTAACGTGCGTGATTTAAGTTTAGTCTTTCGTATGCAGTACAGACAATCTGAATGAGGAAAGTTAGATTGATTGAAGTCACTGTTAAACATTTTAGCATAAAGATCTTTATTCCCATAAACTCACTTTAGCTAGTGTTATTCATTAAATTACCAGCATCAATAACATAAGATGACGCTTACTAATTTTTATTTTACGATTTTTCAACGTTCTATCAACCAAATTTGGCCGCAATAATCAAGCATTGGGCCTCAGATTTGTTTTTCATAATTTTGGGAAGCGATTAAGGCGAACCTCAATACGTTAATCTTTTCGACCCCCTTTATTATTAGTTTGGACTGAATGCTTATTATCAATTATTCGAATAAACCTACCCACATTGAAGACAAATCTATTACGAAATAAAAGAAAACGACCTTTCACCAACAAAGGCTTCTTCTAGCTATCGAAACCAACACACGAAATGTTTCATTAAAAAAAGAGCAGTAGTGACCTCTAGCGTTAAAAACAGATAGTCGTAAATAAAAATATAAAACGATATGATATTCTGTTTTGCGGTTAAAAACACATTACAGGATGGGTATTAATCGCTGTTCCGATCATTTTAAAGATATTTTAGACAAACAGTAACAAAGTAACAAAAGACCTTTTTAACTATACCTACCTTGAGCTACGATTAACCTGGATTTGACAAATAATTATCATATTAATAATGATTAGTGGACTATTGACTTGCTTATCTTCTCTAAACGCTGAGCTAGTTTATATTAAATCGAGATAAAGACAGAGATAAAAATCGAGATAAGTGAGATAACTAGCGAATGTTGAAATAACTTCTACATTAGATTCGTGATACTGTGCATTTATTTGATCTGTATAAAAATAAGTGTCGGTTGCCAAGTAACATTTGTAGTATCATATGACTGTTTTTTTTTTTCTAGTAGAGTATTACGTTTCTACTAATGCATTTGCTACGATTTCAAATCGCAGCAAAGAGTTATTGAAACATATGTTGTTCTTTTTATTTTTATTTTTAATGAAAAATTCGATGAATTATGGCAATGCTTGTTAATAAATGTGCTTATTTCGCCTTCTTTAAAGTACCTTATAACAGGGAATAATAGATAGAAACAGAAGGAAACGAAAGTTCAAAAAAAAAAAATTGCCGCATACCTCCTTATAATGAATCATTGAGTTTATTCATGGACACATATCAAGGAAAGATTTCAGCGGAAGCAATAAAATGAATGTTGTGTATCAAGTATGATCCCGTGACGTTTTTTTTTTTTTTCTTTTCTTTTCTTTTTGGAAGGGAACTGATAACAAGACAAATGACAAAATGAATCAAAATGTTTAAAAGCAATTTACAAAAACAAGGAAAGATTAAAAAGAATATACTAAGATACAATTATTTTTTTATGTTAGTCCCATAGATGAAATCAGGGCCGCCCCCAGGAATTTTGTCGCCCCGTGCAGTAGCATATTTTGCCGCCCCTTCTCCCTTATTTCTTGTATAGTTTATGCCAACTTTGCCGCCCCAAAAAACTTGCCACCCCGTGCAAATGCACGTCTTGCACCGTCGGTAGAGTCGGCCCTGGATGAAGTATAACATACTTCGTCTGTAGGACTTTACTGCCACTAATGAACAGAAAGTTGAAAGAAAGAAGAGCCTTTTTAATTAAAGAACTGGATTTGAATAACTGATGATCGTACTCTTTAGAGAATAAACAAGCGTGAATGAACGAAGCGAGTGGAAGAAAAAATTGTACTATGAGTTTGAAGTTCAACTGTGAAGTGGTGTGATGAGTACATGATGCACGCATTTTAACAGATTATTCAAGGAACTACCTACCAATGCAAATTCAGATGAATCATAACCAATGAAATCAATTATTTTCAGTTAATAATTATCACTAGTTATGGCGTGATAAGTTGTTAGATAAACGTATGATAAGATAGTACAGATAAAAAAAAAATGATTGTATATTCGCTCTCATAATTGTGCGATAATTGAAACTCTTTTGGAAAGTTAAAACACGAGTTTCCGGTATGAATTCATCAGTCTTTTTAGGTATAGTTATAAATTGTCATGAGTTCCCAACGCCATTTCTTCCATTATGACTGATGGGAAAGCCATACAATTTTCTCGCTGTGGTAAACTGTTTCTCTCAGCTAAGAGATATCAAGGTTGGTTGTCTTTTATTTATACAAAATTATTAATAAAAGGATTTCTGAATTTATTAATTAACGATCTGCAGGTTTGAACCTTGAATTTGAATATCGGCACTAGCTATCAGCTTCTATGATGTAAAATTAAACGCGCAAAGAAACTACACAAATTGTAGCCAGAGTTTCCAAAGGGATTTGAGAAGGGAGCCTCAACAGAAAAGGTATTTGAAAAGGACCATATTAAGGATTGGAAGTTGGAATATTCGTTTCTGATAACATCGGAAATGATCATGGACCACTGATAAGAAATTTTCGATTCCACAATTTATAAATAAAGGGAATAATCAAAATAAAGAAATACAAGATAATAAATTTAAGGTGGAATTATTGCAAGAAGTCATCGTAAGAATATTTTACCAAAATAGATCAAAACAACAATTTCAAAAAATGCTATCAGTAATAGGTAAAATATAGATTATCAATGGGAAAAAAAATCAAAGCGATCATTAAACAAGCATGTGAAGCAGTAGGACAAAAACAAACTAAAAAATTTGGAACCCAAACTCTATCGAGGAATACACTTAATGTGCACCACTATAAATCGATTGGAAAAGACCTGGGTTGTAACGAGGGGAATCCTTATATCGGCTTTCTCAGTTGAAAGTAAGTTAGTCTATCTCATACGGTGGTAGCAGGGTTTTATCTCCCAGATACTCGGGTTTTTCATCCTGCATACAGACAAATCGGCCTTCAGAACACACGCAATTTACAGACAAAAAATATTGTTGTTGATCATGACAGGGTAAATGGTGTTGATGGTAGTAGTGTCGTAGTTGGAGAATTAAGTAGTAGTGGAGAGGATGAGATGTATTTAGCGAAGTAGAGTAGTGTGCCCTCTTATGATGAGTCCTTGAACTCCCTGGAGGTGTCACGTAAAAAAATAAACAAATAAATAATAATAATAATAATAATAATAATAATAATAATAATAATAACTTGTACATATTTGGTCTGATGTATTACAATAAATAACTTTTATTATTAAAAGACCAGAAGATAAATGATAAAATATATATACAAAGAGCCAACAAGTTTCGCTAGCCACTGTCTAGCATTTTCAAGGCTGAACTGGTGTGAAAACAAATGCATTGAGTTACATTTCAAAAAAACTGAGAGAGATGATGAGACTCATCATCTCTCTCAGTTCAATAGAATTACAATATGCAAACAACTATAAAACACGTGGTCATGTATCGGTATCTGACTGAAGTTTTCGAACACATGCGCGCCTTCCAACAGAATAATCAAATGTAACGGCCTAACAGTTACTAAAGTGTATGTTTTTTGAAATGTAACTCAATGCATTTGTTTTCACACCAGTTCAGCCTTGAAAATGCTAGACAGTGACTAGCGAAACTTGTTGGCTCTTTGTATATATATTTTATCATTTATCTTCTGGTCTTTTAATAATAAAAGTTATTTATTTTAATAATAATAATAATCAGAAATTAACAAACAACAATTAGAGAAGCAATACTAAATTATAACGATGAACGACAAATGTTCCTTAAGGAAAGGTCATGTTATGATGATATATTTGTTATAAAGCAAATAACAGAAATCTACGGAATTTAACAAATGAATGTTTATATGTTTCACCGACTCAGAGAAGGTTCTTAACAGAATCAGATTAGAGGATGTCCTGAAAGTTATAGCATCAATAAAGATACCACCGTAAATTGCTGAAACGATCAAAGATATATATACATTCAAGAAAGGAATGACTAATAAGATATCACAACAAAAATACACGAAAAAATTCCTATCAGGAAAGTGTTCACATGAGACTATTGTTTAAGTCCATGTTTATTTAGCATAATTATGGACAAAATAGTAACAGTGTTTAAGAAACAGAAAGCAAATGGAAGAAAAATCAAACAAGAAAATGTAAATTTGGTTAGATATGCTTATGGTGTAGAGTTACTTGTAGAGCATGAACATGGCCTCAAAAAACCATTTATTTAAATTCCAACAGCAGTTTTAACAGGTAAACATCAACAGAGAAGTCAAACGCAACGATAAATGGTAACTGTGAAATAACCAAGATGTAAAATTATAAATATATAAAATAAATGGAGAAATAACGGAGGGAGCAATGAAATTTAAATATTTAGAAATAACCGTGAAGAGTGAGTGAAATAAAAGAACAATCCTTGAACGCTAATAAAACATCTGGATGTTTAAATTCAACTATATGGGAAAATAATGATCTAAACAAAAGTATGAATATATTAATCGGTACCGTGACCAATGACTTACGCACATGAAACAAGAATAAAAATATCAAAAATGCAAAATGCGAAATAAAAAAAAAAAGATTTAATAAAAGTTGATAAAATAAAAACAAAATTAATACAATTTATTCAGAATGCTATTTACAACTCATATCCTCTCTCTCTCTCTCTCTCTCTCTCTCTCTCTCTCTCTCTCTCTCTCTCTCTCTCTTTCTCCCATAAGGTTCTTGAAAAGTTTCCGAATGAACTTTTAAGTAATCCCCTTTTTCGTGAATAAAAACAAAATTTGAATCATCCGTTTTCGTAGCTTATTTCCTTTCGAACTGTTCTGTTGTGTCCATTCAATGGATCAGTTTCGTTTAGATTCTGCATATGCTATATCGACAGTGTAAATTTCAGATTGGACCTTGTCCTGTAAGTAGCCTATGACAAGCCATAACACATCATATTCTCTGGCAACTCTTGCATACGAAATGATCTCCTTGACGTGCTAATCTTTCTTCAAAGGACGCATTCCACTGTTCAGACTATGTAGATGTTCTCAACATTACTCGCATATTAGCATATAAAAATACTATTTTTGTATCAAATATTGATATTTAAAGTAATTAAGAAAACCATTTTAACATGCTACTTCTTTGCTGTCTATAATCCTCTTAACTTATAAATAATGTCTGCAGATTTCGCCAATGCCAGTCAACAATCAACAGGGATATTCTTTGTTTGTGTTGCCCACATTTCGGCAAATGCATAAAGTTTGGACAATATTATATAGTTATTTCTTTAGGGTATTTGATCAGGTGTAGCAAATGCTTATTACCAGATTTCTTTTCTGGGCACACATGTGTGTGTGTGTGTGTGTGTGTGTGTGTGTGTGTGTGTGTGTGTGTGTGTGTGTGTGTGTGTGTGTGTGTGTGTGTGTGTGTGTGTGTGTGTGTGTGTGTGTGTGTGTGTGTGTGTGTGTGTGTGTGTGTGTGTGTAGAAAGGTTTTAATCTACAGAAAGGCTATGCATAATGGTAAGGGCCACTACCCAGACTGGCTTCAACCTTTATTGAGGTCTCATCAGTGGCAGTCAGAACCGGGAGAGATACCAAGGTTGAAGTAATGCAAAAAGTATAATATTATACACGTCTGAAAGGGGTGTACTTTTCATTATGGTATACATACTAAGGCAAGTGATATGAAGTCATTAGTCTCTATATACAAGTAGCTCATAAGTGAATATACTTCTCGCGCAAAACATTGTTTTGCTTCCTTGGGGAAAAGGATTAAAACCAAGTATTTAATTTCTTGGTATCTTTAACGTATAATAAATCCAAGGTGGCCTTTCCCATTAATAATACATCCTGAATCATTAATTGCACGCCAAAAATGCATATTCGATGTTTTTGCATTTCTCCACGTTATTATCTGTGAAAGAGAAAATCATTCACTAGTTGGAACATTATGGAGTTTTCCAATGCCTAGATCAGGCCTTCCTAACCACTTGGATGTTCTATTTTATAGTAAAAGTGTCGAAACTTAAGTCACGTACTCTTTGACACTCACACCCACCCAAATAAGTGCTACTGAATTGGTGAAACACACCACCTTGCGACCCTCCTAGGCCAGAAACCTATTTCAACCTGATTCCCCTAAACATCCAACGCAGTTAAGAGCTAGCAGTTCTCTCATAAACTAAAGTTTTAACCATGTGGATTGTTCCTTCCACAGGACTGCCATTTCATTTCCCCATGTACATCTATTTGTCGCTTATCTTTCTATATGGGATGCTTTCATTATTCACAGAAACTTTATGCAGAGCCATGCACGCACATGCGCTCTGGTGACAATTTGCTGAACCACGACAGTTTGCCGAAAGATGTTTTGAAGACGTAATGATCACATGTTGATATGCTTACAATTTTATAAGGATAATACGAAAATTGTCTCGGCTACTTGTGTACACTAGAAAGCAAAGTCCTAAGAAAGAAAGGGAGATATGTGCATGTATGACGATTATGAAACCTAAAATACATTTGTATTATTACGTTAATACAAATTCAGAGACCAAACAGAACTTTTTCAAACCACTGTGCTCCTCCAACCTCTAATAAGCATGTTTGGTTTCACACGCGAGTCGAGGAAATTCATCTCCCACTTAAGCACATTCACCAACATCCATGCCCTGAGTAGGATTCGAACTTTATGGATGGAGAGCATCCGCTCTCTTCCAGAAAAAGCTGTTGGTTCCAACAGTTAAAGCGTCTGCGACAACCAGTCGGTGAATCAGGCCAACGATATATTAAAATATATTACGATTACAAATATTTTTTTTATCAGTCATGATAGAGGATATAATACTCGAACTAATACCCTTTACTTGATTTCTTTTTAATGTTCCATTCCATCATTCACATAAAAATACAAAATGACATAATATGAGGAGAGAAAAAATAATGCTAAAAATCACAATACATCAGAAATTGAGAATTACTAAGCTGAAGTAATGTGATTTTTAGCATTATTTTTTCTCTGCGAACTCTGGTGATAATAATGAATTATTATCATCAGAGTTCATCATCAGATTGTAAATATTAATGATATTGAGAAATAAAATATCAACTGAGTCAATCTGTGGTTAGATCAGTTGCTACCGATGTAAAGCTCGCCTTAAAGGTATAAACAAGGAAAAGCCTTAAGTTCCATGTCAGATACGTTTTGTGTAAGTAGTTTACAGGAAAGCAGTCTGTAAGAATGCCAATAACGATATCTTCGGTGATTAAAAAAATTGAGGAAGCTTTATTTCCTCAATAACAGCTACTCAATTTCAAAGTACGTCATGATAACTTATGATGATATTTTCATGATAGGTTACGGTTAAATGATGGTCCACTACAAGAAGCACAGGATTTTCAATACATTGTATGAAGAGCTTGAATTGTCGCCTTAACAAACCATATGAAAAGGTTCCTTCAAGAAGTTATTTGTCCAACAGTTTTAGCTGTAGGTGCCAATAAAATTGTTCTGTAGTGGTTTTTATTTAAATAAGAAGATAATCACAACTGTTGTTTGTGCTAATAGATTTGTGACACCTAAGTAGATTTTGGAAGAAATATGAAACATTTCATTATTAGTAAATATAAATTTAAATTCTGTCATCCTCTGACAGAAAGAAGTGTTGTAAAGCAATTCTAATCAATTATGTGATATAATAATTAATGTTCAGTTTCAAAACTCATTTGTGGAACTATTTTTTTCAATGTGGCATGAATACATGACATTATAGTATAGTTAGTGATTCAAGAGTGGCTAGACATCCCTTTATGTGCATTTTTACCTGCACATAAAGGAACATACATTATACAGTGTCTCATTATTTTCAATAATGGCTCCATTTAATCTTGAAGAGACTGCTTCTGCTGCTAAAATTACACGGAAAGATGCTAGTGTGATCCTAGAAGAGACTTGAAGGAATATCTAACGTGTTCGTGTTTGAGATTTTTTTCCAGACAATTAGGAGTTTCAGAGAGTTAGCATTATTCAAAGTCTTATCGAAAACATCTTGAAAATGGTGTTTTTGCTGATACGATCGTATCAATATACCTGCAGAAACAGATGAATGGGTCGATACGGGGTAGAAAATCTCCAGTAGGAGTAGTAAATGTTCTGAATACTGAATAATTAAGTCAATACTTCCTTCACCTTGAGATGGCTCTATAAACTAAATGACAGTGGAAAGGAAGACTATATCGAACTTTTTTTTTTTTTAATTTTACCACCAAATGAATTTTTCTATGGTAATTACAGAAGCATTATACTTAATATTAAACTTAGTCTGATAAGAAAATTTATTAAATCAGTCATTTTAAGCGAAATTATTAAGACACGATTATTATCTGCAAATTTTCAAAACAATGGGACTTGAAATCCATAAAATGTATTCAAGGACAAACGACGAATTTCAAAGCCAACTTTTACAATTACCAATATAAAGGTCTTTATAATGATTATATATAATTACATCTCCAATTTAAAACACTTAATAAAACAAGTTCCAGTGTTATTAAGAGGATAATAAAACTGGAGCTTACAGATAAGTCCTGTGGACCCTGCTAGAATTATAATTTTGTACGATGAGAAACCATTGAGCTCTGTGTAATGTAGTCACTTCGCCATAGTGACTATCAAAAAGTAATAGTTACTAAGAGGAAATTATAAAGCTTCTGAAAATGACAAGACGATTTTCATCTTAAACTTTGCACTGACATACTATAATTTTAAAAGAAAATACAGGAAAATTCGTTTAGAAATAATAAAAAACAAAAACCTTCTTCTAGAACTTGGGAAAATGTACTTCGAAATGTAACACCATTCTAAAACTTCGTATGAGTAAGAAGGAAATGACTGAACAAAAACATACTTAACCACGCTACCGGCCAAGACGTCTATAGACGTTCAAGTTATCATGGATGCGAAGTGCATATTAAAATTGTAATACCATATTACATTGAAATGTATGATGGATACGAAGCGTATGCGGATGCGTATTTGATCCATAATGGCCGGTAAGATGATTAAATGACTGTTTGTAATCTGTCATTCACAGTGACTTACTAATAATCAGGTATTATCCTCCAAGGGGGGGGGGGATCCAAGCCATACCTCCATGCGGTGCCCCCTGGGAAACGCTAGTAGGCCACCCCTCACCGGTAGGCGAACGTGGCTGGTGAAGCATATTAGGGCCAATCACCCGATAACTTTAGATTACGAAAGGAAACAACAGTCCAAAACGAAACCACACTTCATTCCTCCCCCTATGGTGGCTGGAGGTCAAATGGAAGCCTTCAGCCTGATGAAGGAAAGAAGCGCTCTAAACACTGTTTCAAGAAGAAATCCATAATTATCTCAACATGTAATGTTCCCACCCTCCTAAAATGGGAAAACTTTTATGAACTTTGCAGGGGGGCAGAGGCAGAACACGCGGACGCAATCTGCATACAGGAGCATCGATGGAAAACCCACCTGGCATTCAATGAAATCAGGTCCCATAATCATAAATGGACCTTTGTGTACTCATCTTCAGATCAATCTGGAAATGGCGGAGTCGGAATCCTGGTAAACAACAGAGTCTACAAAAATATTCTATCAATAGAAAGTGTTTCTAAAAGAATAATAGTTATTATAATAAATGCAAACCAAAAATAACAATTACATCTGAATATGCACCTACAGAAACAGCAGAGGATAAAGACAAAGAAACCTTCTATCAAAACCTAGCCGACTACATTATCAAAATATGCACATAGTTGGAAGGGACTTCAATGCACAAATCAGAAAAAATGTAGCTGGAAACATAAAAAATAAAAAATAAAAAAATAGGACAATATACCTATCATGACTCAACCAATGAAAACGGCCACCTTATTGTGGAGTTTTGCAATTCTCAGAACTTGATATCTCTTCAATCAAACTTCTCAAATAAATTAGAAAGAAAATGGACCTGGCAACATCCCAATGGAACTAAGGCTCAAATTGATCATATCTTAATAAATAGCAAATGGATAAGATCAGCTCAAAACTGTAGAACATGCAGCAGCATAGAATTAAACTTTGATCACAGAATTGTAAGTGCACGATTTAAGCTACGACTAAGAGCATCAAATTCACAGAAAGAACACCTCAGATACAATTGGGAAGAATTATATGACTCTAACAAGGCAAATCAATTCCAGCAACTCACAAATTACAACCACCCATAAGCAGTATCGGATGATAACGCAGACAACATATTTAAAGCAGTAGCTAGCGTCATTCATCAAGCAGCCTCCCAAACATTTTTTTCAATCAAATATAAAAAGTGTAGATAAATACTGGGTAACTGATTGAGAAGCGAAATAAAATAAAACGCAAAGTAAAAATCCAAGATTGTCTTCAATATAAAAATGAACTAAAGCAATTAAACACAGAGGTATATGAAGCTCTCTCAAAAGATAAAGAAACCTACATCCAGAAAGTCTGTCAAGAGCTAGAAAACTGTCAAAAATCGCACAAAACAAGAGAAACAAATTGGCGAAGTCCCTGAGCACAGCAGAAAGAAAACCCAGAGTATTGAGAATCAAGAAAAAAGATGGAACCTCGTTTGAAAACAAGACCGAAGAACTTGATGAATGGGAGGCACACTTCCAAACACACCAACCCCAAACATCTCGAAAACCATAGTGCCGGAAACTATTAGCATCAACTACGACGATTTCACCATGTGGGAGTTCACAATGGCCCTTCAACATCAAAAAGCAGGAAAATCACCAGGAGCAGATGGCATCACAGTTGGGGCTTTAAAGCTCTTTACTGCTCTACAGATATCAAAGAACAACTTCTACACATATATAACTTTGCACTTTTCTCCAGGAAAGTTCCTGAACAGTGGAAAGAGGGTCTAATAATACCAATTCCAAAAATGGGTAACCTGAACAAACTTGAAAACTACAGAGGAATCACACTCCTCTCTACTCCACTAACAATCTACAATAGAATGATATTAAATAGAATTGAACCACATATAACTCCATTACTTCGTACAAACCTGGCTGGATTCTTCGAAACCCGTGGTACTCTAGAACACATTCACTACATCAGAAGGCTAATAGAAAGTTCAAAGGACAAGAATCTACCATTGCTCTTGAACTTTATTGTCTTTACTAAAGCATTTGATTCTGTTGACAGGGAACGACTATGGGGAACTCTCGAACTTTATGGCATTCCACCTAAACTTATCAGGGAAATCAAGGCACCTTACCAGGGATATCAATATTAGTTAACAGAGAAAAAACAGAAAGTTTTCCCATCACTACAGGAGTCCTACAGGGAGATACTCTGTCCCCATATCTCTTAATCACAGTGATTGACTATATTTTTAAATTAATGCAAGTTAAATCTGGAATCCTTATCAAAGATCCATGTATACAGATGCACCTTGAAGACTTGAACTTTGCAAATGATATAGACCTCACTGACTCCAACATTACATATGCCCAAAACCACGTCAACAGCCTTAGGAACACCGCAGAAATATTTGGACTAAAAATAAACTCCCAAAAAGCAAAAATATTAAAACATTAGATAGATGGGCACATCTATATATATCAAAATGATCACCTTGAAGAAGTAGAGGACTTTGTATACCTTGGATCACACGTCTCAGATTCCTTAACAGATATCAAAACAAAAAAAAGAAAGCACTGCAGTTCCACGGAAGTCTTAATAAAGTATGGAAGTCGAGCCTGATCTCAAAGTAGACGAAGATTCGTCTTTACAAGTGCACCAGCCAGTCTGGCTTTCTGTACGGCTCCCAGACCTGGAACATCTCAACAAAAGCAGCGACCAATATTATAAATTGCTTTGGAACTACTTGTCTAAGAAATATCCTGGATTACTCCTGGGAAGACCACGTTCCCAACTCTACTATATTAGATGAAACCCAGCAAGATCCTCTAGTCAGCACTGTTGAAAGAAACCAAACAAAATGGCTCGGCCACCAACTTAGACATCCATCCTCTGATCTTCTACGCCCCTACAGATGGAAAAAGAAGCAGACCTCGAAATCCATATTGGAAATACATCAGCAATATTCTCCCCAACTCTCTGCATCAGAGATACGTCAATTAGCATATGACAGATAAAACCTTGTTTTTCTTCACGTCATAACAACCTCCGAGTCCTATCTTAGTGTACACAGACTACTTATTTGTTTTGATTAGTTTCCTATTTATAATTGTAAAATTATGAATAAATGATGATGATGATGATGATGATCCTCCAAAATAACAGCTTTTAACGGAATTTTCCGTATTCTAAATCTTGTCCAAGGATGTTTACTCCAAATAGTTTCTCATGAGGCTTAAGTATTGTTGAAAGCATCCATTGAATTTGCCTGCGTGTGTTTTAGTTTCAATATCATACGCACACTTTTGTGAATTTTGATTGGTTATATTGGGATTTTGAGTAAATTGGTGAATGTATTTTACGAAAATGTAGTAGCAACGTATGTGCAAGCAGCCAAGCTTATTTTTACTTTTTACATCCCATTGAAAAAGTCTATTCTGTAGGCATAAGCAGTGAGGTAAGTGTATGTAGGTTAGACGTAACTGCTAAAGAAATTCTGTCGATGGCAGTATGAAGGTTAGACGTATGAAGGTTAGACGTATTTAGGTTAGACGTAACTGCTAAAGAAATTCTGTCGATGGCAGTATGAAGATCTATTTGGTTTAAGGAACAACCTAATAGAAGTTTTGGAAATTTTGATCTTGTGGATATAAGCCTAACTCAACACATGCATGTTGATTAAACTGACTGCCACTGTAAACATGACCCTGCGATTGCTACTGTAAATTTAATGAATAATTATAATTTTCATAAGGATGGAAACTCGGATTATTTGTTTGAAATGGAACAATCGCCACAGCAATACTTCACCTCTGTTTGATCAGTTACTTTCTACGTAAATGTAACTTTAGTGTGTGAAGGTAAGAGCCTAAAGTAGTGTAAAGTAGCAGATAACACTACTCACAAAGTAGTTTTATCTGCATTCAGTATATTTGTTTTCAATACATTGACTGAAAATTCTTGTAATCATCGCATTGCAATCCTCAGGGACATAAAATACACATATCTCAAAGGGATGGCGAATTTCATGTATAAGGGTGAAGTGAGCATCTTTCAGGGCTAGCTGTCTATGAAAGTTCAAATATTCAGTTATAAATTGGCTGCAGTTAAGCTTCTGGATACTTCAAATCGCATTTCCTTATCTTCCGAGTTTGCACCAAGATACTATATTAATCTCAGTTAAAAATGAATTATCCAATCTTAGCGGTTCTGAATTAGATGACAGTGTTTCTCATCTTTAGGAGGAATGTGATCCTTACTTAGGAGTACAGAACTTGCCTCCAACAGAAACAACTTGAGGCAGAATTGCCATGTTAGATAGAGGGAAAAGAAAATGATCTTGGAGAAGACTTCTTCATGCTTCCAATAAATGTACAAAGGAATAGGTCAAGAACCATAGAGCTGGTATAATCAGAACAGCTTGAGGATAGTAATTAGCAGGAAATATTGATCGTAACAGAACAAATATCTGATTTCTCACTGCTTAACCATCTATCAGTTCAACTTTACGTTCTTTATTCATATATAAATAGCAGCGTGATTCATAAATCATTTTCGAATGGTCAGAGTTCTGTACTTGTGAATGGATGACCACTTGGAAAAGATACAGTAATCGAAATAGAATTCCCACCATTGACAACAAATAGTGTATCTTCAGATATATGGCATTAAGAGGACACATTAATTCCAGATAACAAGCATCTCGCACTTACCACAGTTGATTAGTTGACACTCAACCTCAACTTAAATTATCAGATGTATGTGAAGATCATCAAGCACTAGTGCATTGTTCTCTACGCACTGAGTTTTTTCACGTCCACTCAGATTGCTCATGATATAATTTTTAAGACTTTATCTGAAACCCTCCTTTTTCATCTTTTGTTGATGCTTTATACCAAGATAATAGCTAAAAGTAATAAGAAGGATTTTTCTTAAGTGGTTGCTAATCCCGTGCAAGTGACAATTAGATACCTAATGTGTATATTTTTTCTATCAATCTACATATCAAGACAACGCCTTCAGTTGGGATTGTCATTTCCTTTACCTCTTAGAATAGACTGAAAGCAATCGGAGAAGCTGGGAAGACAGAAATCAGTCTTTGCCTACCGAAAGGTGTTTGGAGAAATCTACAGTGGTTGCCAGTTGATTCTGTATCGACAGTTGTAAACCCACACAATTTTACTGTGGATTCTATGACCCGTAAAGATTTCCTATCGCTTTCTTGACCTTTCATTGTCCACTGTTCATTGGTTGGAAAAAGAAATATACAAGTATTCAGAAAGAAAGAAGATTTGTGGACTCGAATTAAAACAGCAAATGGAGAAATTGGACACTTCAGAGAAGATTAGCTAACATAAAAAGTTCAAGAGGAAATGTGACAGAGAATCAAGAGAATGAAAAACAAATGAAAACTTGGACAGGAGAAGTATAATGGTAAGAGAGAAAATGAGAAGGTTCCGAGAAAATATAAGAGTATATGAAGAAGCGATTAAAGGGAGACATGATGATATGAGAACAACATGTGAGAGTATCAGGGATGAGAGGAAAGTATGCTAGTGTAGGTGCAAATAAAACATGGATGGTGTAGAGAATAAAGAGTTAAATATAATGAGAGACAGTTGCTTACGTGTAGATTTTCATAGGATGAACCGTAAGCTTGAGAGACTGAATGAACGTCTGACAAATGGTGCTGCTGAGTAAAGAAAGAAAAAGGAATGCTCGTCATAAAAAAGAAAATGAGAGTAGAATGAGAATTTTGTATGGATATTCTGTGATCAGAGAAGTGCTTTGTAAGGCAATAACGAAATCATGTTTTCCAGATGCAAAGATTAATGACGTTTCATCATTGGGAGCCAGACCCAAGAAAATATTAAAGTTGAATTAATGAGAAGTGCGGAACACATGGTTATTGCCAATGACTGGGACAGTGTTATTATATTATTATGTTATTTTTTTTATTGTTATTTATTTATTTTAATTTTTATTATTTTATTTATTTATTTTTGTTGTTGTTTTCGTTGTTGTTGTCATGCTGCACCACCTCCGGATGCAACAACTGTCAATACAGAGTTCTGCTGTTGCTCCCTTTGGCACCATCTGTGAATTAAGCTTCCAAAGAGAAAAAAACATGGAGATATTCCTGGAATACATGAATCATGTTAGCCCAAGACAATACAGAAAGTGATACGAGTTTTCTGTATTACTTTTTGTAGAATAAAGCCATTCTTGAAGCCTTTAGAAATGAACAGATAGAAATGAATATGATTTGCAGTATCCTTTCTTTTCCTCTGAGCATCACTCTTTATAGCTTTCACTGTTTCGCAGAATGAAAAGTCAGATTTCAGTGAAGCATTTCCAACACAAAATTAATCTACAATTGCAACTATTTTGAACCAAATAACAAATACAATTGCTTCATACGTTGCATAAGATCCCCTGAAAATTTCTTGTAAGCAAGGTAAGAAACAATGTGTGTACCCTCCCTCCTCCTTCTCTCTCTCTCTCTCTCTCTCTCTCTCTCGGACTAAAATCCACTCGGACTAAAACAAAAGGAGTGATTGTGGGAATTGGTAAATAAAACAGGTGTCTGTGGATTTCTTCCACAGACACCTGTATGAATCATATACTGCAACACTTTCGACCCATTTAAGAATATCATCTTTCTTAGATTGTTTACTGTCTCCCGAAGAATATTTTTGCAATCCTCATCATTGTTTTATCTACCTCATCTAAACAAATATGTAATATAGCAAAACAAACGTATTTGTAAAAAAGTGAGCCAAATACCACTGGGGAAAAGGAGTCTGACTGCAATTTAAAAGGGGCTATTTGGCTGTGTAACTATCAGAGTGTTATTCACTAGTTATTCACAATATCAGGGATGCAGCAGTCCGGGCGGTTAGCCTATTGGCTGTGCGGTTCGCAAACATATGCCTGGGGAAGGAGTGTCCCAGGTTCGATTCCCGTCGAAGACATGAGGAATTTGAGGATCTGCCATAGCCAAGTTAGCCGGTCTTGGGTGCGGGCAGTAAGGTTTTTTCCGCCAGTTTATCTGGTGTTTTTCGTCACGCAAGCAGGCAAACCGGCCCCGTGAACACACACGGATCTAGTCATAAATACTTAACCCCCCCATGAGGGGGCTCAACTCGCCCCAATAGGGACGGGGGAGAAAAAGGGAGGAAATTCCATAAAGAATAAATAAATAAAAGTGATGTAGCAAATTCTAAATGGCAGCTGAATGCGCGCTTCTTCAAAATTTAGCTTAATTTTTTTATACATATGAGAGCGGTTGCAATCAGATTTTCAGAAAACGGTAACCATGACCTGAATCAAGCACAACACTTCCTTCTTCAAACCTGTTTCTTCAATGACGATTGGCTAGTTCAAAAGTGAAACCGATGTCGAAATATGTTTCCTTGCTTTTCAAACGAATGGGTTTTCTGTTTTAAGTTCTGAGAATAATATTATTAGTTTGTTCAGTTATATTAATGATAGTTACATAATTTTTGAAAACTACTGTGATTATCTTTCAATTTTCACCAGAGTTTCCTCACTGAGAATGGCGTAACAGGAAAAGCCCACTACACGTGGCAACTGTTGATACAATCGTCTGTGTGAAATGGAATACGAAGGTCATCTAGCTTGCTTCATCATTGAGTATTCACATTTGGCTTCTTTTGAAAACTTCACTTGATATGTCAGACCTCATCAAGATAACAACACCCATTATGTGAATTTAAATATAATAACAGACGTCGGGAGTGAACTGAAAAGGAAGAAACAAAATGAATATTTTGATGCTTGTTTCTTTTAAAAGGGTTTTATCGTCGTGATCAAGTAATGAAAGATCGATGAAAAGATGTGGCTTATTATTTTAATCGCAACCTGATAAAAAAAATAGGACTAAAATAAGAAGATAAAGTATAATCCATAAATGAAATATGTATTAAGCAATTAAAGCTATGAGACTGGTGTATTCTAGAATGAAATCCTTAAGATTTTATTTACCTTTTTTTTAGGAAACCTCCTCCTCCGTATGGGAATAGTTAACTCACATTTGAAAAGCCTTGAAATCTGAACGGGATTCGAATTGACACCGAGGATCATATTACTGCTTTAAGTTCATTTGAAAATACGAGATATGATAAATAAAATACATGCAGGATATTGTTAGTAGGCGTCGTAATATTGTGCTATTTTGAATCGATTTAAATCAAGATATGATTTATTATCAAATGTCATTATACGTATTCCGTCCGTACATAGCATTGTAATTCAACCTTTTCACTGATTTCGAAATGACTTGCCCAGTTGTGTCCGAAGTCGGTCCTATTAAGCTGCAACTGTGATGACTCGACGAGGTTTAGTAAAGATTTTCAATTTCAATCATATCCAATCGAACCTGATCAGAGTTGATTTTTGAGTACAGATGGTAATGTACGTGTATATATGTAACAAATATCTCCTCACCTTGCGATATCTGAAATGTGGACAGTAAATTGCTTAAAGAAAATTTGCAATAACAGTACAGCCAGTTATAGGCTGAACTGTTATTACAACATTGCATTCTATTCACTCACCATTTTACACGTAAAAAATAAAATTAAATAAATAACTCTTCACAATCTTATTCACCACTTTCTTGCGCAGTATTCAAGGATGGCCTCTACTTCGTACTCCTTCCTTTTGTTCTACTATCTGGAAAATCTCTCGTATCCATTCAGTAAATACCGCTCAACAGCTTAAACGTCTCAATCATATCACCCCTTCGCTTTCTATCTACCAAACTCTGCAGATCTCAGAGCGAACATGCCACAGTCCTGAATCACTTTTGTCAACCGCCTCACTACCTTCTCCAAAGCGTCTTCATCCTCCTCAAAACCCTGGTGACCATATTTGAACACAGTAGACCACATGTGGCCTGATATGAACTTTATATAATAGAATCATTACTATTTTATCTCTGTGAATTAATGTTGTTGATATTGCACCAGTCCCCCTAAGTTTCTTTACAACCGTTGAAACATGCCCATTAAATATTAAATTTGGATTCGCCATAACCCCAAGTTCCTGTGCTTCATCCATTTCCTCCAGTATACTTCCACATGTAGAGTATACAGTACCCCATCTTCAGATCTTATTTCAAAACCTTACACTTAGCTAACAAACTGGTAATCCTATTAATCTGTCCATCTTTCCAACTTATTCAAATCTAGGGTTTTAAATTCCCGAAATTTTTTAATCTTCTGGAATAGGAACTGGCATTTCCGTAGATTTCAGGAAATTTTTATTTTGTTGATTTAATATACGCAGTGAATAAAAATTTTTATGTTTATTCCAGTATAAAAAATAATAATGAACTGTTCACTTTAAGTACAACTGAAACAAGAAAAATTCAATTAATATTAAATATTAAAAAATAAGACTCAAAACTGGGTGAATGAAAAACAAAATTACATTTATACAACATCCAGATAGGCAACCTTAGACATTTGTTGAAAAACACATTGAGTTTGAGATTAACATAGAAACATTTACGTTTATTGTTAATGTAAAATTCTAAAAACACAAGGCCATAGCCGTTAGGTCAGAAAGTCTGGATGCTTCTTTAGTTACAAATTAATCTAAAGTATATATACATTTTTTTAAATTTATTTTGGGTTGACGTAAGTCTAATTCTTAGAAGTGCATTTAACAGAATGTTTAGGTTCGGTGCCGATAAACATGTAGCTTCTTATAAATTCATTGCACTTTTTCATCATCATCATCTTCATCATCAAATTCCTGATATGTACCCTTAAGGGGTGTAGAGGATATGTTAGTACTACATGAAAAACTTACACCATTACTGACTTCTTATCTACAACTTTCCTCTAAATCAATCTGTTACTTGTCAACACTCCACCATTATCAGATCTTATATTTCTATCATTTAAGGCACTTTGTACCGTATCAATCCACCTATATCTTGGTCTTTCTCTGGGTCGTTTTCTATTTAAGTGACCATACCACCTGAGATTAGCTCTGCTACCGCATTCCTGGATGCTGACAATGTCAAGTTCTTTCCTAATATCCTCGTTTTTAATATGATATTACCATTGATGCCATCTGTTCACGCCTCTAATCTTTCTCAGGACTCTCATATCTATAGTCTCTAGTGTTTGGTCAAGTGTTTTACTTCTGACCCAGCTCTCAGATCCATAAGTTAAAACTGGTTTGAACACTGTCTTGTATACAGCTAATTTAGTGTTCCGACTAATTTCTCTCTTATTCCACGTAAATGTATTCACTTGACTTCCTACCATACCATCATTGTTCATTCCGTTGTCTATTTCCATATTTAATTTACATCTTCAGTAAAAATCGTGCCTAAGTAGCTGAAATGCTTTACTTGTTCTACAGGTTCTCCATTCACAATACAGTTTAATATTTTCAATGATTCCGCCTATTTTCATTCTCTTCGTCTTGTTAGTGCTGACCTACATATCAAATCAATTACAATAGTTATTCAGTTTAGTCGGGGAATCTTGCAAACTGGTACTGGATTTATTTAGAAGTATAACATCACCTGCATAAAATAAAGAACTGAGTTTAACATCTCTAATTTTGATATCTAATTTTGATGACGTTGAACTAGCATTGAAAGCATTGTAATTAGTGTACTGAACGCAGTGATAATGACATCGTACACTGATATTAATTTTGCTAATCCTTTTAAGTGTTTCTGCATTAAAACGTTTACGGAGTGAGATATTGAGATATTTGAAATTTAGATTATAAGGGGTATAGCCTTCATAGATATATGAATTTCAGTGAACAAAGGTTATAAAGCTATAGCACATTACTCCCACCGTGTAGTGTAAGGGTTAAATAATCCAGGAAGACCTACTCTAGAGACCAAGTATTTTCCCGCTACCTCATGTATCATCATCAACATATTTCTTTTTAAATTCGGTCCGTGTAGCTTAGTAGAAGTGACGCTTGCATCCACCGCACGAAGATAGACTTCGAGTCTGGTCGCCGAGGGAAGGAACTTTTTCAAAGTCTTTCTTCGACCGGTTCCCGAGTTAGTCGATCTCTGGCACAGGCAAGGGGATTTTATCTTCTGGAAAATCGGATTTTTCATCCCGTAAACTCAACAAAATCGACCGTAGAGCCCACCTTATTTCAGATAGTAACATATCCTGTTAGGGTTAGATACCAAGAGATGGCAGCACTATTTTCTTATATATAAATGAGAAAAAAAAAATATTGTCACTGCGGACGTAAATTCTTGTACAATTGAGCGACACGTGACGCTGTCACAGGAAAAAAAAAATGGGTTTTTAGCGATGATAGCCAAATTATTTTTATGACAATTTTAATTACCAGTTATCAAATTACGAAACTCAATTGTAATTTTTATAGAACAGGTTTATTTAAAAAAAAAAAGAAAGATGTACAAACACAAAATAGAAAAGATGAGGCAATGCATAGCAGAATTTTACTTGTTTACTATTGATTTTGTGATTCCCAGAAAATGTCTTATAAATGATTTTCCGTGTTAATTATGTATGAAAAATACTAAAGGAAGTAGTAGAAAGGGTATGTCTGAAAATAAAAAAATGGTGAACATGTTTCAAAGCAGGCACATATAGAAATTTAAAAAATATGTGTTATAAGGGGATCTGCTGGCTTATTTAGTGTTTTTAAAATGTACTGATTATCATACGACGTTCATATTTAAAACAAGGTTTTTTTTTAAGTGAAGAAACTTCAACAAGGTATTTTTTAATTTATTTAAGTTCAAAAAAAAAGGTAAATGGTTTGAATAATGGTTTTTTCTCGGATTTTTGTTATAGTTTAATTTTAATGTACTTATATCAAAATATTGTATGCTAAGCACACTGCAAATATTCCGATTCAGATGTGTAATTATGGCTGGTAAAGTGCAATTTTGAGTTGATTTATTCTCTCTTTTTTTTTCACATAGCAAAAAATATAAAACTTGTTATCACAAATAAATGATCATCCTGATATTGAATATTGTGGTTTTATACGTATTATACATGAATTCTATTGCAGGTTTTTTAAATATGATAGCTTAATATTTTACACGTGTTAAAATGTTCAAAATGCCAATAATTCTGTTAACAAATATTCCAATTAGAAATTTTGCAATATTATCATTGTTAATATTATTATTATTTAATATTATTTTTATTTATTATTATTATTATTATTATTATTATTATTATTATTATTATTATTATTATTATTATTATTATTATTATTATTATTATTATTATTATTATTATATGCAATATTATGAAAGCACTCTGCAAGAATAAGAAAATGCAGAAATATCTTAAAATATGAGAGCAGTTATTGATTTTTTTTTTTTACTTTTTATCCCCAATTTACAAAACTTAGATATAAAAGAAACTATCAACATGAAGGATTCTTCATAAGGTATTTTATAAAGTCGCAGAAAATGAATAATAATTACTAATAACAAACGCTTCAGAAGGAAAATGATGATGCGATGAAGATGACGATGTTCAAAAATAGCATGGGATGATCATTTATTGATACGCAAAGTCACAAATCAAATGCTTGTTGTATAAGTTACCATATTGCACATTTGTTTCTTTAATAACTAACATTGTGGAAGTCAATTAAAATACTCAATAAAAGCAATGAAAAAGTTTGTATTCAAATTAGAGTTGTTAATAAATGAATAAGTTTGCGATATCATTGACATTGGCACAGCATCCAGATAGGCAACCTTATACATCTGTTGAAGAACACTTAGTTTAAGATTAACATAGAAGAACATTTACATTTATTGATAGAGCAAAATTCTGAAAACATAAGGTCATAATTGTTCGGTAGGAAAGTTTGGATGTTTCTTTAGTTATTACAAATGAATCCAAAGTATAAATAGATTTTTTTTATTTATTTTCGGTTGACGTAAGTCTAATTCTCAGTACTGCATTTATAAGAGAATGTTTGAGTTCGGTGTCGGTATACATGTAGCTTCTTATAAATTCATTGTACTTTTTAATTATCAAATACGTTATTTGTTTGATTCAGTTGACTTTGATTGTCCCGTCAAAATGAATAGATCTCTCGCTATTTCTGTTTTCAAGTCTCCTTCCATTTCTTTGTTCATATCATTTTCTATTTCAACTTCTAAAGTACACTTTTCTTTGAAAATTTGTTCCATTACCGACTTTGCAGATCGTATAACATCAATTGCCATAACATAAAAATCATTATGACTTATCTCTACGTTTGAAAAGTTGCTCTTTTATTTCTTTCAAACGCTTACTCAAAACCGAATTTGTTTTCCCAACTAACAAAGTAGGAATCTACAAATTCCTCCATTCATTAGTAGATTTTGGTTATGGTTGTTTGGTGCTTCAACTACAACTCTTACACGTTTTAAAATAATTTAATAAATTCTCAGTAATTTTTGAATAGTACTTCCATGAATAGGTAAGCTTTTCTTAACTATTTATGAAAATGTTTTCTAATATAATGTATTCGCAGTGATTTTCAGTCAAAAATGTAACTTTTTTTTGTTGTTGTGATTAGTTTTTATTATTTTTTTTTATTTATTTTTTTTTTTGCAGAATATATTTTTTTCTTGGAGAATATTTAAATAATTTGATAATTTTTCATAACTTATTTTAACAGTATTATCAAACCTAAACGAATTAATTTATAAAAAGAGATGTTTAATAACTGGCTTGTATTTCGCTGGATTTCCAACAGCATCTTCACAGCACAAAACAGCATGTTATAGGTTACATATGATAATGAGCAAGTGAAACAATTCAAGTTATAACCGACAAAAGATCTTGTCCTAATTTGACTCCTTCTAATGTAAAAAGAAAGCATTACAGCTATGTAGGATTGATATTAAGATAACAATCTCCCAAATTTTTGGCAAATTAATCCAACCATACTAGTTCTAGTTAGGATAATTCTTCATAGCCATGGTTGACTCTAAAAATAATCTTTCTGATCTGTAACAACTTCTAAATAGCATATTGGTTTTCTTCCATCTAATCCTGTGTGAAGGAGTGTCCAAAGCATGGTCTTCCAGTCCTGACTTACCATAATAATGTTAGTGAATGTATTTTTTATGCTCTCCAAGGCGAATGTTAACAGATCTTCCTGTCTGCCCATAGTAGGCCAAGTCACACTCGCAAGGAACTTCATATACTCCAGGATATGCCAGGGAATGGAGTTTATCCTTAGAAGAGCAGAGCAGAGTTGCTGATTTAACATTCGGTTTGAAAGTAGTACGAAGGCCATGTTTTATTAATATTTTGGCTATATTTTCTGATGTACTTCTGACATAGGGAATGGGAATAATTACATTTTGTTCTTGTGTGTTCAAGGAAGGGGAAGTAATGGGACCATATAGTATTTTATCTATTTTGTAGGAATTGTAGCCGTTGGTCAAGAAAGCATGACGAAGATATTTAAGTTCGGTTGAAAGAGTTGTATCTTTAGAACAAATCGCTCTGGCTCTGTGTGTAAGTGCTTTTAGAATACCAAACTGCTGAGCTGGATGATGATGTGATTATGTCGATATTTTCCTATGTTTCGGATTTCTATAAATGGAATAAAAATAGTGAACCACCTGAGAGGCAGGTGAGTAATATGGTTTGCCAAAATTTGTCAAAAATATGCGAGACTGTTATCTTAAGTTCAACTCCTACATAGCTGCAATGTTTTCTACAACGTTAGAGGGCGCCAAATTAGGACCTTGCTCATTGTCGCGTGTCAACTATAACATGCTTCTTTGCGCTCTAAAGATGTTGGTTTGAAATCCAGAGAAATACAATACAGTAATAAATATCTTTTTTTATAAATTTATTTTGCTTGGTGTTGTTAATAGCGTTAAATTGAGATTGAGAAATTTTCTTATGCTGGATATTGAAGAGGAAATATCATCCTGTAAAGGATATTCTAGAGTATCGAAATCTAATCCGTGTGTTTCTTCATCGCTGCATTTACAGCATCGTCGTCATCATATCTTTCGATCGGTTATATAAAACGCTTTTATCACAGAAAGATGAGGTACGTGGTTGGAACATAAATGTTGAAAGATTGGCGATAATTTTCCAAATTTTTTTCATAACTGCGCTAGTAGTTGCAATTACATCGGTTTGTAAACACATCTTGAGGGAGGCCAGTTTTTCTTTAAGTAAAATTTTATTTTCAGTAGAGCAAGTATCATGAATTCTTATTCATTTATGCTTATTGGTAACCTCAAGCAGTTCCTTTTAGAGGAAATGTTCTCTAATAAAATCGTTCTTTACATTAGTACTGACTGAAATGCCATCTACGAGGGCGTTCTGAAAGGTTCTCGGCCTCGACCATAGATGGCAATACTATTAGCAAGATTTTTTTTTTGATAAGTTGGTACATCTGTGATAAGCATCCATGTGAAATTGCAAGTCATTCTATCAAGTAGTTTGTTTTTATACAGCTATCTGAAGCAAAAGTGTTGTCTGTATCCCTTAAAATCGTGAGGTTATAAAATTCTTTGTAAAAGAAGGTTTAACGCCAAAAGAAATTTCTTCGAAGTTCATAAAAGTTTATGGGCACCGTTTCCGACAATGAAGAAATGGGCTGCCGAGTTTAAACGTGGCCGTACCAACCTTAAAGGTGATCCAAGTGAAGGACGTCCAAAAAGTGTAACAACACCAGAAATCATTAATCGAGTGCACGATATGCTATTGGATGACCGGCAAGTCAAAGTGAAATTACTGGGACAATAGCATTTCAAAAGAACGTGTAGGTTGCCTGAAGAATTGCATATGGAATAGTTTTGCGCAAGATGGGTGCCACAGCAGATCAAAAACGCACTCGCATGAAAATCTTTGAACAGTGCTTGGAGCGTTTTAACAAGCATAAAACTGATTTTGTGCTCGATTTATCACTATGGATGATACTTGAATTCACCATTACACACCAGAATCCAAACAGTAGTCAAAACAGTGAACAGAAGCCGGTTGTTCAGCGCCAAAGAACATAAAGTCGGTTCCATCAGCAGGAAAGGTCATGGCATCGGTGTTTTGGGATGATAATACATTTCATTTTGTTTATTAATTATCTTGGAAAGGGTAAAATAATAACCGGGAAATATTATTCCGATCTTTTAACAAGACTAGACGAAAAAATTCGTGAGAAAAGACCCGGTTTGCAGAAGGAAAAAAATCGTCTTTCATCAGGACAATGCAACTGCCCACAAAAGTATTTTGGCAATGAGAAAATTAAAGGATCTGCGCTAAGAATTGTTGTAACATCCACCCTATTTCCCACATTTGGCTCCTTCTGACTTCTATTTCTTCCAAAAACTAAAACTCTTCCTCGCTGGTCAGGGTTTTTCTTCGAATCAAGAGGTGATTGCAGCTGTAGACGGGTATTTTGCAGATCTTACTGAGAACCACTACAGGGACGGGATAATGGCGTTGTAGCATCGATGGAATAAATGTATTAATCTTAAGGGAGATTACGTTGAAAAATGAAAATAATTTTGAATAATAAATTCGTTTTTTCATTGTTAGGCCGAGAACTTTCAGACCCCCTCGTTTGTGATATCTTTGAGAATCACAATCAGATGTTTACAAGGATTTTCAAGAAATAAACTGTGAAAGAACGTGCTGCTCACAGACATCGTGATTTTGTGAGTCTTTAGTTTAAAGGCCTCATGTATTAATGTTGCATCTACTAAAATTTCTCTAGTAAATAACTAGTCAAAAACAGCTGAAATATTGAGCTAATGCTCCTTCCATTCTTTCCAATCGAAATAAACTTACTGGGTTTCCATCATTTCCAAATTAAATCCATTCAGTTCTTATACTGTATAATCATAGACAAATATTCCTTTCACTTCTTTCAATATTAAAATAAATAAATAAATAAATAAGTACTTACATGTAACTATTAAGCAGAGAGGAAACCCGATTAATCAACATTAAGTACAGTTCATATCACATTTATTGATCTATGGCAATTTTCTGTTTTCTCTTCTAGTTAATATAAAATTGTTTTATGTTATAAAATAAGAATAAATATGATTGAATGACATGTACAATTTGACAAATAATGGCATAAGCAAAGAAAATCAATCCATTAATTAACAATAGTAAATAAATTACAAAATGCTGTATTTTTTATCATATTTCTCCTCGACTTTGTTACAAACCGGAAGGATTTTTTATTTATCCCAATTGCGTTATAGCATTGTTTATAAACATGTGGTGTGTGTGTGTGTGTGTGTGTGTGTGTGTGTGTGTGTGTGTGTGTGTGTGTGTGTGTGTGTTGTAATATTGGATAAATATTTCTAAAGTTTGAACCTTTACTAATGCAATTGCTGCTTTTAAAATATAGAGCGAGTTTTTCCTTTCTATATTTTTTTTTAAATTATTTTTAGAGTAGGTTAGCCTGGGAAATAAAAAACCTAGATCCTGTTCGATGACGTTGAACTCGCACTGAAACCGGATATTATACCGTGATTAGTGTACTGAACGCAGTAAATAGTGACATCGTACATTGATATTCATTTTGCTAATCCTTTGAAGTTTTTCTGCAATTAAAACTTTTACGGAGTGAAATGTTGACATATTTGAAATGTACTATTATAATTTATAATTAGATTATACGCTTTCATAGGCATAGGAATTTCAGTGAAGAAAGGTCGTAAACCTGTAGAACATTAGTGCCAAAATATTAATAACTTTTAATTTAGGCCTGTGTAGCTCAGTGGAAGTGACACTTGCATCCTCTGCACTAGAGACAGCAAATAACAAAATGTTATTTGCCATCTAGTTATTTTGTTATTTATACTTTGAGTCCAGTCGCAAGTCGGCGACTGGAGGAACTTTCTCTTAGCCTTTCTTCGATCGGTTCCCGAGTTAGTCGATCTCTGACACGAACAAACCTCTTTTATCTTCTGGAAAATCGGATTTTTCATCCTGTAAACTCAACAAAATTGACTGTAGAGTCCACATTATTTCAGACAGTAACATATATTGTTAGGGTTAGATACCAAGAGATGGCAGCATTTGTTTGCTGTCTCTTCATCAGTGGTTGCCTATCATTAATGATAGACATGGGCCAACTATCTCTGATTGGTTCCCATTGGAAATTGAACTGCCCACTCAGTCTCCAAAAACTAGATAGGGTTTAAAGGCCTCGCCTACTTCATGAAAGAGAATAAAAGAAGTTAGCTTAAAGCTTATAATTTTTATTATTATTTTCTTATATATAAATGAGAAAAAAAAAATATATTGTCATTCCAAACTTAAATTCTTGTGCAATTGAGCGACACGTGACATTGTCACAGGAACAAAATATGTTTTTAGTGATGAAAGCCAAATTATTTGTATGACAATCTTAATCACAAGTTATCAAATTACGAAACTCAATTGTTATTTTAATAGAACAGATTTATTTGCAAAAAGTCCAGACAAAAAAAAAATACAAAGGATGAGGCAATGCATAGCAGAATTTTACTTCTGTATTTAGTATTGATTTTGTGATTCCCAGAAAATGTCTTATAAATGATTTTCCGTGTTAATTATGTATGAAAAATACTAAAGGAAGTAGTAGAAAGGGTATGTCTGAAAATATAAAAATAAAAAATGGAGAACATGTTCAAAGCTAGCATATATAGAAATTTAAAAAATATGTGTTATGAGAGGATTTTCTGGCTTATTTGGTGTTTTTAAAATGTACTGATTATCATACGACGTTCATATTTAAAACAAGTTTTTTTTTTAAGTGAAGAAACTTCAACAAGGTATTTTTTAATTTATTTAAGTTCAAAAAAAAAAAAAAGTAAATGGTTTGAATAATGGTTTTCCCGGATTTTTGTTATAGTTTAATTTTAATGTACTTATATCAAAATATTGTATGCTAAGCACACTGCAAATATTCCGATTCAGATGTGTAATTATGGCTGGTAAAGTGCAATTTTTTTGAGTTGATTTATTCTCTCTTTTTTTTCACATAGCAAAAAATATAGAACTTGTTATCACAAATAAATTATCATCCTTATCATGAATATTGTAGTTTTATACGTATTACACATGAAGTCTATTGCACATTTTTAAATATAATATCTTAATATTTTACACGTGTTAAAATGTCAAAATGCCAATAATTCTGTTAACAAATATTCCAATAAGAAATTTTGCAATAGTATTATGGAAGCACCCTGCAAGAATAAGATAATGCAAAGTTGTCTTAAAAATATGAGGGCAGTTATTATTATTATTTTCTTTGTACTTTCCCTCCCCAGTTTACAAAATCGATGTACAAAAGAAGCTGTCAATATGAAAGACTCTTCATAAGGTATTTGATGAAGTCACATGAAAGGAATAATAAAACTATTAAAAAGTGATTCAGGAAGAAAAATGATGATGCGATGAGGATGATGATGATGAGGATCAAACATATCATGGGATGATCATGCACTGATGCACAAAATCACAAATATGCTTATTGTACAAGTTACCAGCACATTCATTTCTTTAATAACTAACATTGTGGGAGTCAATTAAAAAATTCAATAAAAGCAACGAAAAAAAGTTTGTATTCAAATGTATAAGTAGTTAATAAATTAATGATTTTGCGATATCACGTATTCTGTGCTTGGAATTATACACATAATGGAGAATAGCCTGCTTTTCAAAGCAATTTCTTTTAGTGTAATACTGTAATTTGATCAATTCTGCAACATAGTTGAAATCTCATTTTACGAGCGTGATCTGAAAAGTTCTCGGCCTAACAACGAAAAAACGAATTTATAATTTCAAAATTATTTTTATTTTTCAACATAATCTCCCTTAAGACATACATTTATTCCAGCGATGCTCCAGCGCCATTTTTCCGTTCCTGTAGTGGTTCTCAGTAAGATCTGTAAATACCCCGTCTACAGCTGCAATCACCTCTTTAATTCGAAGAAAAACGCTGACCAGCGAGGAAGAGTTTTAATTTTGGGAAGAGATAGAAGTCAGAGGGAGACAAATATAGGCAATAGGATTGATGTTCCAACAATTCATAGTACAGATCCTTTAATTTTCCCATTGTCAAAGCACCTTTGTGGGCAGGTGTATTGTCCTGATAAAAGATGATTTTTTTTCTCCTGCAAACTTGGTCTTTTCTCACGAATGTTTTCGTCTAGTATAGTTAAGAGATCGGAATAATATTCCCGGTTATTGTTTTACCCTTTTCATGATAATTAAGCATTCCAAAACACCGATGCCATGAACTTTCCTGCTGATGGAACCGACTTTGTCTTCTTTGTCGCTGAACAACCGGCTTCTGTCCATTGTTTTAACTGCTGTTTGGATTCTGGTGTGCAATGGTGAATCCAAGTCACATCCATAGTAATAAATCGACGCACGAAATCAGTTTTATTCTCCAAGCACTGTTCAGAGATTTCCACGCAAGTGCATATTTGATCTACTTTGAGCAAGCGCGCCACCCAACTTGCGCAAAACTTTTTCATTTGCAATTCTTCATGCAAAATATATCCTACACGTTCTTTTGAAATGCCTATAGTCTAAGTAATAAATCGACGAACTTTGAATCGCTGGTAATCCAATACCATATCATGCACTTGATCAATGATTTGTGGTGTTGTTACACTTTTTGGACGTTCTTCACTTGGATTATCTGCAATGCTGGTACGTTTAAATGCGGAGCCCATTTCTTAATTGTCGACAACGAAGGAGAAGAGTGCCCTTAAACTTTTATAACTTCGAATGAATTTCGTTTGGCGTTAAACCTTCTTTTACAAAGAATTTTAACCGCACAATGCTCGATTTTTATCCATTTCAAGAAATACAGACAACACTTTTGTTTCAAATAGCTGTATAAAACAAACTACTTGATAGAATGACTTGAAATTTCAAACGCATGCTTATGACTGCTGTATACCAACTTAGGAAAAAAATAGTGCCAATAGTGTTACCATCTATGGTCGATATTGAGAACTTTTCTAGACCATCCTCGTAGTTACCATTTGTATTCTTAAGTTTCTTTCACTAACCTGTTTAGGTGAAATTGCACTTAATCTGTAATGTTATACTAGAGACTTGGATAGCAATTTTAGGAGATTAATCCTTTCCATGCATTATTTTCATGGACCTAGAGTGAGTCCGAATCGTTTGTGCTTGAAGACCTTCAGAATGGAATAATTTTGCTTCTTAAAAGTTTTCCTTCTTATTAGAAGGAAACTAGTATTGCACTTAGGACAATGCTAATTGCTTGCACCTTTTGTACAACAAATTGTGCCCCACTTTGTTTATACCTATCATTTTCACTACTTATATATATATATATATATCATCATCAGCCATTGTCGATCCACTGATGGATGAAGGCCTTTCCAAGATTATTCCAAAACTCTCTGTCCATGGCTCTCCTTTTCCATGTCACACCTGCAAATCTGATGATATCGTCAATCCACCGTGATTTAGGTCGGGGTCGTGGTCGTTTTTTCTCTCGTGGAATCCAATCCAATACTTCTTTTGTCCATCACTGATCTTGTCTTCGAGCGAGCAATATGCCTAGTCCATTGCCACTTCAGATTTTTCGCTCTTCCTATGATGTCAGAGACTTTAGTTTGATTTGTTATCCACATATTCCTTTTGTGATTCAGTCTTGTGATACCAAGCATACTTCTTTCCATACTAAATTGTGTTGTTCTTAATTTTTGAATTTCCTTTTTGCATTCAGTGTCCATGTTTCACAGCCATATGTCAGTGTAGGAAGAATACACTGAATAAACACTTTTCTCTTCAGGCGTAATGATAGTTGGCTTTTGAATATTGAATATAATTTTCCAAATGCTTTCCACACAAGCATCTTGCGCCTTTTAATTTCATACATGATATTTTGTTCCATTGATATCTGTTGTCCTAAGTGTAAGTAATGATCTACTTGTTTAATTTCCTCATTATTGATTTTTATTATTTCTGGTTGGACATAGCTATTGAACATAACTTGGGTCTTCTTTAGGTTTATCTTTAGGCCTGCTGTTCTGCTAGCAATTTGGAGCTCATGGATACGAGTTCTGTAATTCATGTGCAGTTGAAGTAAAGATAACTATGTAATCTGCAAAGCATACATGGCTTAAATATCTTCCATTTATCTTCAGGCCTTTCCCTTCCCAATCAAGAAGTTTGAATATTTCTTTTAGTTTCTTCTAGGCACGCAGTGATTAATTTTGGAGATATTGTGTCACCTTGTCTTATACCTTTCTGTATTCATTACTAGAGATGTTTCCATTGAAATGAATTGCTGCTGTGGCATTGGTGTATGCTGATTTGATGGTTCTGATGTATGGCTCCTTCGTAATGCTTCAAGTATTGCACAAGTTTGAAGTGAATCAAAGGCTTTCTCAGTCAATAAAACCAAGACATAGTGGTAATTGATATTCATTACACCGTTCAATAATCTGCTGTACAATTTGAATATGGTCCATTGTACTAAAGCCCCTTCGAAAGCCTGCCTGTTCTTTTGGTTATGCTAGGTCCAGAGTCGCACAAAGCCTATGAGCTAAGACTTTTGTAAACACTTTGTAGACTGATAGGTCGGTAGTTCGTCGTCTTCTATCTCACCTTTTTTTATGTATCAGAATTAGAATAGCCTTATATATATATATATATATATATATATATATATATATATATAAGTATATATATATATATATATATATATATATATATATATATATATATATATATATATATATATACTCTATAATTCAAAATGATAAGCCTCTTTCTGTAACGTTTTTGTGTCACGTTTTTTGTCAAGTTATTTGAAACATTTTGAAACTCAGGGGCTATACTCTGAGTGTCGAGTCTTCAAAATTCGAGTCATCAGAATTCAAGGAGAACTGGCCTACCAGTCCGGAACTCGGGGGGGGGAGAACCCCACCCTTTCGAGTTTTCAAAATTCGAGTCGTCAGAATTCAAGCATAACCAGCTTACCAGTCTGGGTTGGACGCCGTAGGCGCCAGGGGAGCCCTTCTCGAGTCTTCAAAATATTCGAGTTATCAGAATTCAAGGAGAACCGTCCTACCAGTCCGGAACTCGGGGGGTTGGGCGCCGGGTGGAGGGGTAAGGAACCTCATTTCGAGTCATCGGAATTCAAGGAGAATCGGCCTGCCTCTCCGGAACTCGGAAGGTTGGGCGCCGTAGGCGCCGGGAGAGAAACCCCATTTCGAGTAATCGGAATTCAAAGAGAATTGAATTGGGGGGGGGGGCGTCAGGGCGGAGGTCTTTTCTCCATTTTACTCCATTGTCAGGGGTGCTCCGCCGCCCTGACAATGGAGTAAAAACCAGGTTTAAAATAACTTGGTATCTTTAACATATATTATACCCAAGGTAAAAAACTTTTTACATATATATATATATATATCAGAAATGTCGTGTTCACCGTAGCTGAGACGTTTGGTGTTTATTCACCTCATTTGCAGCAGCAGTAAGAGCTAACCGTTGCTCCAGTTGGTTCCCAATGGTTAAAGCTAAATGGAGGTCCTTTTCCGTGTGCTGTAATGGCATGTTAATAGGATATATTTCTTAATTATTGCGCCTGTGTATCTCAGGGGAATTGGCGTTTGCACTCCACGGCTCTTGACCGCCCAAGGGAAGACCTAGGTGCAAATCTAGTTGTCGAATAGAAGAACATTTTCTAAGCCTTTCTTTGCCAGACACTAAACCGGTTCCCGAGTTAGTGTCTGGCAAAGGCGATCGGGTTTTTCGGGATGAATTGAAATTTCCAGGTTTAGCGTCTTGAACAGAGTAAACCTTGGACAAATAATTTTGACTGAGCAAGACGTAAATGGAGAATTCTGTTAAATCGTAATTGCTTTCTTGACTTAACTGTAATTTTTTTGTGATGCGAAGGTGTTTTAGATTGCAATAAACAAAATGATAGCACTGAGAAGTCATAAACTTGGTGTGGAAGACAATGAAATTTCAACCAGTATTCGAAATAAATAAAATTAAAATGATTTCGATCACATCATGGGGGGGGGGGGGATCAAAGCAATCCTAGAGAAAAACAGCTTATTTTGAATCTTGCACTGAATTTTATTGTGAGATTACCAGAATGCTTTTTGAAATATTTCTGGTGCACTCAGGAACTCAACGTAATCACAGACATGAAGAATATAATCTCTTCAGAACACTTTTTTTTCAAGAGACTTGTGTAGATGAAAATCACGAACTTTATATCCCCCATCTATCAAGTGAACACAGCAACATATGCAGTTGAATGTTAAGATTATAAACCGGGGGGAAGATTTACCCAAAGTTATCTAAAATTATTATTATTAGGAGGGCTGATGAAGCTGAAAAAGTTTCATACTTGGTCTCTAGAGCAGGTCTTTCTGGAGTTAACTCTTAGCCCACGGTACTAATGTACTGTAGGTTTAAAACCTTTCTGAGCTGAAATTCACATTAAAATATCTCTGTAACGTAGGTACTCTGGCTGGTTTGCGTGGTTCGTGATTCCATACCCAAGTTTCCATGAGGAAAATCTTTGGTTAGTATAAGACTGTATAATTCGCATTCAGCTGAGGAATCTTTATAATAAAGATTTCTTACATTCTGGGGCGGAATTCGAACCCTGCATTTCGAACGTTGCTCATCGTTGCTACCTAAAAATCATCTCTTATGTAAGATGAACCACGTGTTGAAAATTAACTGGGTAGCTGCAATTCAGAGGTCCATGTTTGTTTGCTTTTTTACATTACTTTTGCTAGTGATATAATTGCTATTATTGTAATTTCAGACGGAAGTTTAAACTCACAACAACTAAAACAGTAATGTCAGTCAAGTGACTGCTTCTAAATTTCTAAACCTCCTAGATTCTCAGTGTTATTATATATTTGCCGGGTCTGCGCCATTGTTATGTATTTGCTCTTCCTAAAATAAAATAATTTACTTCCCTTTATGACTTTTCCTCTCTACAATAACTACAAGACTTACAAGATTTCCCTGACTAATATCTGTATCACTTCTTACATGTTCATTCTTATAAGGAAAGTAAATTCTATATCTCTAGCCGATTCCTAATTTTACTCACGTGCTTACCCTGACTGTTAAAGGTTATTCCTTGCTAAAAGAAACGAATCCACTAATTTCTTTCTGGGGCCGTCTTCTCTTCAGATATTGACAAATTTGTTTTTAAAAGTTTGTTTTTAAAAATTTATTTTTTGCCAGCCAATATCTTAAAATAGAATGGACTCTTATTCAGGGAGACTTTTCCACTCTTGGTGCACATAGGTGAATGAATTTAGTTCTTATATTCATAAATCAAATGCTTTACTCTGGCTAAGTAAATTCTGGTTTGCAGTCGTAACCTATAACAACATGATATACCTTTCTTTCAATTCCCCCCCCCTCTATGGTTCAGATTAATGAATGATAGTTTTGGTTCATATCTCAGGCAAAACTCAGGTATAAAAGAAAAAACATATTTATTGGAATCTAAAAACATAATATACACTTAGACCACTCTCACTTTCAATTAGTTCAATGACATTCTAAATCAAACTTTTTCAAACTGATTAATACTCTGATACATGAACAATAAATCCTTCTTTTGAGTTAGAGACTTAACACACATAATATACACATTATACACTTCTACCAAATTTTCTACCTACTATGTTAGTCTTGCATATTAAACTGGTCACAATCATCTATAATCATTCCAAATAATTTGTCTTATGGACATTAGCCACTGCTAAATAATCACTTCAAGTTCTCAGATACTGCCCATACTCGATTAATACACTACAATGATCTTTCCCTTTTTCCGAATCGGTTATTATACAACAAAATCTGTACTTTACGATTTCTTGGGGCAGGGTCTCCAGGTCCATCTGAACTGTCCTTCTTTGTTTGAATTCTCTTTCAATACCTCCATAAGCCTGCGAAGGCGTTTTTTTTGTCTCGTCTATTCTCGATCTGTTTCGGGCCATCCTCGTTTATAGCTGCCGGTTCATAATATACGTCCGCGATAGTATTTCTTCGAAACTTTCAGCAAAGCAGCATGTGCCAACATCTCACGCTTTAGTACCGGCAGAAATTCAGATATCGAAAGGCGCACCCTCCGATATCGAACTATCGCCACGAAACGCCATCAGGAACCACCGGTCCCTGAAAGAAGTCAAATCATCATCCAGCAAAACAGGCAAAAAAAGCCTTGAGAAAGGGGTGCAAACCCTTTTTATTCTCTCTTCACTTCCCCCCCTTTTTAGCACCCTCTTACTAGCTGCGATAGCGCCCTCTTACTACTTTCTGCGATCTTTTCCAGCCCACTACTTTCTTCGTCCGCGGCAACTTCGGCACATCGCGAGATCATAGCAGCATCTTCCGGGAAATGAAACTGCATCATTTTCCGAGATTGCCAATGCCTCAGGCCCGCCCATGACCTTTGGACTAATGTTTACATCAAATTTACCCATTCATTGTATTCATGATGCATTCATATAATACTAATTTATACACGAAGTTCGTTCTTTATATGGTATTACAATTTTACTAAAAGGAGGTAATTCTATTTCTATTTACAGTTAGTACTTTATTTCTTCTGTTCGAGTACAAGTTTTTTCTCTCAGCTGATTTTTCTGACTTGTTAAATCCTGAATGAATTGTTTCTTTAATAAAGTGCTTCATTCAGGATGTAACAGTGCGTGGCTCAATATGTTTCTATATGAGATTTTATGCACCATTAGTTTTTATATGAAGCAGGCAAACGAGTCGATCAGTTGATCGACTCGTTTGCCTGCCGACCGATTTCGAATGTGAGCATTCGAAATCGGTCCATCTTCTAGGCCATCGCATTCTATGTCCCCTTCCAACTGCTTATAAATTCGGAGGGAAATTCAAGACACCTGAAAAACCAATTTGTTCTGCATTTGATGAAGAACAGTTGAATAATGTGACCTGTAGAGGAGAAGAAAAATTGCATTTTGGCGGTTTCTTCGAAGGAAATGGTGGAGAGATAATATTCAACTTTGTCTCGGCATGCATATTAGGTCAGATTCTGATCCCAATGATAGCTGTGATTGAAGTAATGATCCTACAGTACTTGACCTAAGGATACATTTAGATACCAGGTTCGGAGACTGTAAATAACACATAAAAAAAATATTTTTTTTTAAAAAAAGCATGTAAGAAATTATATCTAGTATTCATCCAAGCTTGATTTGCTTCCTCAGTCTTAAATAAAAGGCTGGTTATATTCCAATAATTCGAGCCCTACCCAAGGGCCTATGATTTTTGGAAATATTTCCTGGATATGAATGCTGTGCCGAACAAAGTGGTCTTTTGCAGCTGCCCAATTTTTAATCCATCTAACTAGAGGTCTTCTAGATGCTTTTTCAATGTTTTCGGGATGGTGCCTAAAGCACCTATTATTATAGGAACAACTTTCGTTTTCTTTTGCCAGATTCGTTCAACTTCGACTTGCAAATCGCGATACTTTGTAAATTTTTCAGTTTCTTTGTCGTCAATCCGACTATCTCCTGGAACTGATATTTCGATAAAGCTAACCCCCTCGTTTTCACTTTTTTCAACCACTGTAATAATGGGTGTATTACATTCCAAGCTTTTGTCAGTCTGGATTTTGAAATCCCAGAGTATTTTAACTTTTTCATTCTCAACCACTTTCCGGTGAACTTTATGCTTCCAATAGTCTTTAGATACTTTAAACCCATAATTTTTAGATAAATGCCCGTGAATTATCTTAGCTACGTTGTCATGCCTTTTAAAGTACTCGATTTGTGTGATTTTGCTGCACCCACTTATAATGTGGTCTACCATTTCTTCCTTCTTTTTTTTTTTTTTTTTTTTGCACAATCTGCATTTACTGTCTTCTTGAATTTTTTTGTATTTTTGCCTTAATAACGTTGGTTTTAATTGCCTGTTCTTGTGCTGCAAAAATTACCGATTCTGTTTCTTTCTTTAGTGCTTTATTTCTCAACCATTGCCAGATCAAGTTGCTGTCAGCGCTGTGAAGGTATTTTCCATGCAATGCCTTATTTTTTCCATCTTTCAGTTCTCACTTTTATTTTGTTGGTTTTGAATTCCAATTTTGTCTCCATGGGTTGAAATAAACGCTCTTTCCTTACCTCAATTAGAAAATTCTCCGTTGTTTGCTGCAGATAATCATTCAAATTTCGTTTTCTTCCTTCAATAACTTGCTTTACTTGTAATAATCCTCTACCTCCTTTTTTGCGTGATAAATATATAGATATATATATAACTGGGTAATATGCAACATGAAGTTTAATCCTTAATCCTGACCGAAATGACGTTTCTAAACCTCCTAGATTCTCGGTGCGTAGCTCGATATATTTCTACATGAGATTTTTGAAGCGCCATCAGTTTTATATGAAGCAGGCAAATTTGTTGATCAATTCAGCAATGCAATGCATGAAACACATTTTCCCTGCAGTTTCTTGTTTGAATTGAGCCGGACAAGGACTGACATGAAACATTTTCTGGATAACGAAGCTCACTTCCAACTGGATGGTGCTTTGAATATGCAAAATTGCAGAATTTGGGCAACCGCAAACTCATGCATCGTGCCACAGATCCCCCTTCATTCCTCGAAGTAACCGTGTGATTTTACAGTGGAATTCATTATCGAACCTTTCTTTTTCGAGGAACTTGATTCTGCTGGTCTCGTTATGTCAGCGATATGCGTCTCTCTTAACCAGTCAGGTGATTACAACACTTCAACAGCGTCAGTGCCTGGATTCAACTGATTTAATGCAGGATGATGCCCCTCCTCACATCACCACCCCTTTTAAGCGGTTGCTTCAGACACATTTCACCGAGTACAGAATCATCAGTCCCATATTCGTCCAACGTGGGCAGCACACTCACCAGATCTGAACCCCCCTGAGATTTTTGGCTGTGCGGACATCTCAAACACTTGTTCGTCGTGGATACGTAACCAGCTTAGTGGACATCGGGACCAGCATTACATGCCATATCCACAACATGGAAAATGGATTCTGTGGTTGTGTTACACACTACGGCAGAGGTCGGCAACGCAGTGAATTTTTAGTCCGCCCTCAGAGAAATTATCGTAAACTGCTTTGCAGCTCGCAGTGGTAATTTTGCAGCCTAGATCGCAGTATATCTGAGAGATACATTCATTACTAGTATGAGCTAAAATGCAAGAAAACATTATATAAAAAAAACACCGCAAATATAATACATGATGGTAATAATTAAGTGAATATTGAATCCAGCATTATTTCATAGCCCAATATAGAAACTACAAGAGTTTCGTGCCGAATATATAGAAACTAAAAGTTTCGGCGGATGCAAGCGTAAATAGTGCCTTATGGGCAACTCGTAGTAAAGGTGGAGCAAGCTCCAGACCTCTTTCCTTAGTATTCTCCATAAATGTAAAGCACATCTTGCAGAGGTCTGCAACCTTTTTAATATGAAGAGCGCAATACAAAATTTGAAAATTACGGAGGGCTCATGACACAGGCATTTTTTCTCTCATTTCAGGCTTAGAAATTCTATGATTAGTTGTTTTTAAGAAAAATTAAATTTCAAATTTTAACCTTATTTTATTTACCTCGCTTTTACAACATATTTTTGTCACATATGAATGAATATAAAATACCATAAAAAAATAAAAATAAAAAATGAATACAAAAAGAATATTCATGTTAACAATTAGCATGTATCTGTCAGATCAGATGCGAGCGCCTTGCTTTATCATAATAGCAAATGTATTTGTTTATTATGCAGTGTGGCTATTTCTATAAAAAAAGTAATATAGAAAGACATTTCAAAACCGTTCATGCCAATTGTAATTTTAAGTTTAATTATTTAAATCAGGAGTCGGCAACGCAGTGCGCGCGAGCATCGTTAGGCCGCAGTATTGCTTCCTTCATATTAAAAATGTTGCCGACCACTGCACTATGGTAGTGCAGCACCATCTATCGTCCCTAGCGGCAACTTTTAGAACCAACGTTGGTTTTTCCGGAAAATAAAATTCCATTGCCGTACACATCATCATGTTAAATATTAAAGGTTCCGTTGAGTTACAGCCTTTTGAAATGAGAACCTTAATTATACTCACTTTGTATATGTTTTGCTAAAAAGTAAATAATTATCTACACAGTTTTAATTTTACAACATATTTATTTTTTGCATCACATTTTTACATTCATTTCTGCATCATATTTATTATTCGCGTGCCTATCAAAAAGCTTGAAGACAACACATATAATTTTTTGTTCTTGCAAATCAAAATAGTCCTCATCCACAATGATATTTTCTCCTCTTTCAATAAAGGTCGCTTAGAGTGCTGTTTGTTGTTGCATCCTTTCAAAAAAGCAAGCACACGTTGAAGACAAACTTTTCCACAACAGTTGTGGAGAATGACATCATTTTATTATGTAATACTGTTAGACCAAGTTCAATAATACATATAATAACTTTTGTGATTGAACATTTTCGTGCTGTAACAGCATCTCTAAAGCTTTGGAGAGAATGACTTGGCAACTTCTACATGAAAAGTATAACAAGGACAATAGTTGGAATTGTTGGATTTCTGTAACGTAAAATCCGATTTTAAAGTCTTCGAAAGAAGGTTTCAACATAATATTTGGAGACACAGAACGACATTTTATTTTGGTATCACCTTCCTCGCTTTTTTTATTTTATTTAACCCTGAAACCATTGGAATTATTTCCTCGAATTTTACTGTTTTACACTCTCAAGCGGTTCAATATTTGGCATTGCGAAGGCAGAGCATACCAAATGAGTGAAATAAAGTGTTTAAAATCTAGAAGTTTTTCTTCTTAAACGTAACCAAAGGCTGAACAATTACGAAAAGAAAATATATGTCTGTTATGTTTGTTAGGCCTTCGTATAAAAATAGAGCATCATATGAAACGATACAACTGCTGTCAGTGTGTTATTATATACGTCAGTTTGTTCTCAGATGAGTTTGCATGTTTATAGTACAGTATTAGGAGAGGTAGCAGCAAGATGTAGTAAACATGTTTTGAATTCTTTCTCATCACACTCTCTTTCAGTTCGTATTTTCTTCCTTCTCCTCTTCCACATCAAGATTCGCGTGCAGTCCATACCCGTATGTCTTCAGATCATGTGCGAATGTGTCTTGCCATTCGCACAATGTGTCGTAGAGTGGGTTACCATCCAATGCTCCTAAATGACCTCCGTATTCTTTTGGGAGTATGTCTGGAGAAATATGCGAATGCAAGGAACTGAGGTCACTTCCGTGGAAAATAACCTGTTGAGAGAAAAAATCCAACTCGATTAAGCATTTAAGATTTTTTTTATTTTTATTTATTTATTTATTTGATATATACAATTTTGAGAAGTGTATATAAAAATGCGATGAACAGAGAAGCAGTTAGCAAAACCATTAAGATATGTGTATGACAATCAACATTCATAGTTCAAACGTGCAGCTCAGTAGAAGTTTAGTTTGCACTCCATGCCGCTTGACCGCACGAAGAAAGACTTGGGGTTCAAATCTAGTCGCCAACTAGAGAAACATTTGCCGTTTCTAGACCGGTTCCCGAGGTAGTCGATCTCTGGCACGGGGAAGTGGTTGTTTTTTTTTCTCCTGGAAACTCGGGTTTTTCGTTCCGTAAAGTGAAGAAAATCGCCCATCGAACCCACACTATTTTCAGACATTAAAAATATTGTTTGGGTTATGGACCACTTGCTAGCCGCCCTCTTCGTTGCGTACCGATAAATTAGTGATAGCCTTGGGCTGGCTATCTCTGATTGGCTACCAGTGGAGATTGAACTGCCCACTCACTCTCCAAAAGTTAGATAGGGCTATAAGGGCCTCGCCTACTCCCTATATGGGAACAAATAGGCGTTAGGTGACTTTTTTTTGAAGAACATACGCTGGTGATATTATGCAAGAAATATGATCGAAACGTTTTCATGCTGACCGCCAGGTGACACTACTGTAATTAGTATAGATGCAGTAGGGCAGACTCATATTTTATTCGTTATTTATTTTAAAGTTGATACTTCTGTTATTGAAAATATTGAAGGTGAAATCCACTGAAAAATTCTGTGAATTTCAGGCCTTTCATAAAATTGGACTAAATTTAGGAATAACCAATCTACAGTACTTTTGTTCCCAGATTACCTTTTGTTTTTCATTTGTAATGTGATAGGCCATATCTCATCCATATGTTATTTCTTTCTCAAATAACTTTGATTAATTACGTTGTCAGTCTGGATTTTGAAAAAGAAAGAAAGTAAGATCGTGCAAATTATTCCTTCATGCGTATCTCATTATACAGAAATCGTATAAATCTTCTTTCATGTGTATATGATGATACTTCTTTCATTTATCTGTGAGATATAAAATATGCCACCGGAGCAAAGGAAAAAAAAATGTATAAACAATCCTGCATCTGAAGAGGTGGATTAGGCGTTCTTAGCATCGAGGCTGTATTTTGCTGTATTTTATTTTGAATGAGAAATTCTAGAAGTCATATTTTTGCGATATATATATATATATACAAAAATTCAGCATTTCAGTACTTAATACTCGATTTAATAATATACGCATAGCACTATAATTCTTAATTTTTGAATTATACAGGCAGTGGTTTTCTCTAGAATTTTACAATTTGCATTTAAGGGATAGATACGATCCGATCAAATTCATGAGTTATTACATATACACCAAACTTCTCACGACTTCTCACGACAACTTACTATATGAACAGTGACTGAACACCCATTTTAGGTATTATAACAATTTCAGTCAAATAAATGCACGTAAATACGAGTAACAGCATGATAAACTAAATGCATGTGCATTATTATGACTCTATAAAATGATTCAGCGTCAGTTATAGCTCCAAGAAACACTCGTGCTCCTCTTAGATAGTTTCTGATTTCTCATTTCTGAACTTTTCATTAAGAGAGTTAACGATTCTTGGTGCCATGATGGAATAGCTGCCAGATAGTTTTTCTTACCCGTGTTATCTGTAAAAGTATACTATCTTGCCCAAGATGCTGATCATTCACACTAATGCAATTTTCATTTGATTATAATTGAATATTTGCTTTTTGATTCTGTTGTGCAAGCTTGTATATTTACCAAGGATATTTTTGTGAGTTCCCACCAGTTGCAAATTCCATACGGAATGTTCGAATATACCATTGCATAATATAGTGTTTGTGTAACTATGTGATACAAATAATTTAATGTTAAGCAATCAACACAATATGTATACCTTAGTTTATCTGTACCAATTGGATATGTGTTTTCGATTTCAGATTACGGTTTACGTTTACACCCAGATGCTGATAGGTATGTTCTCCCTAAATCGTGTCAGACCTGCAGTCATTGTGGATCAAGGAAGTAGCAAATATGCTTCTCTCCTTTTCAGTTCAATTAGGAAAAAATTTGTTTTTCCTAATTGAACTGAAATTTTCGTTTGTTCCAAATTTCCAAATATGTTCGTTTTAAGTTTGTTTTTATTGTGCAGGTTTAATAAATCAGATTCGAAGTTGTGTTTTATGCCTTGCAACTTGCTCGGAGCTACATCATCAACATAGCTGGTTGGATTTCCTTTCATATTTGAGAAGAAGAAGAAGTCGTTTATGTAGATCAGAAATAAAATAAGTCTCATAGCCTTTAGGAACACTAGTTTTGATGAGTTTGGTATTCACTCAGGGTGTTATTTGAACTATTTACTGCATATTTTCAAAACAGGATTGAAATCATAAGTTACCTTAATTCTTATTGTATGCACTTTTCTTAATAATATGTTAGGATCGATTGAGTCAAAAACCATCTGTACATATAAGATAATAGCTGCTATTTTTTGTAATTTTTTTTCAGTACTTTGTTTGCCAAGTAATCCTCGAAAAAGGGAACACTGAAAAAGCTTGCCTGAACTTTTCTAGTGAAGAAGATTAGAAGATAATGTGATTCCTTCTGGTGAAAGAGTTTAGAAATTTGATGTCTCTTTTCTGTTGCAATTGAAGGGATTTTTGAGATAAGTAATATCACTAAGATTGGTCAATATATTCATTTAATTGTTGATGTTGCTTTTTTTTCAAAATAGGTACAACTGTTGCTTTTTAGGTGTGCTTTGAATTCACCTAAAGAAAAGGATTTGTTTATAATATGAAAGAGAAATTCTGGGTGATGTTTAGTAAAAGTCTGAATTATTCTTATATTTGCTCCATAACATTCTATTACTATGAGGAATAGTTGAGCTTCAGACTTGTAACATATTTGTTATATTTCGTGTAACTCTCGGAATTCAAAGTTCGAACTCAGCCATCGTCTTACCGATATTTTCGCCAATGCATTGTTTCAATAGGTTTCATATACGGATAAAGACTCAAAAACTTTTTTTTTCCTTTGCATGCATGAGAAATTAATTTCGTACTCGGAATTAAAAACAAACAAGAATATAAGAGATAAAAATAGCTATTAAATCACTTATATAATCTGTGTAAGATAATAATTCGCCTGATTACACTTCTAATAGATATTAACCTTGTAGCTCAATTGCATACTTTGCTTGCTTAAGCACTTTCGAGTTGCTATGTACACTTAACGGAGTAATATCGAAGGTCAACAATTTTTCCTGTTTCAGTCCTTTAGAAATGCATACTTCAACGAAGCTCAACTAACTACAAAATATTCAATATATTATATGAATTTGACATTTATTTATACAAATAAAGCAGACTAATCAATTAATCTGAAGTTGCTTTTGGTTTACCATTGCTGCAAAAAAAATTTTGTCACTTCTAATATCCCATTTTGCCTTCTTTTAATTCAGTTTGTCACTAGCAATGGCATTAAGTTCCATGCTGCAGGAGTGCAATTAATGTTTTCTGTAAGTCTGAATTGTTTCGCTAAATATTTTCGATTAAAATAATCTGATTTTCATGGAAATCAGATTGTAATATGATTGACGACAAAGGAACCTTTATACGGAGAGAGAGAAAAACAAAGAAAGAGAGAGAGAGAGATACGTTGGACATTCACATTATATATGGATCTCATCTGACAATGAGTGGCACAAAGTTGTATCATCGACCAATTTCAGCAATTTAGACAATTCAAATTAAATTCTGTATGGTGTTGCTGTATATTGCACAAATAAATTGTCACCACTGTCAGACGCGCATGTGTGTGTGTGTGTGTGTGTAGGAGAAGAAATCTTTTGACGTTTTTCTTGAAACGTCGGAGGTTATAGTTTCATCGGGAAAGCTGTTTTAGAGAGCAGAAACGGATGGAATAAGAGTAGTAAAGAAGTAGATTCGGTGTGTTTGCAGCTGGACTGTAAGGTGATGTTGAGCAGCTGCTGTTGCTGCTTCTCGTGTTTTCACAAACCCAATGGAAAACGGAATGAACGTGTTGCATGTTTTAGTATATATTGAGTAGAACGCTAAGTTCCTGTCACTTGTGGTATGTTCAAGAATTTTTTTTTCAACTGCCTTGGTAAATGATGCAGTGTTGATCCATGATTTAGAAAGTGAACAGGAGTTTTTGTGGGTTACGAAATAGTTTCATGTCAGTGAGAATAATTTCTATAACAAGCTGCTTGTTATAAAATATACATACATACACACACATATATATATACATAATAGCGTGTGAAAAAATATATAATAACATGTGTAATATCAGGTTACACTTTTAGAAAAAGCAGTGGCTGTGCGCTTCGCAACCATATGCCTGGGGAAGGAGTGTAGGATCTGAAGGATCTTCCTCAGCCATAGCCAAGTTAGCTGGTCTTGGGCGTGGACAGTATGGTTTTTTCCCAGTTTATCCTGGGGGTTTCATCCCTCAAACAGTAAACCGGACCCGTGAACATACAGGATATAGCCATAGGACACATATATATATATATATATATATATATATATATATATATATATATATATATATATATATATATAGCGCCATCTGTCTTAATTCGCCGCCCATTAGACATTCATGACTTAGCCATGAGTGACCCAATGGCCCATTAAGGACTATGGGAGAGATAGGATATATATATATATATATATATATATATACTATTGAACTAACAATATAATTTGATTGTATTTTTTTTTCAAAACTTTATTTTCGTAACATGCAGTTAGGCTTGAAGTATAAATTGGAACAGAAACAAAGTTCTTACCCTTTTTTTAATTTTCTCCTTAAGAAACGGTTTCACCAACGTAAATAAAATCTCGTATGCTTGGGAGTGATACAGCACGTGAACCTTCTTAACTCTAACGGGAAAGCAATCCTAGAAATTAAAGATAACTTGTCATCAAATGTTATTTTCTGTTCTGGAAAAGAAGAGAGAGAGAAATACAATTCTAATATAGAATATTAGAATCTTGCTGAATGAGTTACAAGTGCTATTCTATACAGGAATAGCATACTTCTGTTGTTATTACAATGTTGCCTTGACTATGCAAGAGAATTTCATGCAGCTGTCTGGTTTTCTTTAACTACATTCATTCCAATTCAATTGGCTTCTACAGCTTTTTAATTCCAAACTAGATGCACTGTTTAACTGCAGATTTATTTTGCGCCATCTCGCATTTCCACGTATCTTCACAAGTGTATTGCAGTGTTGATATCGTGTGTTCATTTTCCAATGTTTCACTACATGAAAATATTACAAATATCGTTCAAAAAAAAATTAAAAGTTACAATCCCTTCTCCAATTTCCGTTTGTCATGGCCTTCTATTTGAATTGCATTATCTTGTTTGGCTTTGAACAAAAACAATTTATTTAAAGTGCAAACTAAGCACTCTTTATCAGACAAGATGTCTGCTTTGTTATTTCTCTTATAACAAAAGATATGAGATGAATCGGAGTAGATGGAGTAAGGAGATCTCAAAAATTACATACAATTGCGTGTATACCTATCAAGGTTTATGTATGTAGCTTAGAATAATGGTGGTTAATTCCAATTCCTCTCCTGTACGAAATATGATAAAAATTAAAGCAAATAAACTATCTATTTTGACTACACTCGCTATCATCAGGGAAAAATATTAAAGCTGAAGTATGGTATCACCTGTGGGGTGGAGATTACTACAACGACCTGCTTCCTTCGATTCGAATACAAAATAGAATAATCACAGCAATTTTACTAATTTCTTGGCATATTCAACTAGCGATCTGTTTGCCATTCTTAACATTTTGCCATTACACAAACTTAACTATATAATTGTATACTACATGTAAGCAATAACATTGTAAATTTTGCTTATATAACGTAGAATATGACTTACGTTGTGATCGGAACTTGCTGTTAGTTTCCAATGCAGACAAAGAAATTTTTCACAAATCATTTGAGCACTTTAGCAACAAACAGAGACAATAAATTGCCTGATGAAATAACGTGTGTAATATCAAGTTACACTTTTAGAAAAAGACTGAGACACTATCTCATGGACTAAATAATGTTAACTTTTATTATAAACGTATATTATGGAAAATTACTCTCAATGTTATATATTATGTCTCAATGACAATCATTTAATTTTTTAGTGACTGTGTTGCTTATATTTCTATTTTTATAGTAATCCTTATGGCTACAGCCCTTGGTTACATATTGCACAGTTCCTTCTAACCTATTTCTATTTTCTGTTCTTTATTCCCAAGTCTTTTCTTCAACTATTAATCTCTATATTACTACCTGGAAAATAATTGTAGGATAATTTTTTTAGTAGTATTACTTTTTACTAATTTGTTATTATCACATGTATGGTTCTAAATACTTGTTGCATCTGTCGTATTATGTTTTCATTTGCACTATTATTTCAGTTTTAATAAAATAAACGAGGAAAAAATTACTGAATCTGGTTAAAAAGATTGATTTCCTATAATATGTACCTCTTTTATTATTATTACATGACACCTGCAGCGAGTCCGAAGACTCGTCGAGGGAGGGCACCTAATCTACAACTCTTTGTCTCCTCCAATTACAACGATTCATAACCATACCAATGCCATCTACTGTCCACTACCGCCAGTATTTTCACAGACAATCGCAAACATCCATGCACACGGCAGGATTCGAACCCGTAGCCTTTTGGCTGGAGAGTGGATACGCTAACCACTTGGCCAACCAGGCTGGCTTTGAATATATCTTCTAAACTTCAGGCAGTGAAATAATACTATTTGGAAACGTAAATTCACTGCACTCAGTTTTTTCATCACAGACCAACTTTATCGCAGCGATAGTTTATCTTGGCTAATTATTTATAGGATTTTGGCATAAGTTACTCAAATACAAAGGTAAAAGGCGTATATACGACAAAATACCTCCCTTAGAGCAAATGGAAGAACGATAGTGCAATGTCTTCTTCGACTGGAAAAGATCTAGTACGATTCTCATTGTGAGAGGAATTTATTATTATTATCATTATATTGGATTTTTCAGCTAAATGTGAGTTAACTGATACAGAGGAAGCAGACAAAAATACGTTTGGTAAATCTTGTATAATGGATTAAGCACTGTATATAGTAGACTATAATAAATTTAGTTTAATCCTTTATCCAAATGCAAGTAAACAAAGTTTGCGCCTGAAGTACCTTCAGGATTGAGGCAACTCATGGTAAAGGTGACCAAGCTCTCATCACTCCTTGTCTCAGTATCTTAATATCTCAGTAATTTATTCTAGTCTAACCAAGCGGGAAAAACTTCCAACAAATAGTAGACTGTGTGGTGTGCATTGCTCTTGGACAACCAAATGCTGTAATAATTCACATTATCTTCATTAACATTTATCTGTCTTTAATAAAAGCATTCAACTCATTATAAAAAATGAGATCTCTAGAAGCATGTTTTAGCCTATAAACAATTTCAGCACTTTTTTCTCTCTCATTTAAATTTTATTATTATTATTATTATTATTATTATTATTCAATTTTCTACCAGGACACATTAGTCCATCTCAGTTAATAATGGTATGAACTGCATAAACCGACTTCGTTGTTCAAATTTTTTTGTCATTGAGAAGAAAATCGAAGCACCTTGAACAAAAATAACCAGAAGATCACAGCTGAGACTCACTAACTTACTACTAAAAATCAAAATAATAATAATTAATGCGATCAGCAGTAGCAGGTAAGCTCCATGTACTGACTAGCATTACTGTTGTGCAACCAAACTGATATACCTACAACTCCAAGCCTGGTAACAGTTGTATTGTGCTTTATCGAGCTCATACTATTTCTGCTTTTTCTATCTTTTCATTTTTTCTAATTATGCTTAGATAAGCACGAAAATATCAAATGTTCAACCCTAACTACCTACAATCATCTAGCTAACCCCTTAATTATCAAGTATCTGTCACCTATTTCTGTGGCGAAAATGTAAGTAAATTGCTTCAGAAATAAGTAAATATGTAGCGAATGAAGAATATAATACTACACCCTACCTAAGGATAGAAAAGGTAACTGATATTCTTCATTTTAGTACAGCGTTTCCTTCTCTGAACCTTGTTCTCTCCATAGCACCCCCACTCCCCCCCCCATAAAAAAAATAGTTAAACAATCCTCGTTTATAATGATATCACGTTTAGGTGTTTACCAGCTCGAAAATATTTTGCGACGTGATTAACAACAAACAAACAAACAAAAATTCAAAAATGTCTACATGCATGTGACAAATAAATCCAGTACCTGAATCAAAGGCAATGTCCTGAACAGCGCACGAGGAGTTCCAATGTCGGCAAGATGAGCCATTCCTAGACCATTAAAATCGGCAATAACAACCACGCCAGTGATCTGGTTAACTTCGTTCTCAATGTACTTCTCTGCGGTAAGTATTGTAGCTCGTAAACCACAAGGAAAGGGGAATTCTCTAGGATTACAACGACCTGGAATATGAGATTGCAAATAAAAATTGATTTGTTTCAAAATGCTACAATTGGCATTATTGTTATGATTGTTAAAAGTTCTGGAGGATTAGTTAACAAAGGTGTGTAAACATAAACTGGTAGAACGTGCCAAAAGGTATACCTATCTACCTATCTTTAAACAAATATATATAAGTGTGTGCGTGTGTGGGGGGTGTCCCTAGATATTTCAATAATTTATAAAAATTAGAAAAATTGGCACATTATAATTCGGTTTGCCAGAAAGTGAATCGCTATGGGGGAAGGGGGGGTACTTCGTATTTTCACTGATAGAGGGCGCTGTACCACATGCATCATTTGCGAATACGTGCAAATTAGAGTTCTATAAAACGTAGGCTGCACCGCTGACAGCCCGTAATGAATGCGTGCAAATTCCCAGTCATTAAGGGTGAACAGAAATATTTTTGTGAAAAGAAAAATTTGTTGCTGCGATGCTTACTTTGGTGGTGTGATGATTACGCAAAATAATGGATGCGGAATGGTGACATTTTCGCTATGACTGTGATTCTTGCAGCTTCCTGTGCACTGCTTGCACCGCTTGTTCAAATTTCCAGTTTTCTGGAAACGTCGTATTAGAGACTGTATTCTGGCAGGAGTGATAGGACCTCGACTTTTCTTCATTCTTTTCTGCGTTCGAAACTTTCGTAAAACTTCCGCTACCGATTCCCACTTACGTAAAACAACTTCGCTAACAATGTCTTATCCACCAAAGCAAGCATCACAACAATACATTTTTCTTTTCATAAAAATAATTCTCTTCACTCCCAGTGACTGGGAATTTGCATGCATTCATTACGAGCTGTCAGCAGTACACCCTGCTTTTTATAGAACTCTCATTTGCACATATTCGCAAATGATGCAATTGGTACAGCGTCCTCTATTGTTGAAAATTTAAAGGTCATTTTTTCTCCCCGCCAAAAAAAATCCCATTATATATGTATATATATATATACATATATATATATATATATATACGAGCAGTATATGACATGCTTCTTAGACCATTTCTGCTGATTTAATTGTCCAGGTCAAGAGGTCTTTCCCTGTTACCGAGTTATGGATTTGAATTCCCCCCTCTTCAGATGGTAAACGATTTTCATTGCTCTGTATTAGACCCCCCCCCCTTTTACATGTTTGGTCCTGGATTAAACTTTCCAACTTCAAAAGTGAACGCGATTGATTTTTTTTTTCTTAACATTCATAAATTTCTGCATTGTGAATTTGTTTGAAAGGGTAAAATTAGGTTCTTTTCGCTTCAAAAAAGTACATGTTTTTGAACCTCTTAGAAACTCAAGTGTCATGGAAATGGGAATGAATTATGCGGCCTTTCCATTGAGAATGGAGTGTAGCAATAGCTGATCATACTTCCACAAATTAGGCACTAGAGGAAGTCATTAATTAGATAGCAATAAATAAAAGATTTGATATCCCACCAGTTCTGCTCCACAGATGTATTCCTAACCTAACACCTGTCGTTTTTCATCTCTACATCTAACAGCATGAAACAAAGTCCATATTCAACCGATTTCAAAGTCTGTCTCAACCAATCGACTTATTGCGATCACCTTAGTTCCATTTGGAGCAATGACGAAAGTCATCAACAGCCAATTTCTTCAACATCTGAAAAACTGTCAATTAATCAATGACCACTCCCACAAATAAAGATTCCACCAGCCAAGATTCCCAGCAGATCTCCATCGCCTATATGGCCCAGCTCTGGATATGTGCCACGAAAAGACTTGGAGGAACATGAGCTACTGCATTGAACACTTCAAATGCATTGGATAGGGTAGGCATCGAAAGCTTCTCGGCAAATTGGCATTTTATGATCTGCCTTCTACCCTTTGTGATTGGTTTTCTCTCAGCCGTTTCTCCGCATGTAACGATTGATATTTTGAAGTTATTCTGTCTTTGGGTTTTCCTGACCTACTAATACATGTGTTTCCTCAGGCCTCAGCACTGCACTCATCCTATTCATTGAACAAAATTCGTAGTGCTCTAACATCTCAAGCTTCAAGATACCGTATAATACGTGCCCTAAACAGAGATCTCCACATCATCCTGTAATGGTGCAATTAAAGCCTAGTCATGGTCGATGCTCGCAAAACACTGTTTTCGGTTGTTTTTTCTCGCAAAAAGAAATTACTTATCCCCTTATCTTTATCAATGTTCAGCTCAATAGCTGAGACCAGATCTCTCTTTCAGATGGACAACACTGTCCTTTTCTGACATAAACATATCACTTCTATAGTATATGCTCATTTTCCAAAGCATTTTGCATCCTTTTTCACTGAACACGTTATTCTTCATGTGTTCAGTTACTAACCATAAAAATTCCAACTCCGTTCGACTTTGAAATGCTGCTCTCACATTTTCGGTGGTGCAGCTAAAACCCCTCAAAAACTTCGATGCTGTCCAGAGGATGACATTTAAAATTATTCACAGTCCCTTTCTCACAAATGTTCAATTTCCTCATAGTTTTCAGGTATTTCCATGGGCCCTGTTCAGCAGAACTGACATCTATAATGCTACTATTTCTCTATAGAGAAATAGCGACTTCTTATTACATCAGAGCACCACTATGTAGCAATGAAACAAAATGAAGTTCAACAATTTATTAAACTCTCACATGACATATAAACCCATAGCTTTGCATGCAAACTCGCTAATCAAAATGAGCATGTGATCAAACAAAAGCAGAATGAATACTCGTTCCATCTTTAAACCATGGCAAAAGGTTATATTATGTTAAATGATGAATAGACAGTACTCAAGAATCCCAATATACGAGCAACAGCTGTCCAACATCATTGCAGTTGAATTATTAACTCACTGAACCTGCTGCTTCCATCCAATCCATCTTTTCTTGCATTCCATACGGGAAAACCTCGGAGGGAAAACCTTGTCATATCCTTTTGAGGCAGACTAACCGACCTTCAACTGAAAGCCTTTGCAAAGTTTATTTGCATACTGTATTATATGAGACAATCCACCTCAAGGGCTCACTTTAGTGAGTACGGCATGGCAAACCCGAGGTACCTGATGCTGGACCATGCCTTACTTCATGTAATATACATCTGTTATATTATTCTGTAGACTGGTCCCTCCCCTTCTTTCTTTGCTTCTTTCTCCTCTCCTTGCTCCTCCCCCATGATGCTATTAGAGAATTCGAGGGCTAGAGGTGAATCTTTCCTATCTTGCTAAGTCATTTCGTCTTATGCAGCCACCGAAGGAGGCAAGCTAGCCTCAATAGGTGCCGGTCCCAAGCCCGGATAAATGGCGAGGGTTGATGTCAGGAAGGGCATCCGGTCGTAAAACTTCACTGCCAGCTCTAGCTATGAGTCAAAGATGAAATGAGTCATATGAGTCAAAGAGAAAATAATATAAGGGCTAGGGCGTACCCCTTAATCGACGCGCAGCCACATCGCTCTACAGCTGCGAGAAGTGGATGAGGACTACCGCATCAAGGGCGGATGCGGTTAAAGAAGCGAGCCCAGCAGGTGGAGAGGATGTTGCGAGTGGGAACACTAAATGTTGGAAGCATTACTGGAAGGGGAAGAGAGGTGGCAGACATGATGAGGAAGGGGAAGTTGGACATTTTATGTGTGCAGGAGACGATGTACAATGGGGGAAAGGCAAAGGAACAGGGAGATGGATAAAAATTGTTCTACTCTGGAGCGAATAACGAGGGAAGAAATGGTGTAGGAATTGTGGTGTGCGGCAGAATGAAAGGCGAAGTACTGGAAGTGGGTAGAAGGAACGACAGGATCATGGGAATGAAATTGGGTCTTGGAGAAGAATGTGTATATGTCCCGCAAGTTGGCTGTACAGCAGAAGAGAAAGATGAGTTCTGGATCGTGTTAGATGGAAGTTCTGGAAGAAAATGAGATGGTGATTGTCAGAGGAGACTTGAACGGACACATAGGGAGACAGAATAGAGACTGTGAAAGGGTGCATGGTGGCCACAGAGTGGGAATGATGAACCAGGAAGGAGAGAGGGTTGTGAACTTTGCAGTAGCCTTTGATCTGGCAATTGTAAACTCGTTTTTCTACAAGAGGGTAGAACATTTGATAACATTTAGGAGTGGTAACAACAGTTCACAAATTGTCTACCTTTTGACTAGAAGAAAACATCTTAAATTTGTGACAAATTGTAAAGTAATTCCAACAGATCAAGTGGCACAGCAACACCGACTGCTGTGCATCTGTGTTGCTGTGCCAATCTTGATCTGTTGGTAATCTGACGGTAATCCTCAGCTGTGCAATCGAGGTGCTTGGTGAGACATCTGGAAAGATTAGAGAGCAGAAGGAGAGTTGGTGGTGGAATAATAATGTACAAGTGGCAGTGACAGCTAAGAGGAAAACAAAGCAGAAGTGGGATGAGTCAAGTGTGGAAGAGGATAGAGAGGTGTACAGAGAGAGAAAGCAAGAAGCCAAGAGAGTTGTGGCACAGGCGAAGGCCATGGCATATCAAGATCTGTATGATCAATTATAAACAAAGGAAGGACAGAGAAAAATTTACCAACTAGCAAAATGTAGAAATAAAGCAGCAAAAAACATCTTACATGTGAGGCAGATCAAAGACGCTGAAGGAAGAGTATTATGGAGGGATTTGGACATAAGAAACAGATGGAGAATATACTTTGAGGGACTTTTGAATGAGGAAAATGCAAGGACTCACAGAGAAGATGGGCAGCCTTCTGAGGGGCTGGTGCAGAACATCAGTAGAGTGGAAGTGACAGAGGCCATGAAGAGGATGAGGAATGGAAAATCAGTGGGCTCCAACAGGATTTTAGTGGAGGCATGGAAGGCACTGGGGGAAAAGGGGAATTGACCTGTTGTGGGACCTGTTCATGAAAGTTTGCCAACAGGAAAATATACCCAAGGAATGGAGGGATAGTACTCTTTTCCCCATCTACAAGGGTAAAGGGGATACACAAGACTGTAAAAATTACAGAGGAATAAAGTTGATGTCCCACACATCCTAGAAAGGATTCTTGATGGAAGATTGAGGAAGGAGGTGGAGATTGCAAAGGAACAATTTGGCTTCATGCCTGGTAGATCAACAACAGATGCTATCTTTTGGTTATGGCAGATGATGGAAAAGTTTCGAGAGAAACAACAGGAGCTACATCTGGCATTTATTGATCTGGAGAAAGCATACGATAGAGTGCTAAGGCAAGAAGTCTGGAGATGTCTGAGGGAGAAGAAGGTTCCAGAGAAATATATCAGGTTGGTGCAGGAGATGTACAGAAATGTAAAGACAAGTGTTCGGACCTGTCTGGGGCAGACAAAAAGTTTTCAAGTAACAGTTGGCTTGCATCAAGAGTCAGCATTAAGTCCGTTTCTGTTTAACATTGTGATGGAGGTGGTGACGGAAGAGATGAGAGAAGATGCACCTTGGACAATATTGTATGCAGATGACATCTTGCTGTGTGCAGATTCAAGAGAAGAAGCGGGAACTGAACTGGAAAGATGGAGAAAAGTACTGGAAGAGAGAGGTATGAGAATGAACAGAAGTAAGACAAAATATATATGTTGCACAGTGGGCGGCGGCCAGGACACAGATCTGGAGCTGGAAGGAAATGTCATCAGGAAGGTGAGGGACTTTAGACATTTAGGTTCGACAGTGGAAGAAGATGGAGGAACTGAGAAGGAAGTGGGATGCAGGATACATGCGGGTTGGAGGAACTGGAGGGAGATGGCTGGAGTGTTATGCGATAAGAGGGTGCCGATCAAAGAAACTGTGGCCCTGAGGAAAAATAACATTAGCAGGATGGAACTAGCAGAGATGAGAATGCTTAGGTGGATGTGCGGTGTGACCAGAAAGGATCGTCAGAGAAATGACTATGTAAGGGGGAACAGTGAAAGTTACGAACTTAGGAGCAAAGATACAGGAGTCAAGGTTGAGATGGTTTGGTCATGTAATGAGGAGGGAGAACGAATATGTGGGAAGAAGGGTCATGCAGGTGGATTTGCAAGGAAGGAGAAAGCATGAGCGGCCAAAGAAGAGATGGAGGGAGCTGATAGAAGAGGACTTGAGGATGAAGAACTTGGATGTGGTGACAGCCCAAGACAGGAGGATGTGGAGGAGACTCATCATCAACAGTGACCCCACTTAAGTGGGTGAAGCTGCAGAAGAAGAAGAAAAAGAAGAATTATATGAGACAATCCAACCCGGATCTTTTCGGAACCGTCAAAACCGACAGAGTTACAAAAATTCCTTCCCCTTTGTTAGTTTTAGAATTTGTCTTTTTTTTTAATGTATGCGTTCCTGCAATCAAGCTAGATTCTTCTTTGCAAGGTAATGTTTAAAATATTTCTGCTATTTACAAAGAAAAGAAAAACATTCGAAAAAGTATTTAAACGATTCAGTAAACAACGGAAACTCCGTGGTATGAATTAAACTGCTTACCTATCCTTGCCACGAGGATGATTCTTCCATCTGCCTCCCTGTATGGTAGTATGACCACGTGGGAATCCCTAAAATTGCCTTCTACAATATTTGGAGAAAGGTCACCATAAATATCAGGATACTTTGATCGGTAAGCGTAGTAGTTCTTCAGCTGGCCGAAGGCTAGTTTGCAGTTGAATTTCTTACTTCTAAGAAATCTTAAAAGAAAACTATCGTCCGTTCTAGAATGGAGATTTGGTTCGCCTAAACCATAAGAAAAAAATCTGTTGTATAATTATCTTAATAAATGTAATTTTAATTATTCTGGTTATGTTATAATTATAATTTTAAAAAGTTGTATTTAATTAATATTTAATGATAAATGTTAATTATAAAACAAGATATCTAATTATATTCAGAACTGTTATCAATACGATACTGTATACTGATGATCAGATTATATTACAAGCCAATGAAGATGACCTTCAAAAATCAGTTTACGAATTAAACAAAATAAGCCAACAACACAACTTCAAAATTTTGCAAAAGAAAACAAAAATCATGGATTTAAAGATCAAGATCAAAAATAGTCACAGACGATTTAAATAATATAACAGGTGACATAGTTTAATTATTTTGGTTTCATAATAATATCTAATTTATATATAATTGTAAATAATTATAATTTATAAATTATTTCATGATGACAATATCAAATCTGAGTTGTTATTATTATTATTATTATCATTATCTACGTGACACCTCCAGGGAGTGGAAAGACTCGTCCTGGGAGGTCACACTACTCTACTTCGCTAAATACACCTCATCCTCTCCACTACCACTTAATTCTCCAACTACGACACTACTACCACTATCGCCCATCATCACCAACAACAGTATTTTTTGTCTGTAAATTGCGTGTGTTCTGAAGATCGATTTGTCTGTACGCGGGATGAAAAACCCGAGTTTCCGGATCAAAAAAACCCTGCTACCACCGTATGAGATCAGCTAACTCGCCTTCAACTGAAAAAACCCTATAAGGATTCCACTCGTCACGACGAGAATCGAACCCAGATCTTTTCCAAAAGAAGGGCGCAATGTTCCGCTATTCTTCAAATTGCGCTACGGCGGCTATATTAATAGCTGAAGTATATAAATAAAGCATTTAAAGTAGAAGTCGAAAAGAAATTAAAAAGTTTGAGAATTAGAAGAACTGTGGGAAGAACAAAATGTACGATAATAGAAGAAAGACTGTAAATGGCTGTCAGAAAAAGCTATTCAAATAGCTGAGGAAAGAAGACAAAATGAAACTTCAGAGAAGCAAAAAAAAAGGTTAGACAACTAAGTGCAGAGTTCCAGGGACAGGCCAGGAAAGATAAGTAATTGCAGGAACGTTTGTACCTAGTTTACGAGTCGTAAAAAAGTAATTCAGGAAATTTGATGGAAGAAGACGCAGTGAAAAAAAGATGGAAAGAGTATGCAGAGTATGTATGATATTTATGCAAGAAATATATTAATATTGAAAGGGAATTTGAAATGAGAGAATTTGTCGAGGAATCCATGATAATGAAAAGTGAATTGATATCAGCAATGGAACAGCTGCAAAAGGAAATACTCCTGGAGCTGATGGAGTGTCAGTGAAATTATTGAGAGGGGCCAGGGATGAAGTAGTGAATATATTAACTGAAATTTGTCAACTGGTTTGGAAGAAAATATACTGGCCTAGAGATTGAAAAACATCAATATTCATACCAATTCTTAAAAAATCAAATCCCGGAAACTGTAAGAATTACAAAAACATCATTTTAATTTCACATGCAAATCAAGTTATGCTGAAAGTGATCCAACAAAGGGTGGAGCCATGTGTGAATAGAGAAATGCCACAAGAACAGGCAGTTTTTGTGGCATTCTCTTGTGGCATTCTAACTAGAGACCAAATAGCAAAAATGAGATGGATTGAGAAAGATCAAGAGAAGTTCAGAAGGAAGTATTCATCTGTTTTTATTAATTATAAGAAAGCTTTTGATTGCGTGGATCAAACAGATTGTGGATCGTAACGACATCAATGGGAATATCCGAGTCTAATTCTCTTGATAAGAGAGCTGTATGATAACCTCCAGTAAAGAAGCTTCAATGGAAACAATTTTGCAGAAACAGTGTTCAAGCGGAAAATGTGATTCGCAGGGTTATATACTGTCGCCCTATCTTTTTAATATTTATAGTGAATACATCACGATAATGGCTAACTTACAGAAAAAAACAGATGGAATTAAGATTGTTGGCAAAGAAATAATTAATTTACGATATGCGGATGATACAACCATTATGGTAGAAACTAAGGAAGGTTGACTCTATTGATTAAGAGGGGAATTAACAAATCCGGGCTTAATTTAAACATCAGCGAAACAAAAGTGATGAGTTCTGGCAATTCAAACAAATTAAAAATAGTAGGAGATATGATTTACTGGGGTACAGAATCGGAAATGATGGTAAATGTGAAGATGAAATTAAAAGAAAGATAGCCATGGGGAAAAAGTAATGTTAAACCTGTCAAAACAATGGTATTTCGATAGAGATGTGAAAGCTGCATTATTAAGAAGAAAGACAGAAATCCAACTAATTCATTTGAATTATGGGCTATAGGAATGGAGTAGACTATTAAGGATCTCATGGACTGCAAGAATGACCAATAAGAATTTTTTAGAGAGTATAAAGTCAGAATGCTCCTTCGAGGCAGATCACAAGCAGAAGTTAATATACATTGGACATATTATTCGAGAAGATGAATCATTAGAAAAGACAGATACGTTGGGAGAAGACCGAGTGCATAAGAAGGACAGGAACACCACAAAAGAGTTGGATGGACAACATAAAAGGAACTTACCAACTTCGACCTACAATTGCTGAAAGAAAAGACAAGAGGCCGAGTGAAATGGAGAGCCTTTGTTCACTAAGAGTCCAAAGTGATTGTTTTCATTTAAAAGGCAAAGGTGTACGAGTATATATAAAAAATAAAGAAATTTAGGAAAGTGTGTGGAACAATTGAATTAGAAACAAGACTTCAATTTTATAAACTAACGGTTATTTCCTGTATACCATATCATTCAGAAATATGTACCTCTAAAAAAGAAGATGAAAGTAAAATACTAAAATGAGGTTTTTAAGAACAATTAATAGATGCACAAATATTAGACCAAATATAAAAATGAAGATATTAGAAAAGGATCACATAATTTCAACTTAAATAAGAAGATCAAGGAATGTAGAAAGAAAGAGCATTCATATAAGATGAAAAGAGAGATGGGGGGGGGGGGACAATTGCAAGACGGAATGACGAGTAAATTCTGAACCGGTAATCACTCCAGTGACTTGCAGATAGATATTTATCAAATGCTCGAAATGCACTTCCATCATCTAATAATGTTATAAGATTTCTGCAGTTGCTTTTGTCTAAAAGTCAAATCTGACATCGTATTGGCTATTAATATAAATGATGCAGCAAATGTTGCCGGCCAAAAAGTTGCAGAGAGTGGGAAAAGCGGGGAAGCAGCGAATGTATGCTTCTTGAATTTGAAAAATCCGGTTAAAAAAATCACCTTGGAAAATTTGGCTAAATCTCTCAAGGAATGACGAAAAGCGATTTGGCTAAACTACAATATTATGATGATAATATAATATGATGATGATGATGTTCGCACTGCACATCGTATACAATAATACTAATTAAGATTCTTCGCAACCTAATAAAAGAACGGAATTATTCATAGAATAGGAATGAAAAGGTAATTAAGTATTTTATCGCTAATTTGAGACTACCAACCCCCTTATTTGGAGGTCTGAAGCGGATTGAAAGAATTCCATTTTTTTTCTTTAGAATTCTAGATTTCTGGATTACGTTAAAACAAATAAAAATAGAAAAATAATAAAAGAAAAATCCTTCACCTCTACACAGCGATAATATACTCTAAGTTTTCATTAATGTTTCGTGGATATACTACTTACTTCTCACCATTTTCCTGAATTCGGCAAGAGCTTCTTCTCTCTTGGGCGGGGTTTCTCCTAATTCATTTTCTGCCTTTAAAGCATATTTTGGAGTTATGATGTCTTCATATGCGCTGTCATATGTGACCAGATTGTCATTCATCGCGGATATTTGGCCTAGGAGACGCGTGGTTTTAGGAGTTAGACAGATGATCAAATGGGAAGCTGAAATTAAAATAAGATCGATAAATAGATGACGGTGGCATCCTTTGGAGGAAGTAACAAGACAGAGTTCATTTATTGGCTTTGGCATCTAGTCACATGACGAAGCAAAACAAATCAACTCCTGAAATATTAGGAGGAAATGAGGATAGATTCCTGAAAAAAATTATTATATTCGCTGAACATAACTCTGAAATTCGCTAAAGCATATTTCGGAGTGTGTGTGTGTGTGTGTGTGTGTGTGTGTGTGTGTGTGTGTGTGTGTGTGTGTGTGTGTGTGTGTGTGTGTGTGTGCGTGCGTGCGTGCGTGCGTGCGTGCGTGCGTGCGTGCGTGCGTGCGTGCGTGTGTGTGTGTGTGTGTGTGTGTGTGTGTGTGTGTGTGTGTGTGTGTGTGTGTGTGTGTGTGTGTGTGTATCCCAGCAAATTGCGAAACAAAACATTAAAAAAAAGTCACTTGGAAACAACGCTGGTTCAAAGGTGGACTAAATGCTTTACAAGCACTTCTTGAGAAAATTAGAGTATGAAATGGAGATGAAGCAAAAACAAAACTCACTAATAAAAGTGCTTCTCACCTCCCTTCTCTTGAGCACAACTGTAGCTGTTTGCATAATGCTCTCAGAGACAAACCATAGTCTTCACAGAATCAGAAGATGCTCAGCTGGGAGAATCTTCTAATTAGAAGATGCTCCCAAAGAGGAGAACGTGGCATTGCTTTTTTTGGTGGAAAATACGTAAATTACAATCTAGTCTAAAAGTTAAGGATGTATACGGAATGTCTTAATATAAGTCAGTCGGTAATGAGTTTTCTTCTACACCCATAAAGTTAAGTCATCAATTCTGTTTTTTTCCCACCGGTGGACAACCATCTATTGTAGCAGTAACCAATAAGCATGCATTAGTTGCAACCACAATAAGAATTGTACTTCCTTTTCTGCACGTAACAAAACATTTTTCCCATCAAGATAGATTCCTTTCTGTAAAGGATGATGGATTTGTCCTCATAGTATTAGCAGATATTTTCAGTTCTTGCTGTGTAACCGGTTTCGAACCAGCATTTCTTACATGATCTACAATGCTCCATCCTGTAATCCGGCAATAGCCGCTTTCTACAAGATACCTACCCACAAATCTGGTTGTCTACAAGGCCTGCCAAGACATGATGACACACAATACTCTACAATGCCGATCAGATCTTCTACATGAGCAGGCACTTACTGTATATGTCCAACAGAAGCCGGGAAGGTTTCTCCATATCGTGTGAACAGATAAATAGATATCTGGGAACACCCAAGGAGAACTATTTTTAAAAAGCATCCTGTTCTTAAAAGAAAGCAGTAATTTTGATTTCTTAGAGAGTATTTTTCAAACATTATTAATGGATCCTTGTAGGTATACATATCTCCGTAGCACATTCGAGGAGAACGTGGCATTGCTTTTTTTGGTGGAAAATACGTAAATTACAATCTAGTCTAAAAGTTAAGGATGTATACGGACTGTCTTAATATAATCAGTCGGTAATGAGTTTTCTTCTACACCCATAAACCAAAAAAAAAAAAAAAGTCCGAAGAATACAAACAGCTGAAAAGCATATTATAGTCATTTAACTCTTCCGTAATTCCAATCAATACTAACCAAATGTTGTGAAGTATTTTCGTTCATCGTAAACTGCCCACATCTATATCACCCTTTTTGTACACCATGTTATTAGAACTTCGTCTAGCTCTCGGTAACTTGACCAAATTAACATTAATTTTTAGCATCTGATCTGTTCGCGGCCAGTTAACTAAATCTGTTAACTTGACTTGTTCTAAATCTGAAGAACTTGACGTTTTGTTAAGTTCTCTAACGTAATGTTCTGAGAAGGCGATTAATGCTACCTAAATAATCTGCAACGCCTGTTAATTGGTGTTATATGGCCTGTTTCACTGTTGCAGACGGAAATTTCATACCACTACTATATGAAAATAGTTAATTTACTTCCATTTGAAAAAGTCATCAATTTCTTCGTGTCCTATATACCGTTCGTCATTAGATCTTGAACAATGATAGAAAATGTTGTGGAGGACATATAATATTAATTTGATGTATTTTAATTTTTGAAAACTTTGTTTTTGTTACTTTAATCATCTCCATCCTTCGATGGAGATGATTAAAGTAACCAAATCATGGTTTTAAATGAAATGCTCATGACGTACTTTGAGTGTGACTATTATATGAGCCCACCTCCTTTGTTTTCCTTTCTTTATCAGCCTGCATTAGACCCTCTTCTATGATGCGGAGAACTTTTTGTAACATCTTTTGAAACTTATCTTCATTTTAAACAGAGATGGAAGGTTTTTTATTTCGAAAACAAACAAACAAACAGGGCAGAGAAAACTTGCGATTTACAGACATAACAGACCTGCCTCATAGGCGACAAAATGCCTCGAAGGCATTTTGTCGTTGCACAGAAAATATTTGAATTGACTGAATCAAAAAATTGTGATTCAGAATCAGAATGTTTTGATTCTGAATCAAAATCAAAATTCTGTTCCTGTAAAAACTGCTTTTTTTTTTTTTTTTTTTCAGGAATCCACAATAATTTGTATTGAAGAATTTCGAACACTGGATTTCAAAATTTCTGATAGAAACATCGATTTTAACCGTTCAATCAGATTACCTTCCATATTGTTACCATTGTTTATAAAGAAGGTATTCGTTTTTTTTTTCTTTTAAGAAGCTTGTCAAACGATTTAAATTCGGTTTCCACTTGACCGTCACAAATATTTCTTTTATGTTCTGTATTCTAAAAATTATATTTTGCTAATATTGTCTTTAGTTACTCATTTCTATTTCTTTTTTTTTTCTTTGAGGTTCCCTTTTCGCAGTACTTTTTGACAGAATAAGTTTGGAAGAAGTTTTTGTTTTTAGTAGAAGTATAAGGGTTATTTCATTGATCTCCACTTACTTATAATGAGTTTTATTTTGACGACTATTATGGAAATCGTACACCGTGTTGTTATCAGATAGCGTGACTTCGTTACTCGTATTATGCGTTTTTTTTTTTTTTAATTTATTTAATAAACATACCAACATCCTTCTTGCCCTCTCATTTTATTGGTTTACTCGAAAGGCGTCAATGTATTTATTTTATTTATTGAGTAATTCATTTTATTGACTCTAACAAATTTTGACGACTGCTTGAGCTAGCCAATCACACATGGCGGACGAAAGACTATGACTGATGTTCTCTTTAGATATCTTTCTAAACCTTGATTTTGGCCCAACTCTCAGGTACAGTATTTCAGAAAAACATTGAGATAAATCGTTTTATCTAAAATCTCACCTTCACACTACCCAAGTTACCCTCTAGGGAGACCTTGAAAAAGGATAATTTACAGTAAGAGGCAGTTTTATTGATAACAAAGTACTGGGGGGGGGGGGACTGCAAACAAAAATGCCATAGATTGATCATAATTGTTTCACGAGACAGTTCAAGGAAGCCTCGCAAATGCTTAGGATCCCCAAGACAATGTAAAAAATCAAAGTTTTATCTTACACCAAGTTTGTTCTTTCATTAAAAATCTAACTGCCACGGACCTACGATATGACACGAGTGATGTCACAGAACGTGACAGCAACAACTAGCAGTGTTCCAACACGAATACAGTAATTTAACGTTTTAATTCTGATTACTTATTTGTATGTACCTGTTGTGAAGTTATGATAACATCTAATATGTGTAATTAATTATTTCTACTCTTTTGTTGTGTAAAACTTTTTTGCACCAGTACCATTGATTATGTAAGTCTGACGAGTTACGAAACTTGTTATAATAGGTTATAGTTGCTTAATTTTATTAAACTCTTCATTTACATTATAATACGGTCCCAAAAAAAGGGAAAAGCGAGATACAAGTCAGGTTATAACCTCTGTGACCTTATCTGTTTTATAGTATAGGGAAGAGGTCGGAATTACCTCCAGAAGTAAAAGTCATAAGTATGACGAGATCGGAGCAAATCCTTCAGCCCTTCAACATCCGATGTTGCCACTTTGAAATGAAGAAACTTAGATTATGTATAGCAACATGAAATCTAAGAAGCTTAACTGAAAAAGCCAAACTCCAAAATAACAAACAAGAAATGGAAGAAATGAAAGATAGCATCCTTGGAATGAGTTAGGTTAGGTGGACAGGATCTGAAGAGGTAAAGAAGGTACCTACATTTTGTTTACTCTGGTGGAAGCAATCATGAAAATGGAACAAGAATTTTAATGGACAATTACACTTCAAAATATTTAAATTGCTTCATGCCCATCTCTAACAGAATTATTACGATGAAGCCGAAAGCTATAACAATCGGTTTATGCATATTAAACATGTATGTACTACTTCAGATCATTGAGATGATGAAATTGAAAGGTTGTATGAAAAAATACAGGAAGGTTTAAAACAAGTAAAAAGATGGGTCTTGATAATGATGGATAGCATGAATTGCCAATGTTGGCAATATAAGATATGAAAATATAGTGGGAAAATCTTGACTGGAAGAAAGAAATGACCGAGGTGGAAACTGACTGACTTTTTTAAGGAAAAAACTTACTCATTACTATCATTTTTTCCATGGGTAGAAATATATAAAAAAATCATCCAAGATTACTCTGTTCGTGGAAGAGCCTGGGAATCTGACAAGCGGTGACATTGATTTCCTAATAATTAAAAGATGGTTTAGAAACTCAGCAAGAGAACTTAAAACTTATGTTAGTGCTGATCATAACCTTTTAATAACCACAGAAATAAAACTGAAAAAGTTAACAAAGAGCAGCAAGTAAAGACCAAATTGGAATGTTAAAAAGGCGTCAGTTAAATATGCACAAGAAACAGATAATCGGTTTAAAGAATTACTTCATAATGAATGTGGGTAATTAGAAAATGAGGACGGTGAAGTAGGTTTACTGATGAAGCCTTAAAACTTTTCAAGGAAATAATGTCCAAACCATCAGAAGACCTAATGTAAAGTAAAGAACAAGGGAAGAAATAAAAAGATAGAAAAGAATAGATGACTGATGAAATTATGGAGTGAATTAAAAAACAAAAGATAAAGGCAAAGATCTAAGTATATCTATGAAATTACATAAAGAAATAACTCAGAAATATTAGAAGGCAAAGGAAATATAGTAAAGAAATTGAAGACTTAGACAGTTGTCATGATTTACCAAATACAACAGGATAAAAGAACAAACTCAAATGTATAACAAATAAAAAGGGGGATATACTTTTCGAAGAATCAGATAATCTAGAACATGGGTAGAAATATATTAAAGACCTATATTCAGATAACAAGAAAGATCCAAAATCTAATTATGAGAATTTAATAGATGGCTCTCTAATTCTAACTAAAGAAGTAAGAAACGCACTTAAATTAAATAAAAATAAAGCAATGAAATAGTAAAATTTAGAATATAACGATATCATCCAGTTAACAAAAATGTGTAACTTAATATATGATTATGGTATCGTGCATAAAACTATGGAAAACTAAGTAATCACCCAAAAACAAAACCCCAAATTCACTGAGATGTGCCGATTTTCAGAAAACTTAATGAGCAATTCCTTGAAATTATTTTTTTAGAATAATATTGGACAGATGGCAAAAGGATAAATAAAATAATAGCTGAAGAACAATATGGATTCAGATATGAAAAAAGAACAAGCGACACAATACCAAATCTCAAGATTATATGCGAAAGATCGATTGCTGTATTAAACAGGTCTGCTTTTGTTTCATAGATTTTGGAAAAGGATTCGAAGTTTATCTCACATGATAAACTTATAGGAATATTAGTAATCATTGGTTTGGACTCAGAAGATTTCAGGATAATAAAGAAAACATATACTAGAATCAACAATCTGTAATAAATATAAACAGTACGCTTTTGAAATGGATAGAAACAAAAAGATTTGTCTCCGAAAGGGATGTGTGTTATCACCATTGCTGTTTGCAATCTTTTCGGAACGGATGATGCGTGACATCGAAACTCATAGAGACATTTTAATAGTGGAATCAGTCACTGGAATCACGTGTCTCGTTCATTTCGAATCACTGAGAATAGATTAAAATAAGGAGCAGTGAATGTCTTTATAGATAAAAAAAAGAAGACAAAAAACAATCCACTTTTGGCTATGCCAAGAGCTGATAACGTAATAAAATTGCTAATCTTGATCCCACTACAGTTGTCGGCAGATAAAAAAAAAAAAAAATACTCTCTGACAGAAATATTCTCTTTAAGAAAAAGTAACTGTTTCTTGAATAAAGGACATTTCATAAAGTAAGTACATTCGATTATGAAATGGCCATTGTGGCTGCACACGAATTCATTTTTAATATAGCACATTCATTTTTAATATAGCACATATCGTAATGACACACCGATAGTCTGGTGTAACATATTTATTTCTTTTCTCTTTCGTCAATCGGTAACTACTTCTACACCAGTTACCTGCACACATTGTTATGATTTATGAAACATTTTACCATGAGATGGCGCCCGGTCTACGACCGCCGCTTCTACTTTTGAAATATGAAACGATCTCTAAACAACTCGGCCGATAAAATTCCAGTCTGTCTCTCCTTACAGAGCATTCTTTCCACTTCTCTGTTTGCTGTAAATTGGTCTCATGTAATCGTCCACGTATTATATTTATATCTGTGGAAGGTTAAAGACTCTATTCTCATTAAACATGCATTTTGATAATTTGCCCATTTTATTAGACTAAGCCATTCCCTGATCTTTTTTTTTTTAGATTTATTAAGTAATTTATTAAAACTCTGACTCTTTTACTTTTGTTAAAAGACTGCACTAATATATTAAATAACATTTACAATCAACAGCCTTTCAAAAGGCCTTCTGAAATAAAATGAAGTGAACCGAACTTAGTTTTGTTTACTTCTCTCTCTATCATAAATTTCAAAGGTCTGTTCTGATACCGAAAAAAACCTTTGACCTAAGTGTTGCTGCTATGCACACTTATCTGTCAAAACTACACAATAAAGCACAGGCTATTTTAGGCATCGATATGAATCCTCAGTTATTGATATGACGAGCTCAAATAGGCAGCTTATAGAGAAAATCTCATGTTTGGGCTTCACTATAAAATTCAAAAGCTTTTCGATGCACGTGCTGATCTCCCTCAGGGAACATAAACTAATAAATTGAAATACAGTGCTTAGTAAATTTTCTATTACGGGGGGGGGGGATTCTCTCTGTTCAAATCGGCTGAAAATAAGTGGGTAGAGGATAAGGAAACTGTAATAACGAAGAAAAAAATATTACAGTTGCAAACGTAAAAATAATCCTTAACACACACACACACACACACACACAGTATAACACTTTTAACAATTGATACTCAGAAAAATATAAAATGCATCGAAATCATTGAAATACTGCAGATGATTTAAAGAAAACTAATGGTTTGTTTCAACCTATTTTATCTCTAAATTAATATAGTTGAAGCAATATTCTAATACAAATGATTTCAAATAATCATTGCCGATACTATCTCGCCAATAATTTAAATAAAAGTGTCTTACCTCTGTTTGTTATGTGCTGAAGTCTTGCTACAAACAATTAAATAATACCCGGTGGTGATTGTGTTCACGCAATGAAGATAGATTCAAGCTTTAGCTTTATAAAGAAAAAAATATATATAAATTATTGTGGTTAATCCACACAATGACCAGTTTACATGACGCATGTGGAACCAACACAACAAATAAGAGTAATAACTTTAGCTCTTAGCTAAAAACAAAGATGGACTTGAAATCCTATGAAAGTAATTCATACTGCAATAAAAATATAAAAAAATACGGAGCTATTATTTCATGCTTTTTTCCTGTCTTCCCACTAAGAGTTCAAAATATATTATCTAATGATTGCCGAACGGACACCGTTAGGTGGCTTAGTGTTTATGACCGATAATGCTGGCACTTCGCCAGAAACGAACAAGGATACGTCATCTTATGAACGTAATTCAATTTGAAATAAACAAAAGTTAGGGAACTGTATTAACGTTTTTTTTTTTTGTTGTTGTTTTTTTTTTTTTTTTTTTTTTTTTGCTTACCAGTATGACTTATAACTAGAAAAAGATATCCAATAGAATGTAATTTGAAATCAAATTGCATTCTATTGATTTGGTGGCCTTCAGATAAAATTCAAGTAATAATATGAAAATATGAACATGTAATAAGCTTCGAAAGTGAATTTTATTAAATACAGTACTAACATGTATTCGTCGGTCTAAATAAACAGACGATAATGGCTTTTAATCTCGTTGTTGCTTAACCCGCAATCTCTTAGTAAATTTATCTTTCACTCACAAACTACTTTTGACCGATAATCACGTTTATCCATAAAGAGCCCATATATATGTATATGTATATATATATATATATATATATATATATATATATATATATATTAGGGTTGCCAGATTTCAGAAAACCAAATATGGACATGGGTGTTTAAAAAAATTAAAAAAATTCCGAACCTTAAAATTTTATTAAATGACATAATGTAGGAACATTATAATAATGAGGTGCAGTTAAGGCCTTATATTTAGCACCTTTTAGCATTCTCAAATTTTAGCATTAACAAATCTGGATCGTCTATTACAAGTTTATATAAATCTTCACAAGAGACATTGATGTTAACTAAACACTGTAAAATTGCTTCCACTGTTTTCACGTCCATCTTACTTCTCTCATTTGTCCATTGAATTGACATTAGCGATAAAACTCTTTCAACATGAGCATTGTGAGCAGGAATGCTGAACAAGTATTCGCAAAATTTGAGCAACTCAGAATATTGATCTTTAAATTTAATTCGTTTTAATATAGCCGTCCATTGTTCATGGCAAGATTTCTTGTACCACTCCACATTCTTGTTTTCTTCTTCAAAAATTTTACTGAGAAGTATTACCTGATCAAATAATTCGTTGATGTCGATGTTCTTAGTTTTTAAATACGTAAGGTACTCTCAATTTGTTCCAAACTTCGTCGTTATGACACTTTGCAATAAAATTCCATTCTTTGGACTAATCATCGTTAAAAACGCCCTTTCATTTTGGCATTATTAAGGGCTTAAGGAAAGAAACAAAAATTAATTTACCTTTAATTGTATATTTTATATATTAACCAAATATCGCACATTCGAAAAAGGTCAGATATTATTTTTTAATAATTATTGAAATAACATCCACGTATTGTACCGATACCGAACCGCACAATGTCCAAATAAGAACTGTTTGAAATAAGCAAATACAATACATCTATACAGAATTATAAATAAAATGCTTATACTAAATAAAAAGCGACCAATGAAAGGGACCGTCGCCGCCATAAACAGTAAACACAATTAATTTCCTCCAATTGTCAGTTTTTATGTCTTACAAATCAATTTATGTTGGCTTATTCGAAAAGAATATTGAAAATTATAATTGCTTAACATGATATTTATAATTTTATCTTTTCAATAAAATTTCATTAAAAAGACAGTAGGCTGTCGGTACAAGTACAATACGGGACAGCAAAATTGGATGTAAAATACGGGAAGTCTGACAAGCCTATGTGTACTGTATATACACACTGATGGATTCTTTGACTCCCTCGATGAGTCTTTGATTCCAGGAAAATTGATATAATAATATGTTATGATAGGTTTCACGGTATAAAAGAACACAGATGGTTAAGAAAATAACTATTTATTAACTTAAAGGCTAATATTTCGCTGGTCTTATATCCAGCATCTTCAGAGCACACAACACAAAGTTTGTTACAAAGGCAAGACAACCACAATCCGGTGTAACAGTGGGGACAGTATAAGTGATTGCAGCGTGCAACACAAGACTAGTCCTAATATGGCGCCATCTAGGTTAAAAAATAAAAAATAAAAAAAAAATCAAAGTTTTGAAATAGTAGTCCAAATGATAAAAAATAAATAAAAGTAATAAATATTAGTTTGGTCTTAGGATGACTGTCTCCCAAATCTTTGGTAGATTTATACAGCCATACTTGTTTAGTTTTGGGGTATGTTTCAAGGCTTCTGTTGATTCCAGGAACAACCTCTCTGACTTGTAGAAGCTTCTGTGCATTACTTTTGTTTCTTTCGAATTGATCCTGTGTGCAGGGGTATCCAGAGCATGGTCTGCCAGACCCGACTTACCATAGCGAAAGTGTCGGATATATTTTTTGTGTTCACTGAGGCGGATGTCCACATTTCTTCCTGTCTGTCCGTAGTAGGCTTGATGGCAAGAACAGATGATGCATTTTTTTTTTTTTTTTTAAACCTAGATGGCGCCATATTAGGACTTTAGTCTTGTGTTGCACGCTGCAATCACTTATACTGTCCCCACTGTTACACCGAATTGTGGTTGTCTTGCCTTTGTAACAAACTTTGTGTTGTGTGCTCTGAAGATGATGGATATAAGACCAGCGAAATATTAGCCTTTAAGTTAATAAATAGTTATTTTCTTAACCATCTGTGTTCTTTTATACCGTGAAACCTATCATAACATGTCTGACGAACACATAAGCCTATCCACGATATAATAATATGTTAATTATTAATAAAATAATGATCATTTCTAATCATAATTACAAAACAGAATTCATCGAAATTTGGTTATGCATGATCCCAATATTAAAAAAAAAAAAAAAAAAGCATTAAATCACACTGCGAATGTGCATTATAATCGCTGTTATTGTGAAAAGCGTAGAATAATATAATCTCGTTCTCTCAGAAGTTTTGTGAACTTTCGGGAGGTTAACAGTCAGGGGCCGCTCGTGTATAGGTACTGCGAAACTGTAGCATCTCCAATTTTTCTCGATACATAAATATATTTATTTATATTTGCTTGTAATATTTAATTTTATCATCAACAATCCTATACAATTCTCTTATTTTGTATAAAAAATAATAAAAATCCATTTTGTAGCGCTTAGGAGGGTGAAGGACGCTAGCAGCCCTGTGTTTACCACAGTGCCATATTGCTACGCGCGCAAGCATATGCACGTCAAAGTGAGATGCCAGTATTAGCGTAATGCGGCACTGTCCTATTCCGGCTCTTTAAATATTTGGACATTACAATTAAAGACATAACATTTGTTATAGTTTTTATTTTAGAACATTATTGGAGTTATGATAATGGATTTTATTTTTAAGTAATTTTGAATTATACTAAACTGTATAATTTTATCGATAACAAACAATATTTTTTATGTTTAATTTTTTTTTAAATTTTTACCATAATTTTGATATTTTATCCAAACACATATACACTGTACTTACAGTGTGTATGTATATTTCGAAAGTTGCACCCCCACGATTTCAAGCCATGAGCCGCCACTATTAACAGTAGACTTGTATACAGTCTAAATCAGCTTCAGTCTTATTACATTAAGAAGTTCAGAATTTACAGAATTGTTTCTGAAACAGTAGTATGTGTTAATATTGTTTTCAGGCCTCCATGAAATCATGTGATTCATGATGTAAAGTCAGACTCTCTACAAACCCCAATGAGCAATCATACCTTGCTTTGAATTCAATTGACGATAGTACAATTACCACCTTCATCGGCAATGCATTCCATTCAATTGAACACCTTCCATGCAAAACAAAAACAACAAAAAATCTTCTCTTTACATTGACTTATTCACATGATCCTTACGGAGCTTCCAGGGATCATTACTTTTTTTTTTCTTTTTTTTTTTTACCCTTTGCAATATTCAATTCTTAACTTGTGAAATTCACTTCGACTTATTTTTAAAGAAACAAATATGCATTTGGAATTTATATATTTGTAAAATTTGTAAATATTTTATTTTGTAAGAAATTTTAAAAAAACACTTTTATAAAATAAGAATGAGTTTGTGGAGAGGCATGATAGATATTGGGTGAATAAGAGTTAGTGTGGTCTCCTGCGATTAGTCTTCTGACTCAACAGACTAATAATAATATGAATTATAACAATATAAATGGATCATTTTACAAAAAAAAAAAAAAAAATTCTTATTTTAACCTTTAATTTTTAAACAGTGAAAGACGAAAGGGAAATATACCGAGAATGCACTTTAACATCATATTACAAAAACATTAAATATAGTCAACTATTTTAAAATATATATATATATTATTTTTACCTTTACTTTCAAAGAAGAAGCCACTTCCTCCTTGTTCTGTTGTTACCAAGGACTGGCACAGCAAAGGAAAGAGTTGTGACTTGCAAGCTCACTTTTCTAAAAAGATTAGTCTATTTGATTGCAGTGGGTGATGATCACCTACTCTCATCCGATTCAAAATTAGAGAATGCTAAACTCTTGAGTTGTAATATCTCCATAATCATTCCATTCAGCAACAGTTACCGATGAGTTTACTTTTTGATAGCATACTTAAAAGTAATGCATGTATATATGTTTCTCTTTTATTCATTTTCCCCTCTCGAGAATGTAGAATATTGCAGGTATTTGAAGGCCATCCATACTACAAATGATAACGCTAAAAGTCAACGATCACTTGCATTAACTCATTACTCATAGTGACTTGCAATAAAGACGTTTGCCAATATTTTAACTGATATAATAAAGGAAATTATTTTATGAAGATTCCTGTCTAAATACGCGATATGTATTCTTATTACTTTATATTTTATTTCAGCATTTACTGCTACATACAACAGAGGTAAAAATCATATCATGCTTTATACTGTAATGTCATTCAGTCATCCCAATTTACAATCTTCAAGTTTCAAAGATAGCCAAAAAATATAGCACATTAAAATATAATGAAAATAAAAACTTTGTGGTTTTTTTCTTTACATCATATTATACATTATGATCGGCTTAAATATGAAGCGTGTCCAATAAAGATGGGGGGGAAGCTGTAATGTGATCCCCATATGCATTTAAACATGCTGAGTAAAGTTGGCAATCACCATTCTTATTCTTAAAATGAATTATGTTCGTATTATCCTCTCGTTGTTCTTTTATTGATCACAGCATTCAGTTGACGATCGCATACGACAGATCCCGATATTTCTGTAGAAATCAATAATTCTATATTTGCATTTTCAATGTCAGAGAATGCAGAACATCAGCTGAATGTTGCCAAGAAAACTTGTCTTGAGTAAGGATGCTTAGGTGACTTCGAATATGAAATTCCGATTAACAAAGAATTATTAGAAAAAAGAAATAAAGAATTTTGAAAAGTCCTAGGAAGGTAAATAATAGAAGAATATCTGTGAACAATTCAGTTCCTTATGGGTAGAAATTAAAAGCATATTATGCAAGTATTATGAATATAGGGGCTACTGCCTATTTGAAACGAAGATGTATATCAATAAACTTATTATTATTATTATTCGTGTCATCACCAAGGAGTCTGAAGACTCATCGCGATAGGACACCTACTGTACAATCCTCCGTCTCCACCGATACACAGAACCTGTATTACCAATCACCTATATCAACGCCATAAAAAATAAAACCAACAAACTGAAGAAGAGAAAGTATTTTTTAAAGAAAGTTGACAGAGTGGACTTTTTAAAATGTGTCTTAACGATTTTTTGCGAGATTGTCAAATATCTTTTCATCTCGCTCAAAAATGAGGAAATTATAATATACAAATCTGATACATCGGTAGTCAAAATTTGAAAAAATAATAAATAAATAAAATAAAATTATATATATATATTTATTTATTTATTTATTTATATTCATCTCTTTCAACTTTTTATCTAAAATGGGTTTGTGTGGTTTTTTTTATACTCGTTTTCTTAGAAATTCGGAAATACTGCTTAACCAAAAATTTTGAATCTTATCTTTCTTGAATTAAAGACTTTCCAAAGACTCAGTCCTACCTTTCATTATCTTTTCATATTGAAAATCAAGGGTATTTGTAGTATCCACCTGTAGTTATTATTAAATAGGCTCTATCAAAACTAATAGTTGAACTAACAGGTAATATACGTATAGAACAGTCAAAAATCATAGGAGAAGGACGGTAGAATTTTGAAACATAATATCAAATTTAAAAAAAAAAAATGCTATCAAAATGACAAACTATATATATATATATATATATCAAAGAAGCAGAAGTTGATTGTAGAAGTAAAAGTAGGTGGGAAATTCAAAGGATGATTCACATAGCAACATATAACTACGGAGAATGAACGGAGCATAGAATCTGGTAGGACAATTCTAAAACTACATCCAAAAACTTTTAAAATATATCAATAGAGAAATTAAAATAAACATGTACAACATACAAACACACTAGCGAGAGTATATAGCAGTGGTGTTCAACCCGTCGATCGTGATCGACAGGTCGATCGCGGAGTGATTTTTGGTCGATCTCTTGTTTATTCCTCCTTACTTCAAATTTAATTAACTGAAAACATAATATTTTATTTATCATTATTTTGTATTATTTTTTAATTCTCTTTATTGCTAGTGTTTATTTATTTTTCGTTAAAATTGTCAAATCAGTAATTTTCTTATAAGTCCGGGTAAATGAATTAATTTGGATCAGTGGACGTCAAACAGCAAGCCGAGTGAATACGATTATAAGCAAAGCACATCGTATGCATTTCGTTTATAATCGTTTTTACTCGTAACTACATCACACACTTCCGACTACCCACTGTTAGAATTTCAGTTGTGTATCAGTTGCTCTAAACTTATGGTTGGATTTGCCATTATTTTGTTCGCTAATTGATAAGTTATAAACATTTTTTATTTTAATAAAATATTTAAAAGTTTTTTTTTTTAATTTGAGGATAATCATGAGTGTATCAAAGAAATCGAAGACGTATCATTTTCACAAGGCATGGGAAACGGATTTTTTCTTTACAATGGTAAATGGAAAGATGAATTACAAATTTTGATTTGTAATTCATCTGTAGCAATTTCAAAAAAAAAATGTAATATTGAGAGACATTTTCGATCGCTACATGCAAAATATGATGAAGATTTTCACCAAAATTCCGAAATACGTGAATAAAAAATTATAAATTTAAAGGCAGGACAACAAAATATGATTTCGAAAGTAATAAATAAACCAATATCAGCTACTACTGTCATTTATTGCTAATAAATGACATACTTTGAAAGTATGTCATTTATTAGCAAAAGCGAAAAAGCCTTTTACTGATGGTGAGTTAATAAAAGAATCGCTTCTTGCAGCAGCAGAACCTTTATTTTCTGATTTTAAAAATAAAAATGAAATCATTTCGAATATTAAAGATTTACGACTTTCCATAACAACGGTTATGAGAAGAGTTGAAATTTTAAGTGCCGATCTGAATACTCAGTTAATGTCAGACATTCACCAGTGTGTTGCGTTTTCATTACAATTTGATGAATCAAACGACTTCACTGATACTGCTCAGTTAATGGCATTTATTCGCATGGTATTTCAAGATTATTCAAGTAAAGAAGAACTTTTTGAAAATTATACCATTATTTGGAAGGACTAGGGGAGAAGACATTTTTTCGGCATTTCATGAATTTGTGAAACAACACAAACTTCCGGTTTTTAAACTTGTGTCTATTACTACTGATGGTGCTCCTGCAATGATAGGTAATAAATAAGGCTTCATTTCATTATGTAAAAACGATGACAAATATCCAGCTATTTTAACGTACCATTGTATTATCCACCAACAAGTACTGTGTAGTAAAATATTAAACGCAAAAGATGTTTTGGATATTACATTTAAAATTGTAAATTCTGTTCGAGGGAAAGTCCTGCAATGGCGGTTATTTAAATTACAGGTAGATGATGATAGGGAACTTCTGTTGTACAATAATGTTCGGTGACTCAGCAGAAGCAAATTTTTAGAAAGATTTCTTGTATTAATTAACGATATAAAAAACTTTCTTGATGAAAAAGGAGATATTTATCCACAATTGAGTGATAAAAGATGGTTGTTACACTTATCATTTTTAGTAGATTTCTGTACGAAATTAAACAATTTAAATTTAGAATTACAAGATAGAGATAAAAATTTAATTGGCATGTTAAGTTCAATAAAAGTTTCCAACAATACTTACTTTTATTAAAGAAAAATATAAATGACCGCGAATTTAAACATCTCCAATATTTATTAAAATTTTTTGAACAAAATCAAGAAATGCCTCGTTGTGAGTTAAAAGAATTTATTCGTGAAATAGATTAGTTGAGGAAGAAATAAATTCAAGATTTAAAGATTTTAATAAAACTGAAATGATTGTATCTTTTATCAATAATCCATTTCAAGAAAACTTGAACATCACAGAAATTTCAAATAAAATTAGTCGGCTGTTGGATATAAACCAAACTGAAGTAGTTCTTGAGATAATAAACATGCAGAATAGTGGACATTTAAAATCAATAAACAATGAAGTCATTTGGAAGTATATACATGAAAAATTTCCAATCTTAACTGATATTGCGCGAAAAATTCTGTCGTGTTTCGGATCGACATACTTGTCAGAATCCGCTTTTTCAAATATGAACGTCATAAAAAAAAAATTAAGAAAGCAAATTACAAATGATCATTTGGATGATTGTCTGCGATTGGCCACTTCTTCATATCAACCTAACTATGAAAATATTCTGAGGTCCAAACAATGCCAAATTTCACATTAACTTTTTTTTTTAATCAACCAGCATTTCCTGTAACTTTTGAGTTTGTAATCAATCTGTTGTTTTTTCTAACTTTGGTTTTCCAAAATAGAGAAATAAATATTTTTTTCCAATATTTTTTTTTGTTGTTGTTGTTGTTGTATTAAAATAATTAAAAGTGATAAATAAATTTTTAAATAGACAAATAAAGTTTTTAGTTGCGTATTTTTTTTTTTTTAGTTGTTTATTTGTACGTAATCAGATATCAGGGTGGGGGAACGTGATTTATATAAGAGAGTAGATCGCCGAATAACTTTTTATAGAAAAGTAGCTCGCGTAGTAAAAAAGGTTGAACACCACTGGCCTAGGGAATGGAAAATATCAGTTTATATACCTTTATTGAAGAAAGGCGATGCACAAGAGTGCGAAAATTACAGAACTAGCACTGATTTCTCATGCAAGTAAAGTCTTACTTAAGATCATTCATAAAGGACCGGAACCATTCATGAAGAGAGAAATGCTAGATCAACAGATAGGATTTCGAAAAGGCAGAGAACAAGAGATCAGATCTCCAATGTGAGATGGATAATAGAAAGAGCACAGGAATATCAAAAGAATGTCTACCTTTGTTTCCTTGACTATATTATGGTTTTTGACTCTGTAGATCGTGTGAAACTGTGTAATGTATTAAGAACAATGGGAATACCAGAGCATGTCATTATCCTTCTGAGGAATCTTTATTATGAACAAGAAGCTACTGTCTGAACAGATCTTGGAGAAATTGGGTATTTCACAATAGGTAAAGAGGTACGACAAGGGTGTATCTTATCTCTCTACCTTTTTAACTTGAACAGTGAATATATTTTAAGAAGCGCAGGGCTGGAGTTGTCTTCAGTTGGAATTAAAATTAGTGGAAGAAATATTAATAATTTGAGGTATGCAGATGATATCACCTTACTAGCAGAATGCAAAGAAGATTTGGAGGAATTTATTATGAAAATTAAAGAAAAAAGTGCTAAATATGGTCTTAAACGTAACCTCAAAAAGACAAAAGTTATGTGAACTTAATGATTTTAAAGTGGATGGGGATAAAATGGAAGTAGTTAACAATTTTGTGCTCCTAGAATCCCGGATTGATAAAGATAGATATTGTACTGAAGAAGTTTAAAGAAGACTATCACTTGGAAAGAAAAGAATGAGAACTTTAAGCAAGTAGCCTCGCAACAAAAATCGGAATCGTGAAAGCAATGGTATTCTCTGTGGTGCTGTATGGATGTGAAAGTTGGACCCTGAGAAAGAGTGAAAGAACGAAGATAGATGCATTTGAATTATGGGTTTGGAGATGCTTACTAAGAGTACAATGGACTGCAAAGCAAACCAATAAATCAGTGATAGACAGAATAAAGCCAGATTGCTCATTCGAAGCTATGGTCATCGAGCAAAATTTGCGAGCAAATGACAGTCTGGAGAAGGTCATCATGATGTTTGCTATAGGTGATGGAAACAGAAGAAGAGGAAGATCAAGAATTAGATGGGTGAATGAAGTTAAAGAAGCAACTGGAATACGCTTGGAAATTGTGAAAGATATGGCCTGGGACAGATCTTAATGGAGAGTGTATGTTCATAGAATCACCATAAGTCGAAAACGACTCGGGGAATATAACACACACACACACACACACACACACACACACACACACACACACACACACACACACACACACACACACACGTTACTCAAGATAAACGAAACGTTACTACCGAAAACATATGTAAGTAGTCATTGACACATAATAATTATTTTGTTGCATTTTAGAACAAAGTTTCTGCAAGTATACTTACTGCTTTATTGTGTTGAAAACGATTTATCTCTAAACAACAAATTTTCTTTTACCTAATTTTTTCACATCAACAATGGTCAGATTGAAATCAAAACTGACATATATTAATATAGATCTTAACTATAAAATTTAATTGAATTTTATCCAGCCAGAGAGGAATTACCAATATCATTTCGAAACTTCTTTACGAAAGTGTTACAATAAAAGTGATCCAGTGGGAACTAAAACTGAAGCGTGCAGACAGCTTCGTGTACTGACAACTCTCCGTACATGAAGTCATCTAAGTCAGAGAGTTATTGTAATACATAATTTTGACACGTCCTCTCTTTGTAGCCCCGAATATAATTGAACTGCAAAATGGAACAGTTCGAAAAATGTTTTGAAAATTTTCAAATACTAAATCTGAGTAAAATTCATTCCATATGACTGGTGTGTTTGAGGAAGCTACATACTAATGCTACTAATGATAATAGTAATAATAATGGAGCTTCTTCAACTGAAAGCGAGTTAGCAGGCATCATACAGAGATGACAGGGGTTTACTCTGGGGAAACAGGCAAACCAGTCCCATGAACACATACTTACAGACCGGAAATACTTATCGGACAAGAAAGACAATAGGAAACTATGTTGTTCTGTAATTATTCCCTAGTAATGTAGCATTACAAGGGAATAATAACCTAATAACAAAGTTCCACACTAACTTAAAAGATGACGCCTTAATGATCCTTCCATCGGAAGTGGAGAACGCGCTAAAGTAGATGAAATCTGACAAAGCACCAGGGATAGACCAAATTCCATCAGAACTCTGGAAAGAAGGAAAGCAAACAACTTTAAAATTCGTTACCACACTTTTCAACAAAATCATTAAATCAGGAGAAATACCAGAAGATTGGAGAACAGGAATTATCATACGAATTTACAAGAAAGGTGATAAAGAAAATTGTAAAAATTGCAGACCAATCACATTATTCAGCCATGCATACAAAATATTTACAAGAGTATTACAGAACCGAATAAAAACCACATATGAGATCATTCTTAGTGAAGAACAGGCAGGGTTCAAAAAGAATCGCCCCACATTGGATAAGATCTTCGTAATACAAAGACCAGCAGAATTATACTGGGAACATACAAAAATATCTATTCCTGTTTTATAGATTTTAAACAGGCATTCGACTCAATAAACAGAGTAACTTTATTAAGAATATTAAAACAGAAACAAATCGATGAAGATACCCTAGACGTCTTAGAATAATATTATAGCTTGGGCTACTCCTTAGAAAATAAGGAGTAGCCCAAGGATGTCCTTTCTCCTCATACCTTTTTAGCATCTACCTGGAGGATATGGTTAACAAAGACTTGGAAGGAGAAAAAGGGTCAACTTAAATGGTTATAACCTTAATAACATAAAATATGCAGATGATATTGTAATGATAGCGGACACAAGAGAAAAAATGTTGAACCTAATAACCAAACTAAACAATAGAGACAAAACAAAAATCTTGATAATTGGAAAAAACGGAGAAAAAGTAAACTTCTCCTCGAATGGATGAACAATTGAACTGGTAAAACAATTCAACTATTTCTTCTTCTTATTGTGCTATCTTCTATCGAAGGTCAGCGACCATCTTGGCGAACAAACTGCGCTCTTGTGTTAATCTGAGCAGTTGTGCACTGCTCTTTCCTGTCCACGTCTTGATGTTGTCAAACCATGATATTCTTTTTCTTCCTCTAGTTCCTTTGCCATCAATTCTTCCTACCAAAATAGTTTGTAGAAGTTGATATTTGCTGTTTCTCATGATGTGGCCAAGATATGATGTTTTTCGTTTCTTGATTATTTGTACAAGATGTTTAGCTTTGCCAATGGATTTTAAGACATCTTCATTGGTAATTTTTTCTGTCCATGATATCTTTAGCATTCTTCTGTATAGCCACATCTCAAAGGCTTCGATTTTCTTGATGGTTGTCGCCTTCAATGTTCATGTTTCAACTCCATAGAGCAGAATAGACCACACGTAGCATTTCAGCATTCGGCATCTGACTTCCATGTTTAGGTCTTTATTGCAGAATAGTGTTCTCATTTTCATGAAGGACTGCCGTGCAACTTCAATCCTTGTCTTTATATCTATTTCTGGATCCCACCGTTCATTAAGCCAGCAACCGAGATATTTATATCTTGACACTTGATCAATATTTTTCCCATTGAGTGTCAGTTTCATTGATGAGGCTGGATGTTTGCTGATGATCATGTATTTTGTCTTGTTGATGTTTATATTTATTCCCATTCTTTGGCTTTCTATATATACTCTGTCAATGAGTTTTTGGAGATCCATAATGTTATCTGCAATTAGCACGGTGTCATCTGCATATCGTAGGTTGTTAACAATCTTTCCATTTATTGTGATTCCCTCTGGACATTCTTCCAATACTTTTTTAAAGATTACCTCTGCATATATGTTGAACAGGAGTGGTGAGAGCACACATCCTTGTCTCACTCCTCTTTTGATGTTAATATCACTGGTGGTAATGTTGTCTAATTGAACGGTAGCTGACTGATTCCAATACAGATTTGTTATTAGTCTTATGTCTTGTTCGTCTAGCCTTATTTGTTGAAGGATTTCTATTAAGTTGGTGTGTCTGACTTTGTCGAATGCTTTTTCAAAATCTATGAAACACATAAAGACAGATTTCTGTTTTTCTATGCATTTTTGTATCAATATTTGGGTACAGAAAGGGGCCTCTCTAGTACCAAAACCATTCCGAAAGCCGAATTGTGTTTCACTTAGAGTTTCTTCACTTTTTCTATAAATGCGATTCTGAATTACTTTCAAAAATATTTTTAATGTTTGGCTCATTAGACTAATAAGTCGGAAGTCACCACAGGAATTCGCTTTGGGTTTCTTTGGGATAGTGATAAATGTAGATTTGAGCCAATCTGATGGAAATTCATCACTTTCATATATTTTATTAAATAGTTTTTCAATAAGTTTGATGTTATCTGGTTCGATTAATTTTAAAAATTCTGTTTGCACACCATCTGGTCCACTGGCTTTTCCTGTTTTACTTGTTTGTATAGCATTCTCTATTTTGCATTTCATGATTGCTGGTCCTTGAATGTTATCTTTTATATTTATAGGCTTCTGTCTAGTGTCATTGAAAAGTTCTGTTACATATTTTATCCAAATCTGTGCTTTATTCTCTTCTTCTAGAACTATTTTTCCATTTTCGTCTCTTAGAGACACTATTTGCTTTTTCCTCAGTTTTCCGGAAATTTCGTTGATTTTCTTATACAGATTGAAATTATCATGTTGTTTCTGAAGCAGTTCAATTTCAGTACATAAATTTTTCATCCAATTTTCCTTGGCTTCTTTTATTTTTTTCTTGATGATGTTATGTGTTTCTGTATACCTGGCTAGGTCTTTGTTTTTATACATTCTTCTTGTATCAATAAGAGAAAGAATCTCATCTGTCATCCATTCCTGTTGTTTTATATTATTCACATAACCTACTTCTTCAATACTTGTTGTTACGATGGCATTCTTTAAGCTATTCCAAAGAGATTCCACACTTTTATTTTCTTCTATGTTAATCTGTTGTAATCGCAGGTTAAGCTGTGTCTTGGCACTTTTATTTATGTTCGGGTCTTTCAGTTTTTCTACATCAATTTTCTTTTTCTTCTTTTGTGATTTTTAGCTGATTTTAATCTAAGACGTACTTCTGCAACTATGGGATTGTGGTCTGATGAGATATCTGCTCCAGGATAAGTCTTTGTACTCTTTATACTACTGTGGAATCTTTTATTTATCAGTATATAATCAATTTGATTTCTGACAATATTATGTTGGTTATCTTGAGGCGATTTCCATTTTCAACTATTTATGAACAGTAATAACAGAAACGTAGATACCATGACCACTATTAAACATAGAATATCGTCTGCATGGTCATCATTTAATAAGCTAGGAAAAATCTGGAAAAATAATAAAATCTCCAAAACTCTAAAAAGAAAATTATATAATGCAATTATAATACCCACTGTGCTATATGCTTCAAAAACATAGACACTCAAGAAGACAGGGATAAGAAAACGGAGGCTTTCGAGATGAAATGTCTCAGAAAAATAAATAAAACGAAATGGACAGAAAAGAAAAGAAATGAAGCTGTAAGACAAGACCTAAAATATACAGACTCATTAATAGAAAAGATCAAAAGAAGACAACTTCAATGAGACGTACATGTCGAGAGAATGCCATCAAAAAGGCAACCCAATCTTGCTCTGTATGCAAGATTAAAAGAAAAAAGGAAGACCAAGAACTAAATGGATAACAACTGTAAAGATCAACTCCGGATTTCAAACATACAGACAGTGTAAAATATCGCGAGAAATAAGTTTTTTTTAACGAATTTTCGCTAATTATTTTACAATTAAATTTTTGTCTAGAATAATAAACTATAAGAATGTACTATGTAGTTGCAATAATAAGAATTGTAAAGATGTATATGCTGTTAAAAGTGCACCTGCACTATAGAAATGTTACTAAGAGCTTCAAAAGACATAAGTCGGATTAGCGCCGAGCGCCACAAAGATCGTAAGGTCAAACGGCCTGCGATGACGTAGGTTCATTCATTGCTCGTGGCTAATCCTGGAATGTTCGGAATTGAGAACAAAGAACTGTGATTTGAACAATACAGCACATGGTTCAGGGCTTTTTTCGACCTGTGGCTGACCTTTCCCGGACTTTAGCTCACCACCTGGGAGGGCTCCTTCCGGAGTAGAAGGATGGTTGTTTTTCCCGCCACCATTGCCTGATGTGCTTTTGCCGCCCGCTCGCCCTAGGCTGCGGATAGCCACGTCAGAACTCCAGTGCATAATTCGAAGGAAGACTATCGAGGATTTGACCTGATAGAAGTAGCCACGTGTGTCATTAAGGAATCGAACTTTCCTCTTGGGAAATTGTTCACAAATAAGCCCTCGTTTTCTTTCGCAGTATGTGATACGATTGTGCCTAGAAATCTTAAATAGAAAGAAAGAGATTAATTGTTAACTGGCGGCTATATGTCAACTGAATGTCTTTTTTTTTTTTTTTTTTGAAGAACTTGTTAATTGTTATCTGATTCTCGGGATGCTTGATACAATATCTGAATTAGCCTTAAATAAGAAGTAATGTAATGGAAGATAATTAACTGTGTTAACGTTCTTATAACACTTGTGCATGCTTATGAGCTATATTTGTCCCATAGAGGATATTCTGTGATAAGTAAGATTGAGTAATTTTGCTAGTAAAAGTGTTATAATCTATGATGTTCAGATAGTCAGTTAAAGTGTGATATATGGTGCATTTTGTTTAAGTTAGTATTTAATCATTCTTTCTATGCTTTGTATCATATCTTTGAAGTCAAAATAAATATGTTTTGTTTTTTTACAATCGCCTGATTCTAATTTCTAAGCCAATGCACTATCCAGAAAATAATTAACGAACCTGCTGGAGTAAATTATAACAGCGAACCACGACTTGCATTTTTGGATATTTATGTAGAAGTGTAAGATTACATTTTGTCTTCTCGCCCTGACTGTTAACATAAATTAGATCAACTAAGTGGCGCAGTCGGAAATTAAATAAATTTCTTAATTGATTTGTGTGCGATTGCTCAGAGATTTCCACGCCAGAGAGATCTTAAAAACGAGGTCTATCTAGCAGCAGAAGAAGACGGGTGGGCAAGAAGTAATACTAATAAGGAAATAGAATAATAGAAGACACGTGAATATATTACACAGCTCACCAGCCACGCAACAAACCGAGACTCCTGGAGGTTATGGTGGAAACACGGAAGAGGACGGTAAGTAATGTAGCATTGCCATCCCACCAACCATCAATTCGATAAGAGAGGATGATGAGGGGAATAATAATAACCTATATTATTATTATTACTACTAACAATAATTAATAATAATGCACCTACTATTAATAATAATAATAAATTGTAATTTGCAGTTTCGATGAATTGTTGACTTTCGACCAATTGCCTTTCCATAAATTGTGTTTTCGATTAATTCTTGTTCCATGAATTGCTTTTTCGAGGAACTGCCTTTCGATTAATTGCTTGTTCGATGAACTGTCTTCCCTCTGTCTGTTTGTAGATTTTGTTCTTCCAAAAAAAAATAATAATAATAACAGTAATTGATGGCAAAGGAAAAGAGCTAAAATTGGTGATATCACCAATTTATATCACCTCATTGTTTACCAATATTCCTCTAAATGATACCTTAGCACTCTTAAGAAACGTTTTTCCTTCTGATATCTTATCAGAAGGAAAAATATCTTAGAGCTCTTTGCTTTGCCTTCAATTCTGGTTATTTTTCTTGGAAGAAAAAAAAAATCTACAAACAGATAGATGGAACCGCTATGGGATCTCCCCTATCTCAGTCCCTCTTGCCAATCTTTATATGGAAAGTTTTTAAGAAGGAGCCATACGCTCATCCCCCTCTAAAACCTTCTATCTGGCTAAAATATGTAGATGATGTGTTCTCTATTTGGTCACATAGTGCAGACCCGTTAGACGCCTTCCTCAGTCACCTCAATAGCCTACATCCAAGAATCCAGTTTACGATGGAATAGGAAAATTACAATAGTTTACCCTTTCGATTTATGGTTTATTCGATTAATTGTTTGCATTGAATTTTCTGGATACCGTCTATTATACGTTTTATTTTAGTTGGCAACTAGAGGAGATTTTCAAGGCCTGTTTTCAGCTAGATTTCGAACAACCTGATTTTGGATGCTAATGAGTAGATTTTTATCCCTGGAAACGCAAGTACTTAATCAGCAAATCTGAAAATCGATTGTACAGCTGCAGTTTTTTTTTTTTCTGTATTTTGCATAACAGTACCAGTTATAGTTAGGAAGAGATAAACAATTATATGTCATACTGTGTTGTAGTTAACTGTAAATCTCCAAATCATCAACATGTGCAAACGCAACTACCAATATTATAAAAGTGTGAAATTCAGCTGCCTATAAAATTTAAAATAAATAAATACAAGTTATGGTTAAAAGAATTCTGCCTGCTCTCTCTGGGGAATGAGAAACAGGAGTTCGCTCCTTTATATATTTTCTTTCGTCTTTCGATTATTCTCTTTCTTCCTTCATTTTTCCATTTACTTGTCTCTTCTTCCTACCTTCTATTTTATTTTAAGCTTATAGATTATTAGATATGTGAAGAGTTTCTATTAACATTAAAAAGTTTCAAAGAACATTTTTAAAACTTAATGAATATATTAGTTGCAATTTAATACTGTGTACTTGTAACCTGTACACAGTATTAAAAAGTTCAGTAGCCGAACCAACTACAAACGTGAGAGAGCATCTCGTACTAACCCTCTTCATCAATCTGTCACACAGGCTAAAATATCTAAATTACCTCAACAGCTACTGAACACTAAAACTCGAACTGTTGACATGGTGCCAATACACAGTAAGACCGTTAAACTAGGTCAACCACCTCGGAGATTTAAAAAAAAAAAAAAAAACACCTACATATACTCGATGGAAATAATACTTAATGATAAATATCTATAATATAACTCACCTTATTTTGACACAATTCTTATCCTTCAAAATTGTATTTTTCTTTTGACCATAGATTTAATCTCGGGCATCCTTCGTTATATGAGGAGCGATAGAAAGTAACACCTGCTATTCTTTAAAGAAAATATAATTTATTTAAGAATAACTTTTACACGGATTAAGCCTCCATTTTTCGAGAGCATTTCCTCATGTTTCAACGATCACTCTATCTCTATACTCTTTTCTTGTTGCTGAGTGAGATACCGTCAAAGTTGGTAATCAAAGGGAAAGGGAAGATCAGTCCCGACAAATGTTAGACATCCTTTGTGCACATATTGGTGTCAAGTGGAGTGTTGTCATGTAGAAGGACTCATGACTGGTGAACTGAACTATATATTCATATACTTCAGTTCACCTTTTCTGTTCTGAACTGAATGTCGTGCCTCTTTCTAAAAAAAGTCCAAAAGCAAAACACGGCTTATATCACTTGTACCGAGTTAGCAAACAGCGTCTCACTCGGTGATGACAAAAGTGTTTAGGGAATGATGAAGGCTTCGGTTCAAAAATGAGGGAATATTCGAAAAAGATAATGCATGTAAAGCCATTGTTGAATAAATTATATTTTTCGAGAAAAAAATGGAAGTGTTACATTCCTACAGTCCATCGTATATTTCACTTTTTTGTATATATTAATCCCACTTTTATCTCAGTTGACTTATTTCACTTCAATAAACTTAGCATTACTTTTCTGATACTTAAACTTATGTCTTTATTTTCTCAATATATATTTTTATTTTCCTTTTTATATATATTTTCATTGCCCTTTAGTTTCTTCTCCTTTTTTTCACTTTCATTTCCCTCCACTATCTTATTTTATTGAAATAGTTCGACTTATAACATATACACTACGTTGACAAAAGTATTTGGACACCATAAGTGCCATGCAAATTTCGGATTCTGTAGTATGTAATTATTCAGGAAACATCTGCATAAGTCTGATAATACAAGGTGGGATGTGCTACATGTTTTGCATCGTACTAGATGTCAAGATGTCACGCTCAGCTGAAGTGACAGACTTCCAACGTGGAAAGGTAGTTGGGTGTCACATCGGCGATCTTTCTGTCCATGGCGTTGCTGCCCGTCTCAGTATACCGCAATCCACCATTGTTTATGTCATTCGTAGATGGAGAACACAGTAGGAAAAAGCCCTGGGAGGCAATCGACACTCACTGACTGAGATCGACGAGCTCCGTCTCGGAATGTTCGAGCGTCCCGCACGTCATCAGCGGAGGAACTCGCAGTCAATATGGAAAATGCTGCAGGAACATATGTCAGAACTAGAACTGTCCGCGGAGAGTTGCATGCCTTAGGTTACCACGGCAGAGCTGCTGAGAACAATCCACGCCCCCCCCCCAACGCCAAACGACGTTTGGACTGGGAGACGTAGATGATTGAAAAAGGGTTCTGTGGAGCGATGAATCACACTTCCAAATGTTTCACTCTGATGGTCGTGTTTGGATCTTTACACAGGGAACGGTTCCAGAAGGATTGCATTATTCCAAACTGTCAAGTTGAGTGAAGGCTTTGATATAGGATGTTTCAGTTGGATGCGGCTTCGCACATTCGTGGACGTTCCCGAAGTCACGATGTATGATGACTACTGGACATCCTGAACAACTTCATGCTTCTGACGCTGTGGGAGTACTTCAGCAGTGACCCTTGCATGTTTCAGCACGAGAATGCTCCATGCCATACTGCACTGCGTTTCCGAGACTGGTTTCCACCAAACAGCCTCAACCTCAAAGTCTAGACCCTCAATCCCATCAAACATCTTTGGAATGAAATACAGTGGCGAATGCGTTCCATACCACAGCGGCCGTCATCAACATCCGCAATGGGAGTAGCTTTGCACGAGGAATGAAAGAATATCCCTGTTTCGACGTATCAGAAATTGGTTGAAAGCATGTCCCAAAGGGTAGCTGCTGTCATTCAGTCCAAAAGTGGTCCCACTCTGTACTAGAAATGTAATTAAAAAGCATTTTTGAGTACAATTAGGTGTCCAAATAATTTTGTCAATATAAGTGTATTTTGTTCCTACAGATTTACAATTGGAAGTATAAATGAAGAATTCGCTTGGTGGCTCAGTGCTTAATGGGCTTGTGTACTAGTACTCCATAGTAAACAGTGTTTTAATTAATTATCTTATTTAAAAATGTATCGTAGCAATTCCTGAAGTGTAGCCTGTAACGCTCTCTACCAGATAATCAGTGGCCGCTCGTGGAGGTGCTGCAACTTTCAACATATACATACACACTGTAAGTACAGTGTATACGTGTTTGGATAAAATGTCAAAATTATGGTGAAAATTAATAAAAAATATTAAACATGAAAAAATATTGTTTATTATCGATAAAATTATACAGTTTGGTATAATTCAAAATTACTTAAAAATAAAATCCATTATCGTAACCCCAATAATGCTCTAAAATAAAAACTATAACAAATGTTATGTTTTAATTGTAATGTCGAAATATTTAAAGAGACGGAGTAAACACGATAACCACTACGAACACTCTACTACTGGCGCAAACTGCATATAAACAACATTGGAACTGCGCGGAGGACAGTCCCACATTACGCTAATAGCTCGCATCTCACTATGACGTACATATGCTTGCGCACGTTGCAAATACTCGCAATATGACACTGTAATAAAGAGCCAAGAGGCTATTTCTTTCGGCGACGTAAATTAAGTTAAGGGAATCATAAATCCCTCATTATTTCAAAGCCGAATAAGAAACTCAAAGATCGAAATCTAAGAGTTTGCCCTAGTGTTGTACTACCAGGTGTTGACTTACGCTTGGACTCGCCAAAAGTTCTTCGGCATGAAACTCTTAGATTTCGATCTTCGAGTTTCTTATTCGGCTTTGAAATAATGAGGGATTTATGATCGCCTTAACTTAAATATGACACTGTAGTAAACACAGTGCTGCTAGCGTCCTTCGCCCTCCTAAGTGCTACAAGATGGATTTTTATTATTTTATATACAAAATAAGAGAATTGTCTAGGATTGTTGATGATAAAATTAAATATTACAAGCAAATATAAATAAATATATTTATGTATCGAGAAAAATTGGGGGTGCTGCAGTTCCGCAGTGCCTATGCATGAGCCGCCCCTGTAGATAATTTAATACCTAGCTCTATTAATGTAAACCTCTAAAAGCAGCATGAAAAAAATGCCTATTCAACTTGCTGTCCTTCAATGGTCGCCATTGGGCTAGTACACAAAGTGGGTACCTAGAACAAAGATGAGGATTAACTTCTAGAGAAATGACATTTTTCTACAGAGTTTGTGAAGATATACTTATTGACATTACATCTGTTATGAAGTGCGCAAATAAATGCAAAAGTAGTCATCATTTTTATTGTACTGGTCATCATTTTATTGTACTAGCGAAAGCCAATTTAAAAACTCTCAAAAGACAGAAAACAAAACTGGAAATGCGCCTCGTGCAAATGCGGGAAACAACGAAAACTTGCTTAGTGTTCAAACTCTGTTCCACAACAGACGTCATTCCAGTGCTAACCAACGCCCACCAACAACTTCTCCCAGGGGTGATGACTCATGCATTCCAGAGATAAGCACTTTGGACAATGTACCTATTAGAGAATTAAAGGGGATAATGAAAGAATTAAAGAAAAAGACGTCAACCACTTAAGAAGTTCGACAGAATATACTTCAAACAAAATAGATGACTTTCTGGCTATTACTGCTAGCCTGACACAAGAAAATTGCACATAAAATCAAGATTAACTATAATGAGGTTGATATTGAGACTGTGTATCGTGTTCCTAGTGGGCAGAAAAACAGAACAATGCCTATCGTTACAAAATTTACAAGAAAGGCGATCAGAAATAAATGGCTGGACGGACACGAAATATAAAATATAGACTGAGCACAACTGATATATATATATATATATATATATATATATATATATATATATATATATATATATATATATATATATATATATATATATATATATATATATATAACAATTTTAAAGAAAACAAAATATATCTAAACGAGTACTTGACTGGAAACCTAAAACATCTATTTTTTATTGCAAAGAAAATGTAAACAAGAAGTACACTACAAATATCTCTGGGTCAAACAGGGAAAACTCTTCATGAGAAGAGACGACACATCTAAAATATGGCGAATCAGATGCGAAGAAGGCTTGTGTAAACTTCGAGAAAACAGCGAGAGTAAAAACTAACTCACGAACAGTAATGACAGATGAGTATAACTGTGATGTCACTTTTTATCAATGTATAATATTTCATGATTCAGTAGAATTAACACTGTAAGTACTCTGAATATTTTACATATAAATAATTATTCCAGATAAATTGGAATACATAGAATTACTTCTAGACAATGTAAACTATCGGTTAGATGTCCTGATATTAACAAAAATCTAGTTAAAGACGATGAAGTTGATCTGTACCATTTAAAAATTATTATCAATGTAGAAATTATAACAAATCTGGATGTGTAATTATTGTTATTCAAAATTCCATATCTGTTTATAACATTGCTAACATCAAAATGAAAATAGCTGAAAACGTCAACTTATATTTAGAATATCTACACATTGCTAAACGGAGTCCAACTCTATACAAGAACTCGAGTGTAGCCTAAATGAGATCAGAAGTGATAATATTCTCATAATGAATGCTGAGGAATAGCGACTCCCCTCAAGATTACCTGGATTTATTTGCCGCTCATGGAGAACAAACACTAGAGAATTCAATAGTGGTTAGAGAGTGCCCAGATGATGTATTCGGGCAGCAGTTCTACGCCACCCTCTCGCAGATCACTTTCCAATCGATATTAAAGTGCATTTGCAAGTACAGCACTGAGATAGTGAGGGTGAAACGAGATCCACACAACAATTGACTACAGAATATTGAAGCATACTCGAGCATTTCCCTTGGAGAAAGAGATAACGACGGAAACAAATATTGAAACTTCCTACCATAAATCTATTGATATATTAAACAGTAAAATACAAGACTCAAGCAAAGTTATAATAATAAACAAAATTGAAGAAACTAAGCCCTGTGTTACAGGAAATTAGACACGACATAAAAATTAGAAATAAAGTGTATAAAAATCCTCCCTCGAAGAGTCTTTGGACTCCCTGGAGGTGTCACGTAATAATAATAATAATAAAAAGCTTAAAAAATACCCGCACAATCAATATTATGAACGCAGTTTCAAGTACTATAGGAATCTAATACAATATAAGTTAAAAGCAAGTAAGAACGAATACTACAGAAATGAATTCCTAAAATGCCCAAGGAAACACCAGAAAACAATGAAAGTTTGTGAATAAATTAATCGGCAAAGACATACACAAGCAAACGCTTCCCATACTTCCCATATCAATAAGAATAGAGAAAATAGACACAGAGGATTAGCTAAAGAATTCGATAATCCTTTGCCATGGTCAGTGAAAGCATTTTGGAGAATGCCACTCACTCCCAAGAGAATTGCTAACTCCATATAGGAAGGTGTGCTGAAAAGTTGTGATTATCACCATGAAGGAATTGAGGTAAAGGCATGTTCTAGGTGTTTATCAGAACTTTTCACCCCCCCACCCTCGTATCTTTTCCCCACTTGGGAAGACGAAATCAAAAATATTATAGCTATCCTACAAACAACCAAAACTTCAGGATATAGTATTAGCACTAGCATTGTGACAGAATACAAAGTATACATTACGAAACCCCTAAATGCATTTTTAACTTATCACTGATAACAAGTACATTTCCATGATTTTAAGAAGGCCGTAGTTATACAGATATACAAAAATGGGAAACAAAAAATAACTTGAAAAATTACAGATCGATCTCCCTTCTACCTGTTTTCTAAAATATTAGAGAAATTGTAAAAATAAGACTCATGAAAATTTTGGCAAAAACAACTTGTTCTCAAAGAATCAATTTGGGTAAAACGTTAAGTACAGATCATGGTTTACTATCTTCACAAACACAGTTTATATCCCCCTCCCCCTTCCAGATGAACATAAACTAACATTAGCAGTATGTTTAGATATACACAAAGCTTTTGATAATGTATTACATGAGATTTTTAATTTAAAAAAAATTAGAAGTCATAGGGATACCAGGTACTGCCCTAAACTGGCTCAAAAACTACTTAAATGCTAGATCATAAATCGTAAAAAATAAACAACAGCTTTAGCAGCTCCTAAACAGTAGACTGTGGTGGCCTCAGATCACATAGAAAAAATAGGGTTATGTTCCGAAATCATATTTATTTATTTTTTAATAATATAAACAACAATGACATATCCAACAAAACTGTATTTTTATTAATTCAGGGAATTCATGTAAGTTAAGAAAACATAAACTATGAAACAAATACATAGTATAAAATTACAAATTGTACGTAAACTTGCACATAATGAATAAATGTTTTAGGCACAATAAAATAAAGTGCATAATTTTAATCTTTCATAGCACGAGGATTTGAGGATCGGTTCATAAACATTGGTTTTGTCATGTAATCACCTGATACATTACTACAAATCAGTAGAGTAATTCTATCTTTGGAAACTTTTGAATCCAGGAACTGATCTTTCATTTTTCGAAATATAGGTGCGTTTTTTCCAATATAACCCGGATTCATCCGCATTGAACACTTGGTCCACTATAAATGTTTATAAATTTTGAGAGCTTTTTGTTTAGTAAGATTTCCATCCAAAGGAATTTTCTTTCGAGTACAATCTTCTATCCAAATCATTATATATTTCTCCCTTTTCTCATCAGAATATCGCGTACACGAGCAACGCACTTTGCATTTATCGTTGACCCAGCGATAACACTTTCTTGGATTTATGTTCATTTTGTTTGATTGTTCGAATTGTTAATTCATTTAAATTCAAAGTCCTGGCAACCCTGGTTTTTCTCCATTTTTCAACCGATCCAAGATTTTAATTTTTATTCGAGAGAAATTAATTTTCTTTTCAATGTTGGTTTTTCCCTTTCGTTGGAGTTTGTGGCCATTACTATAAAAATAATTTTTTTACATAAAAAAAAGCATTACATATTAATTGTATATGTAACTCACCAGAAAATAAAGTATTCAGCTTGAAATTAACACACTTATGATTTTTAATGCACTTTCCTGGCAGAAAACGAAGACAATTTTTAACACTAAACACTTTATACGGTATAATAATTTTAGTTTAATCCTTTATCCAAGTGTGAGCAAACAAAGTTTGCACCTGAAAGTATCTTCAGGACTGGGTTAAGGTGGTACAATACCAGGGCAACTCATTGCAAAGCTTTGCAATGAGTTGCCCTGGTGTTGTACCACCTTAACCCAGTCCTGAAGATACTTTCAGGTGCAAACAGTCCTGAAGATACTTTCAGGTGCAAACTTTGTTTGCTCACACTTGGATAAAGGATTAAACTAAAATTATTATACTCTAACCAAGTGAAAAATAAACTTTCAACTTTATACGGTAAACAATTGACGTACATGCGTGCTCCTAATATAAATTCGCTACTTATAACTACATGCGGGATGCGGGCAGACACAAATTTAACGAAGATAAAATTTGATTTTTAAGTCGCACGGTGAAAAACATATGAAAAGATAAAAGGTTACTACAATTTGTAGACCGCGTTATATCAAAAAAGCGTTGTATAAGTACCTCGTATATATCGAGAGTTACTGTAATTCAAGTTGGAAACCTCATATCACCGATGTCGGGAAAAAATAAGGATTATGTTAAACAGACTTTACTACTTAAATAGATTCTTAAATTCAAATATGTTAAAAATGTTATATTCTGCATGGATTCAAAGCACACTAAAATATGATATTTTAATTTGGAGAGGAATGTATCGCACCACGCTGAAACCTTTAGTATCTACTCAGCATTAAGTAATTCAAATCTTAACTACAAACCAAAACAAAGATACTGCAGTGTGCAATAAACACACCCTATTAAATACACTATCCCTTAGATATTTATTAACTTATAGGATACTTCTATTCATAAGGAAGGGGGGGGGGAATCAATCGACCGTGAGATGCGGTGATTGATTCATTCAATCCAATACCCCTTGGAGGGTAATGGATGGCAATGGTATAGCCAATGAAGTTCTAACTGAGGCTCGGCAATTGCTGTTACCCTCCTGCCATGATCAGACCTTTAATAGCTCAATAACACCTTATCCCTACACTGTCCTCTACAGATAACGGGGAAGATGAAAAGCATTCTTGCTTCGCCCCTTTAAGCCAGTCCTTATAAGGATAAGCATATTCATAAAAAACAACGAATACGTAAATATCACACAAATTGCTTTAGCTCCTAAAGCAAATAAAGAATCAATACAAACATTATACTTATTTAGCACTAAAAATATTCAATACACTACCTTTATCAATTAGAAATGAAACTAACCCAAAGAAATACAAAGCTCTAATGAAAGAATTTTTATTTTCTCAGAATTTTCCATATTTTCTCAGAAATATGGAAGCTCTATTCAAAATAACTGCATAAATGATTAGTTTTTGCATATTTGTATTCAGAGATCCAGTTTCATGTGCAAAATGTAAAAATTTAAATGATATTTAACTACTTTGTTTTATTTTGTTCCTAATTAATGTTATGCAACTATTTCTGTACATACCAGCATGTCTCCTGTGATTTTTTTATGTTATTATATTATAATAATATATAATACATATACTATATAAATGTACATATGTGTACATAATCGTGATGCATAAGATAACTTTTTGTAACTTTATGCATGGTAACCTGGACGAGCTGTTGCTTTTATGTTACACATAGGATTATGCAAAATTTTCTATTATAATATGAAGCTTAGAATAAAAAATAAATAAATAAATAAAGATCTGGAAAATACCCTTCTACAGCTGCAATCACCTCTTGATTTGAAGAAAAACCCTGACCAGCGAGGAGGAAGAGTTTTGGTTTTGGGAAGAGATAGAAGTCAGAGGGAGCCAAATCTGGGGAATAGGGTGGATGTTCCAACAATTCATAGTGTAGATCCCTTAATTTTCCCATTGCCAAAGCACCTTTGTGGGCAGGTGCATTGTCCTGATGAAAGATGATTTTTTTCTTCTGCAAACCGGGTCTTTTCTCACGAATGTTTTCGTCTAATCTGGTTAAAAGATCGGAATAATATTCCCCGGTTATTATTTTACTCTTTTCAAGATAATTAATAAACAAAATTCCTTAAGCATCCAAAAAAACCGATGCCATGACCTTTTCTGCTAATGGAACCGACTTTGTCTTCTTTGGGGCTGAACAATCAGCTTCTGTCCATTGGTTTGACTGCTGTTTCGATTCTGGTGTGTAATGGTGAATTGAAATCTCATCCATAGTAATAAATCGAAGCAGAAAATCAGTTTTATTCTTGTTAAAACGCTCTAAGCACTGTTCAGAGATTTTCGTGCGAGAGCATTTTTGATCTGCTGTGAGCAAGCGCGGCATTATCTTGCGGAAAGTTTTTTCATTTGCAATTCTTCATGCAAAATGTATATCCCGCATGTGCTTTTGAAATGCCTATAGTCTCAGCAGTTTCAAGCAATTTGACTCGCCAGTCATCCAATACCATATCGTGCACTTGATCAATAATTTCTGGTGTTGTTACACTTTTTGGACATCCTTCACGTGGATCATCTTCAAGGCTGGTACGGCCATGTTTAAACTCGCCAGCCCACTTATTAATTGTCGAAAACGAAGAAGAATAGTGCCCATAAACTTTTATGAACTTCGAATGGATTTCTTTTGGCGGTAAACCTTCTTTGTAAAAGAAGATTTAACAGCATGATACTCAGTTCTATCCATTTCAAGGGTAACTTTTGCTTCAGATAGCTGAATAAAACAAACTTAGAAGAAAAAAAATCTTGCCGATAGTGTTACCGTCTATGATCGAGAACTTTTCAGACCACCCTCGTACGAGTATATACTGGTATATACTCGTACTAAGGGGGGGGGGGGATTTTTTTTCCTGAGATTTTTATTAAATAAAAATCTCAGGTAAAAAAAATTTCTACGTCTTACCCTCAGGATGAGAGTAAGATGTAGAAAGTTTTTTTACCTTGGGTATATAGTATATTAAAGATACCAAGCAATAAGGTCAAAGCACCTTGTGGCAACTTGTTTAGGTAAAATTTATAAGCTCTGCATTACTTCAACCTTGGTATTTTTAGGTCTGGCTCCCACTGACGAGACCTCAATAAAGGTCGAAACCGGTCTGGGTAGTGGCCCTTGCCTTTCCCCCATAGCATCATACATCTCCGTAAGGGGATGTGCTTTGTATTAGGGAAAAATACTAAGGAAAGTGATAGGAGCTTACTCCACCTTTACCACGAGTTTCCTCAGACTTCACTACGTGCAGGCGCAAACTTGACTTACTTGTCTGTTTGCTTACTTAAGAAAAAAAGGATTAAAACCTAGTTTATAAAATTGCTTGGTATCTTTAATATATATATATATAGGCAAAAAAAATCCCCCCCTTAGGCGATGTATCAGTAGAGTGACATACCGGTACTAACATGCCGTTATCCTTGATGATAGGACCTTCACAATAGAGGATGAAAGAAGTGAAAGGGAATAATATTATCCCCCTGAACTATAAATTACATTACGACCCTTGAGAGTTCTGGTATGAAATCCAATCGCTCGAGAATTTCCACATAACCACAGAAACCTTGGAGATCTTCATTATTATATTACTAATGATAATGAATTAATAGCATTGCATAATATATTAATAAGTTAACATAAGGGTGAGAAGGGACGCTAGCCCCAGCTAACTTCCCCTTCTCTCCCGGAGAACACCGAGCGTGTCGACTCGGTGCTCTCCGGGTCTATACTGTAGTGATCTTAAGGTTGAGGGCTATATTAGCATGTTCAGCTGTGGAAAGACATTGACAAATAAGGTATAAAGTAAGCACAAATTAAATGCTCAGAGCAACATATGGAAGGAATACAGCGTGCTGTATAGATAAATTTCATCAAGAAAAAAAAAAAAGCATATTGAGGATTGAGAGGTATAACATCTATTCTCAAATATTTGAAGAATTAAATTATAAAAATTGTTTGTGTGTGTGTGTGTGTGTGTGTGTGTGTGTGTGTGTGTGTGTGTGTGTGTGTGTGTGTGTGTGTGTGTGTGTGTGTGTGTGTTGCGTTTTCCTACCAATTGTAACCCTACCAGGAGGTAATTTATTCCTACATGCTCCATTGCATACAGTGCTTATATTACATAGCTTAAAGTACTGGTGAACATTTCTATTTATATTTTTGTATCAATTTTCATATTTACATTTAGATTTTTATAAACACTATATAGTATAATTCACATAATAACAGTATTTATGTTAGATCACAAGGACTGGAAGTTGATTTTATTAGTAAATTTAATTCATTCTATGTAATACTTTTCGATAAGTCTCTGTGTTGACACTGGCCACTTGTCTCCGGAAGTGATGACGTGTTGCATTAGGGGCATCCGGATGGAGTCCAATAGCTGACAGTCGTAAAGTATGTGGTCAACAGTCTGTTGAAGGTGTGGACTGCAAATGCACGATGGTGATTCCAGGATATGGAATCTGTGTAGGTAGTGTCTTAGTTTTCCGTGTCCCATTAGTAGCGTGGTTAAACCTGAAGAAATGGCGTGTCTTTTCAGCCAGAGTCTGTTTCTGATGCTAGGAAAGAATTCTTTTGTTTTTGATCCGTGTTTTGATGTTTTCCATTCTTCTTCCCACATGTCTAGGCTTTTCTCTTCTGCAAGTGTTTTTATTCCGGGTTTCGAATTTCTGATAACTTGTTTCTAGCTGCTTCTTTAACCAACTGATCCGCTCTCTCGTTTCCTGCTATTCCAGTATGTGCTTTCACCCAGCAGAAATTGATTTCCCATCCCTCTAGAGTGGGATTTCGAACCAGATTTCTTGTCTCTTCTATCAATGTAATATGGTTGTTCTGGTATTTTATGCCGTCTATAGTGCTTCTACTATCGCTGTAGATTGTTGCTGTCTTTTGCTGAGAGGTGTTGAGTTCTAATTCCTGGAGATATGTGAGTGACTGAACTATGGCAAGTTGTTCTGCTTGGTTGTTGGAACAGAGAGGATGCAGTCTAGAACAGTGTTCTTGTATTATGGACTGTCTGTTGTATGCAGTGAACGAACAGCCGACGTTCCTTTCGGTTTTGCTTCCATCAGTGTATATTTAGAATTCGTCACTTTCAGAGCTTTCCTTCTCCTTAATATTAGTTTTTCACCACTTACTGTAGTGAAGCGGACGTTCGTAGCAATTTGGATCGATTTTGTAACTTTCGATATATCTTCCGGAAGTGACTTCATATATAAGAGATAACTGTTGTATCTTCAGGCAGATTGGTGTTAGAGCATGCAATAGCACAAGCTGCCTCGAAAGATATTGCCCTGTATCCTTTGATTATGCGTATGGCTATAAGGCGTTGAACTCTGTTTAGTTTTTGTCGGTTTATCTTTGATTTTAGTGTATGTTTCCAGGCAGGTGCAGCATAAGATATCAGTGGTAGTATAGCACCGGTATATATCGTTTTCAGCGCTCGTTGACCTAATTCCCACTTAATCTTTGCCGACTTAGCTAGAAGGCTCACTATTTGTAAGCTTTTTTCGGCAATATACGAGATGTGCTTATTGAAGGTGAATTTTTCGTCTATTGTTACTCCTAGGCATTTTCAGCTCACTGGCTACCTTGAGAACTTCTCTATTTAGGAAGACTATTACAGGTTGTTTTGATTTTTTTAGTGAGATATGGAGCACTTTAGACTTGGTGCTATTGTGAAATTTTTGTACGTGTGTGTGTGCGCGCGCGCGCGCGCGCGTTTTCCTCCCAATAGTAACCCTACCAAGAGATAATTTATTCCTACATGCTCCATTGCATTACAATGCTTATATTACATGTAGCTTACAAGTACTGATTAACATTTCTATTTATATTTTTGTATCAATTTCCATATGATTTTTATATATACATATATTAACACAATACAGTATAATTCACATAATAACATTATTTATGTTTGATCACAAGTACTGGAAGTTGATTTTATTAGTAAATTTAATTCATTCTATGTAATATTTTTCGATAAGTCTTTGTCTTGACACTGGCCACTTGTCTCCGGAAGTGATGACGTGTTGCATTAGGGGCATCCGGATGGAGTCCAATAGCTGACAGTCGTAAAGTATGTGGTCAACAGTCTGTTGAAGGTGTGAACTAATACATGATGGTGATTATATGGAATCTGTGTAAGTTGTGTCTTAGTTTTCCATGTCTCGTTAGAAGTGTTGTTAAACCTGAAGAAATGGCATGTTTTTTCAGCCGGAGTCTGCTTCTTATGCTAGGAAAGAATTCTTTTGTTGATGATCCGTTTTTTTGATGTTTTCCATTCTTCTTCCCACATGTCTAGGCTTTTCTCTTCTGCAAGTGTTTTTATTGCAGGTTTCGAGAATTTCTGGTAACTTGTTTCTAACCGTTCGTTTCTAATTGCTTCTTTAGCCAACTGATCCGCTCTCTCGTTTCCTGCTATTCCAGTATGCGGTTTCATCCAGCAGAAATTGATTTCCCATGGGATTTCGAACCAGATTTCTTGTCTCTTCTATCAATGCAATATGGTTGTTCTGGTTTTTTATGCCGTCTATAATGTTTCTACTATCGCTGTAGATTGTTGCTGTCTTTTGCTGAGAGGTGTTGAGTTCTAATTCCTGGAGATATGTGAGTGACTGAACTATGGCAAGTTGTTCTGCTTGGTTGTTGGAACAGCGAGGATGCAGTCTAGAACAGTGTTCTTGTATAATGGACTGTCTGTTTTATGCAGTGAACGAACAACCGACGTTCCTTTCGGTTTTGCCTCCGTCAGTGTATATTTGGAATTCGTCACTTTCAGAGCTTTCCTTCTCTTTAATATTTGTTTTCTTTGCTGGGTGAGGCAACTTACTATAGTGAAGAGGACGTTCGTAGCAATTTGGATCGATTTTGTAACTTTCGATATATCTTCCGGAAGTGACGTCATATATGACAGATATTTCTTGTATTTTCAGGCAGATCGGTGTTAGAGCTGCAATAACGCAAGCTGGCTCGAAAGATATTTTCCTGTATCCTTTGATTATGCGTATGGTTATAAGGCGTTGAACTCTGTTTAGTTTTTGTCGTTTTATCTTTGATTTTAGTGTATGTTTCCAGGCAGGTGCTGTGTAGGATATCAGTGGTAATATAGCACGGTATATATCGTTTTCAGCGCTCGTTCGCCTAATCCCCACTTAATCCTTGCCAACTTGGCAAGGATTAAGTGGGGAAGTGTAACAGTTTAGGAAGACTGTTACAGGTTGTTTTGATTTTTTTTCGTGCGATGTGGAGCACTTTAGACTTGGTGCTATTGAAGGTCACTTTTTTCTCAGAACGCTTACGTAGTCTGCGCAATGGCAAATTCTCCATAGGATTTTGACACCGGTTTTCAGTAGTTTGGTTCTCATAAGTTGGATCGACTTCTATAATTAAGTTTCTTTTGTTCGTTTTTTTGTTTGTCATGATAAATTTCTGTGTCATCTTTGAGTCGCCGATGAAGAGTTCTTCGTTCTGCATGCAGATTGAGTCTATTGCGTTGTTAGTATCTATTTCACTATCATATATTATCAGCCTTGGAAGATGTTTCTTACTGGGATTTGCTACTAATGTGTCTTTGCATTCCTTAGATATTTCGTTATGTAGCAAGTCTATATCGGTGTTTTCTTTTGATTCAATTAACACTCCTCCGTTATTAATACTTTTCATTTTTGTGATTCCGATTTTTATTTTTCTTGGGTCTATTTTTTCTTTTATAAGATTTTTAGTTCTTCCCTGTTTAGTTGAGCTAACGGTTTGACTATTAATTTATAGCAAGGATTGTTTTCGGATCCGTCTTTGTTTTTAGCGTTATTTTTAACTACTTGCGAGTATAGCTGAGTAGGCTGTCCCTGGTTGTTTGTTGTAGCTGTTGTTCTATCGATACTTTAGTTGCATTTTTCATTTTATTAAATAGCTTTGTTAGTTCGCTTACTGCTGCTAATATGTCCTTTTTAAATTCATTTCTGAGATTGCCACTTACTTTGGCAACGTTACGCAGCAGATCTAGGGCTTTTCCGAACTCTAATTCGTCCCGTGCCGCCATCTTAATATTACTTAAAGTTGTGTGAGTTATTGCTTTCTTATTGAACTGCTACGCTTTCTAAGAAACAAAGTTTAAGAATGTGCACTTACAGTTTTCTGCTTGTTCCTAGAAGCGACGCTTCCATTGAATTAAGCTTCAGAGAGTTGTTTCTTGTGTCCTTTGTACTTCCAAGTGGCAGCAGTTAGGAGCGGGGAGGGTGTTAGCCCTTGCTGTAGCAGCTAATCCTATTATGGCCGGTTTGAGATAGCTCAACAATAGAGAGTCTGACCACAGCAGTATTCAATTCAAAAAGATGGAATAAAATTTTAGTCATACGCGCTTATAGCTATGAAACAATAGAGTAAATTACTCACTGTTAAATAGAGCACTGTACGAGCAATCAATCGATACTAGATACATCCAGTTTTTCTGTTTACCGTACAAAATCAAGGTAAAAGAAGAAGCAGTTTCAGGCGCGTCCGAGCTTGAGCGACTGTCCTCTGTGTGTGTATGTGTGTGTGTGTGTTCTTGTTGGAAGATAAGTAAGCCGATCTCATACGAGTGTAGCGGAGGTTTCTTTTCTCCTGAAAACTAAGGTATACATCTCCTATGCAAGCAAATCAGCCAATGTAATCAATAGAGTATTATTAATGCTGTAACTAGCATAGGATGAATGGATGATATAACTGTGTATGTGGCTGCTGATTGAGAGTAGTGAAAACAGACTGTAGTTTGTATGGAGTATAGTGTCTCCTTCGATGTGTTCTTGGTTCAATAGCAGAATAATAATAATAATAATAATAATTAAAGATAGAAAATATAAACAATACTGAAATAAATAACAATTTAAGGGATTCTGTAATCTCAAAGTTGAAAATGAACTAGAATTTATGATGAATTGCTGAAATGAAGATCTAAAGAAATAACTGAAAGCACAAAAATTATCAAAGAAGAATTAGAATCAGAGCTGCACTGTTTGATGAAAAACATCCATCCGAATTTTTCAACATCAATCTCATCAAACCATTCCTGCACACACTTCTCTTTGCGGACTGGGACACTGTTGTTCTGATACAGAAAACAATTTTTACTGAACCGTTACTAAAAATTTGGAATCACAGAATTGTCTAGAACTGCATTTCCCAATTTTTTTTAGTCAAGGAATAGTTTTCTTCTCACCAGATACTTACGCAACACATATTAGAAATAATAATATTTCGAAAGGCTGATAATTATCAATAACCAATAAATAGTGATACAAGGAAGCAGTATTGTAATTTGCGAAGGCACACAAGACAATGGAGGGTCACTTTGTTTAATCTACCGATGTCTGATATCCGTTCACTTCCCTCCTCCACTCAACCCGTGTACTCCAGGTTAAGTCGCATACGAATGACATATTAGATCATTTTTTTTATATTCATTACCTCTAAACAAATTTATCTGTGCAAAGCCCGTCAAAATAAAGTGTTCCTAAGTTTATTTCATTATTAGTTTATGCCAGTATATTAATTACAGAAAAAAAAAGTTAAAATTTATAATAATACAAAAGTAATGTACGCTACAAATAAGTGAACTTTATTCGTCACTGGAACTGGTGGACCCAGCCCAAACGGACAGGTAGCGTTCTTCTGGCATCCGCCAAATCCACTCGTCCGTCGGATTGCCAAATGATGAAATGTAATTCATCACTCCAGAGGTTTCCACTTATCCGGAATCCAATAGCGTTGAGCTTTCCACCGCTCCACCAATGCTTCGCGTTGCTCGTACTAATTCTTCTGTACCGTTCTTCAGCTAGTGAACAGGTAAGGTACTGGCGTCGTTTCTAGAGCATTTCCAAAATCGGTAGAGAGTATTTCAACTGAGGGCAGGCAATTTTTTCGGATGATGCACTTCAGCACTTGGTGGTCCCGCTCACTGATTTTATGTGACCTACCAGGTCGCGATTGTGCTCTTACTGCTCATAGATGTTTCCACTTCATAACATAACTTAAGTTGATCGGAGCAGCTGCAGCACGGAAGAAATTTCGCGAACTTAATTGTTGCAAAGGTGGCATCCTATCACAGTACCATTTCGAAAGTCATTGATCTCTACTACGTAGATTTTTTAGGATAAGTCATGCACTGTTGCTATATCTGTTGTGAAATAAATAAAACAAAAATCAGCTGATGAGAGAATATAACAAACCAAAGTGTTTCACTGACTTTGAGAAGACTTTGATAGACTCAAATTCCTATAAAGAAAGGAATCAGACAAAGCGATCCTTCCGTGTCTACCTGGATTTAACATAATTAAAATAACAGAGTTTAATAAACAAAAATTAAAAAGAGAATTTAAGATTGGTTTGTCTACCATACTCTTTTCCCTGTATGCTGTTTTAAATCATTGATAATCTTGAGAAAAGCTACCCATGATTAGCTAAGTGTGGAAATTGGCTCTCTTCTGGTTTCCAAAATTTCGTTACAGCTAAACGTCCTCGCCAACTCCCTTTGTGAAATAAAAGGCGTCACTGGATTTTTTTTAATATTTTTTCTTTATTTTTTGCAATTAAATACAGTGTCTCATAAGCATTTGCTACGTTAACACATCATTTGTTATGGGGTCGGAAAGACCTAACATTTAATCTCCTTTAGGATGTGAGGAGCTTCTAAACATTCTTTGTAACGGAACACGAATTAAACATTGGCAAATGAATAGCAGATCTTTCCTTCTATAAAGCAACCACTCGATAGGAAAACGTAACTTCAACCTATACTAAAATCAGTAAAAATAAGAAACTTTGAAGCCACAAATAAAGCCACCTTCTGATGATGAGAAATAAAATTTTGGATTTATGTCTACGTTACTGTAAAAGCCCAAAAATTGGTAAAGCCTAGCATTTTCCACAGTGAGGTCGTAAAAGTCCAAAAAATGTTTGTAAACGCTTCCATTTCGGGCTTTTAGCAAGCCGAAGTGAACTTTTTAAGTGAACCGAACTCTTTAAGTGAGCGTGTGTGTGTGTGTGGGGGGGGGGAATTTTTAATTATACTTTAAACATGTAAGTTTTAAAATATTTTAAGTCATTTATGTCCGGAATAGCATTGAACATAACTGCTTTATGATTTTACTACATTTAATTAATGTATTATAAGAAACTTTTCATGAAATAAAAGTAACTTATTAATCAAAATTTCCTTCAACATTATCAAATCATAATTAAATTTATTTGTTACAGCAAGGTTGACTGTTGTGACATTTGGAAATACAAAGTAAATTGGCTGATTTGCACAAACACTTCTTTGAACAGTTAGATCTTTAAATCCTTGTTCACCAACTAAAGAAAGCTTTTTTACCACTTCACGTGCACTCAATTCTTCCTTTCCGACTTCGATGCTTAAAACATTTTTTTTTTTTGCCGAAGGTAAATTGGTTTCTTGTGAACAACGCTTTTAGTTTATCCAACTTAGTACCAAGTTCATAAAATTCTTCGAATTTAATGTCTGTGATAATGGCTATCATTGATTTTGGATCCATCTTCGCTCTATCAATATCTGTTATTTTTATTCTAACATTTTGTCCGAGAGTAGGTTTTTGGAACTTTTTAGAGGAAGTTGCTTTCATTTTCTTTGCCTGCTTCTTAAGTCCTTCTCTGGCAGCTACTCGAAACATTTCACTTCTTGAGCTCTGCTGATAGTCGCAGATGTCATGTTAGGGGTTTTAGAGAATGCTCCTGGGTCTATTTTTTCATTTTTAACTTCGGTCTCCACTTCCATCGTTACGTAGGTTTCTGTTTCATTTGTATTATCATTACCTTGCAATTCCAAATTAAGAGTTGGTTCGTAGTCACTTTCTTCGTCATCTTCTATATCAATCGTACGTTCGTTATTAATATTTATAACTTTTTCTAAGTCCTCCTCAGTGGTTATGTTGCTAGTTAAATTCCGTGGAACAACAGAGCTTGAAATTCCCAAACATGAAAAAAAAAAACCAGCTTCTTAAGGTAAACATTTGATCCCCTCATGAGATGCTCTGTTTTTCATTGCTTGTACAAATCGTAATCCTTCCGACCATTTTGCTGTGTTGTTTGTTTCCATCCATGTTGCCAACTTGTTCTCAATATCTTGGTTCGCTCGCTCGACTGAACGTTGCGATTCACTGTGTCTCGGTTTACGGTGGACTATTTTTATATCATTCCATATTTTACATAAACTCTTTATGATTTGGTTGCAAAATTCTCTCCCGTTGTCAGAGTGAAGAATGTTTGGTGTTCCAAAAGTCGTAAATATATAACAAAACGCCTCCGTAGACAATTGGAAGAACGACGGTACGTTACGCGTTTCAATTGGAAAAGGCAGGAATCTTTATATTGACTTTTTCAATCGAAGGTGAGTTAGCCGATCTCATACGGAAGGTAGCAGGGTTTTTTAATCTGGAAACTCGGATTTTTCATCCCGCATGCAGACAAATCGGCCCTTCAGAAGACACGCAAATTACAGACAAAAAATAATAGCTGTGGTGGTGGGCAGTAGATGGCGCTGATGTAGATGATTGGTAGTAGAGGTTCGGTGGAGACGGAGAGTTCTACAATGGGTGTCCTCCCGCAATGAGTCTTCGGACTCCTTGCAGGTGTCACGAATAATAATAATAATAATAATGTACAGAAAATAATATGCAACTTCATCAGCTCTTTTACTATGTAGGGATCGGAGAAGGACGAATTTTGTAAGATGATCTTGATATACTAAAATAAATTTCATATCACGATCTGGATTGAATTGCATATTGATCGGGTCGACTTAACATCGAGAATTCATTTCATTGTGTAAAATAGGTTTAACTACAATTCCTTTTTTTTAGTGTTTTTTTTTTTTTTTCTTGCATGGTTCACATAGTCTCAAATATGTAACGATCGACTCTACGGTCACATTTTTGTACTTACGATTCAGTTCCTTGATCATGCGGGTTCTTCTACCATGGCCAATAGCAATGTGAGCTTCATGTATCACGTCCAACAATTCGTCAAAAGTAATATAGTACAGGATTTCTTTTTTTCTGCAGATAGTAGCACTATAAGTTTCTCTTCGCTCCTATGTTGAGAATATCATATAGAGTTTCAACCGCCTATAGTGAACTGTTTGATTTACTTTAACACTTTAATCTTCTTTCATTTTATTCAACAGAGAATTGTATCTCGCTTCTTAAATAAAAGTTGTTATCCTTCTTATTATTCAATGATTCCCTCAAAAGATCGTAAAACTTTTTCTGTACAATATCACTCATTGTTTATGAAGGAAATAAAAATAAAAAAAAATAAAAACTTATAATATATTTGCGCAAAAACGAACTTATTCCAGATCGTAGCCGCTGTCACCCGTCTACATTCGCACTCGACTGAGCGGTTAGCTACACGAACAGCTAAAAGTCACGAGCATGATGGGACCTGCAGACTACAGGTTCAGATAGACTCATCGCTTATTTCGGCCTTTTACCAATTGGTGTTGGTAAATGCTAGCATTTAACGAAATGGTTTGGTAAAAGCCCGAAATGGAAGCATTTAAAAGCATTTTTTTGGACTTTTACTAACTCACTGTGATAAATACTAGAATTTACGAGTAAAACCTAGAATTTACCAATTTTTGACCTTTTACATTAATATCTATAAGAGAGATACAAGAGCGATCTTTTAAGTTCGATTCTGCTCGTTGAGTAGAGGAACTTTCTCTATGTCTTTCTTCGAGCTGTTCCCATGTTAGTTGATCTTTAACAACGGCCAATAGGGTTTCCCTCCTGGAAACCCTTGTTTTTAATCTTGCTCCTCAAAAAAACTCACTCCTTTTCAGACAATAGTAATCAGATTAGGAACATAAGATGGTGGCATTTGCCGGCTATACTCTCTTTCCCGGATGTCTATTAAAATAATTGATTGGTTATCGGTGGAGTTTTGCTGCCATTAGTCTTCAAAGGTTAGGGATAGCTAACCTTGTCTACTCTAATTATGGAAATAAAACACGTTAGCGGATTTTGCTAGATAACCTTGTTTACTCCCTTTTGAGAAAGAAAACGTGTTAGCTGATTTTTATGTCCTCCGTATAGTTTCAGAAATAGAATTTTTCATTCAAGATTTTTATTTGGTAACTACCATCCGGAGAGCTTTATTATTATTATTATTATTATTATTATTATTATTATTATTATTATTATTATTATTATTATTACCAAATGCCAATTACCAAATATTATTACTAAACGAGGCAGTGGTATACTAATATTTATTAAACATAAACTAGAAGTAACAGAAATAAACAATAAATTAGATTTTGCAGAAAACATATGCATCGAAATTAAAAACATCTAACAAGAAAACTCCATGATATTAAACATAATATACAGACCACCCAACTTAAGCAGTACAAAATTTCTAGATGAATTAAACAGATGGCTTTCAACCAAGGAAGAAAGCGCCTCAGAATACTTGATAATAATAGGTGAGATGAACATAAACCTTAGGAACATAAATAACAACACAGAAGAATACCTAGACCTCTTGTCAGCATATAACATAACCCCAGTCGTATACACGAGAAGAGATTTTCGGAAATAGGGGCCCCTCCAAACAGCCACACAGCAGCCTTCATAACGTGCAAACTGGCAGACCATTATTTCACAGCATTACAGTTACACACTAAACCAGAACCCGTAAAACTCACTGACACTACAAAGCAGTATAATGGCATCCTAAACGAAACAATAGTAAACGACGAAATCAGAAAAACGGACTGGATGCAGATAGCATCTTTAGACCCTGCTGATGATGTATATAATAATGTTAAACTTGCATTTAATAAAATATATAACAAAGCATTAACAAAAATAAAAATACGCTCCCAAACGAAACAAAATCCATGGATAGCAGACAACATATTAACAGACATACAAAGAAAAGATGCCCTATGGAAACAACTTAAGAAGTCGCCAAACAATATCGTTTTACAAGCTGAATATACAAAAGAAAACGGAATCTCTTACAGATTAGAACGGCAAAAAGAAACTAGTACAGAAATAAATTAATAACAGCTCAGAACGACATAAAGGAAACCTGATTAATGAAATGCTGGACAATACACACAGAACCACTGCCTCAGAAACAATAAAACACAGCTTTGCCTGCGACCCCAAATCCCTCAAACAGTTGGCAAACAACTTTAATCAGCACTTTGTGAACTCTGTCCAAACACTACAAGAAACAACCTTTCCTCACACAAATGAAAATTCTCCACTAGGTCCACAAGCAACCGGTCGATGTGATTCCCAACAGTAACAAAAGAAGAACTATCACTTGAAATTCAACAAATTACCCAATAAAGGACCAGGAATAAGCGGAATCAGTCCAAAAGACATCAAGAAACACTCAACCAACCTATGTCCAGTTATACTAAAACTATTAAATAAAATCTTCAAAACAGGGACACATACCTGGAAAACTAAAGACTGCAGTAATCACATCCATACAAAAACATGGAAAAAAGAAACATTATAAGTAATTACAGACCCATCGCTACATTGTCTGTAATCAACGAAATCATGGAGTGCAAAGTGCATTGCAAACTCTCCACATATGTTGAAAATTTTCAAATCATACTTCCAACACAATATGGTTTTCAAAAAAAATAAAGGACCATCAATACTCCTAGAAGATTTCATAGGCCTAATAAACGCTGTATTGGATAAAAACAGAATAGCATTAATTGTTTTCAATGACCTAACAAAAGCATTTGACAAAATAACACACAAAACCTTGTTAACGAAACTGACACATATCGGAATAGAGGTTGCCCACTCCAGTGGTTTAAAGCATACATGAAAAACAGGAAGCATATCACACGTATAGGATCAGCGTCCAGTGCCTCTTTGCTGTATGCTGATCCTGTACATATGATGTGCTTCCTGTAGAGTACCCCAAGGAGCTGTCCTGTCTCCAATTTTATTTAACATATACACACATGACATAAGCCATCTTCCCTTAAAAAGTAAAATCTTCCAGTATGCAGACGACACTGCTATAGTATCCATTCACAACAACGCAAATATCGTTTACACAAATATGCAACACGACATCAATCAAATCACTAACTGGCTAACCAAAAATGGCATATATATGAAACCTGGAAAAACAAAGCTAATGATATTCAAAAACCTCCAAACCCTACCCATAGAAACTAAATATCTCACTATGCGACATCCATCCTCCTATATACAAAGTGCCGATCCTAAAATCACAACCATCACGCAGGTAAAAACAACACCACGCTATCTCGGACTTCACTTCGATGATGATCAAAGTTGGAATAGCCATATAAACTACCTACACAACAAACTCAGGATAATAGCAAGAAAAACTATATCGATTGAAAGATATTGCCCTGACACATAAAAATACTAATCTATCAAGCATTACGTGAAAACATTTTAAGATATGCAATCACATCATACGCATTCTGCGTAGACAACAGACTTATCAGGTTACAATGGTTGCAAGATAAAATGGTAAAACTGAAATTCTGGGAACAACCCACACTTATGCTGGCAGCATGAACAGAACACAAAATATTTAGAGTGAAACACTTATGACACTACACATTCATGTTAAAACACTACTTCAGTCCAGCCTACAGAGTAATGAGAACAACATACCAGATAACAAGGCCACAGTCAACAAACTACATAACATATAAGTACAATAATCAATAACCACCGCAAAGCCACCCGAAACTTCTACATACCTGACATGATGAACAAACTGCCGTTCGACGACAGAAACCTAGGGACCTAAAAGGAGCTTGAAATATGCGTTATATAAATATTATAGCAAGAATGAAGGGTAGAGAAATTCCTCTCTTTCATTCTCTCAGTCACACACACACAACACTCACAAAAAGCATAACAAACACCTCTCAAAAAACGCCATTACAAGGACGCAAACATACCATACCCAAATCCAACAAGCAGTAGTAGTCTTCTAAACACCTACCTACAAACAGTAAAATCAACACCTGGGTTGCGACGGGTATAGAAACAAAACCACCGCCATCTATTATCTTCCTCAGATAAGCTCTGCAAAGCTTCGAGGAAGAAATCAGAAATGTCACCCAAAGAAATAAGTAAATATTATAATCGATTTAATAAAAAGTGAATCATTGTAAATTTAAATGAATCATTGTAAATATGTATGTGAAAAAAGATCTAAAACACATTGTTAATATCATTACCTATGCCATTTAAATAAGATATTTTCCTAACATTCTGTACAGAAAAAAAAATTATATTGATAGATAGATAATCGTGTAATCTATCCTGTGTAATTGAATTATAACTGATTATAAACTATTATAAAAATCGTTATTACTAATAATAACATACAAATTGTTGTACTATATGACTTGTGCACTATACAAAGTATGAAATAAATTGGAATCCAAACTGAACCACATGTGAAAAATTGTAGTATTATCTCTGAAATTGTATGTAATTATATTAAATTGTATGTATTATATAAATATGTGTATTATATCCATTCATCCATCCATTTTCTCGTCCGTCCATGGACGAGTTGAGTCCCTCCTAATGAGGGGTTTACTGGCATATATTAATGCAGCCGGCTCGCTACTCCTCTCCACATCCCGTAAGGGCGGTATTCTCGACTGTAATCCGTGTGTGTTCACGGGGTCGGTTTGCCTGCTTGCGGGATGAAAAACCCCAGATAAACTGGTGGAAAAAACCCTGCTGTCCACACCAAAGACCGGCTAACTTGGTTATGGCTGAGGAAGATCCTTCAGCCCCTCCCATTATTGATGAGAATCGAACCTAGGACACTCCTTCCCAGGCATATGGTTGCGAAGTGAACAGCCACTAAGCTAACTGCGCAAACGTGTATTATATGTATTACATAAATTGTATATATAATTAAATTGTATGTATATGCATGTAATATATATATATATATATATTATTATTATTATTATTATTATTAGAAAGAATGCAAAGGACTAGGTATCACTTAAGAATTTACGATTACTCCCACTTCTTACAATGTTTATTTTTTTTTTCCATTGTTCTTCTTCTTCACAAAGTGTACTTCACTCATCGAGACAAAGAAATTAATTTAAAAGTCGTCAGTATCTGCCAAGTAGTCAGTAAAGTACAAGTATTCAAAGTCTGAAGTGAGCAATGGTCAAACAGTGACACAGAAGCAAGGAAAGCTTCCAATGTGTCCATCTACAAGCATCACTGAAGACAGCTAGGAAAATCTAGCACTCGGACTTTCTAAAGAAGTAGATTATATGGCATGTATGCACTGTCTATTATCGGTCTTATTCTGTTATTGGCTTTGCAGAATATACCAGACAACTTAAAGTTGAATGTAAAACGCCATGAATGGAAGTACCTATACTGCAGCAGCGAAAACAATTAAAGGCAGTAGCCACTTGTTTGTATCGTAAATAATGGTTCTATGACTGGCCTTATGTCTCCTTATTATTATTGTTTTAAAGTGGTTCTGACTCGTGTTTTTAATTCGAAAGTGTGCCCAAGTTACTCTACTTGAAGACATTGATATAAAATTCACTGAAATAGGCTACGAACAAACCAAATTTTGAAGTGCTGAAAAGTGAACAGAGAGGACCGAGGTCAACAACGAGTGAAGAACAAAGGACGTCGCAATCTTTACAAGCACACAACCGTTGCTCAAGGGTAGAAAGGTGAGTCATGAAGTGCACAAATGCCTGAAGGATTTATTGTCCAATGGAAGTCATATAACCTGTAAGAAATGCCATAGGAATCTACACTTTACACGTGCCGCTCTTTCAGAAACAACCTGGCCACGTAAATCCAACGCAACATACGAGGAATGGAAGTGCCTACTCTGCAGGAAGATCAAAGAAACGCAGCCACCTGCGGCACAGCCTATTACACCAGAGGCAAAATCAGATGACGAACTGAAAAGAAAATAATACAGGTGAGTCCTATAATTTGAACTCCTTAAATATACTAATAGAAAACCGTCTAGAGACTATAAAAGCCAGCTTAGTAAATCTTGTGCAAGAACTCTTTGATAAACAGAACGAACAAATAACAAAAAAATCTAGCGAATATGAAGATTTGGTAAAACATAATAATTTAGCAGTGAAGAAGTGAAGTCTTTCAAAGACATTAAAATCAGCATTAGTCAGCCCTGACAGGCAACTCAATTTGATGAAGGAGACATCCGACTCCGTCCAGAACTTAATTCCCTAAAACTACAATACGAACGTTTAAATCGGCAACAATATAAAGAACTGCTTGATATAAACGGTCTTCCTGAAACGGCGCCTACAGAAAACCTCAGAGACGTAGTTTTAAAATTAGGCCATGCACTCGACATTCCTCTACAGCAGTGTTTCTCAAACATCAGATATCCGCGTACCTCTTCTTAAATTTTTATTATTACCAAGTACCCCTTATCAAATAATAAATAAATAATGTATATTTCATTGTAAATGTCTATTTTATTTGAATTTATATGTTCATGTAAACAAAAAAAAAAAAGATTTATTTTTAATAGAACAAAATGTGGAATAGGTTCCTCTTCATTTCCCATCCATGAAAATCCACATTTCAAGTAATTCGTATCATACTTAAGAAGATTTGTCATCTTCTTCGTATTTGGTTCTCTAGATGTCAGATGACATACCCATATCAATTTCTTTTGATCCAGATGCAATATGTCAAGCAATGTTTTCTTGTTACTTGTAGCTACTTGTATTTGCGATATTGCTCTGTTTTGTGTTTTATAAATCCAAACTTTAACCAGTGATCCATGCTTAAGAATTTGAAAGCTAAAAAAATTAAAGTATTTACTCGAATATAACTCGCACTTTTTTCCCAAATTTAAAGCTAAAAAATCGTTGTGTGAGATATATGCAGGGATTTTCAGAAACTAAAGTGTTTCCAGAAAAAATGTAAAGTGTGACTTACTAAGAAGCTCCTACTCGCTATCGCTACTTTTGGCATTGCGAACAGCTTCCTTGTGTGCATCGTCAAAGTCATCTACCCAAATAGCTTCATCTTTTTTGCCATTAATTTAAGCAAAAATTACCAGTAATTTACAAGACTTGAGATACCTAGAGCATCTATGAAGAGGTGCATATGATTGGTATGGTATTAACAAAAGATCACGCAAACCAAAGACAAATTAGTCTTTGGTTCACGTGATTCCATAATTCCATACTAACTGAAACACATTCACTATATATTTCTTAGTTTTAACACGTTCACGATGGGGTGGTGTCAAGTAAAACCATATGCTGCACTGGCAACATATGGTTCTGCTTGAGTCTATACAGCAGTTTCTGTTGGAGGAGAGATGTGATTCATTAGTTAGTGCTGTATTTATCCCAGCTGTCTCTAATTGCACTATTTGTTGAGAAATATAATGATTCCATGTGTTAATAATGTAAAGGCGAAAATTTCCACTAACCCCCTGAAGATCGCGTACCCTCTGGGGTACGCCTACCACACTTTGAGAAACACTGCTCTACAGCACAATGATATTCAGACCGTAAATCAGCTTCCCAGGAAGAGCGAAACACGAGGCTTGCCATGACCAGCACCGATCATAATTCGTCTTACAAGCAAGTCCACAAGAGACAATCTCATAAAAACCTGCAGACAGAAAAAAAAGAGTTGCCAAGGACTTGAACGCATTGCAAGACAATATACCAATCTTCATATCAGAATATTTAACACTCTTCAACTAGAATCTGTTGTACCAATTAAGAAAGCAAAAACAGAAAAAAAATTACCAATTTTTTTGGATCAGAGATGACAAGATAGTCTTGAGGAAGTTACAAAATTCAAAGTCGTTACAAATTAAAAGCTCAGAAGACATAGAAAGGCTCCCGCAGCGAAAAAAAGTCTCCTAATTAGTTCAAAAAGAAGACCACAATAAAAATGAACGTGAATCTTCAAAACAGATACAATAACACCTGAATATATCAGCAATTTCACTTTGATCTGACCTTTCAGATTATTCATTTGACCTCTCAAACATCAGCCTATTTCCAACACAGCAATCAAATTAATAAAAGATGTCTAAGCAGCGTTATCCTCAAATAAGCTTAGTCAAAAGTGTATATATATATATATAATTAATTTTTTAACTTGGGGATACTGTATATTAGGGTTACCAAGTTATTTTATAAGCTTGGTTATTTAACTCCTAATCCCAAGTATGCAAACAATTAAGTTTGCGCCTGAAACATAGTTCAAGTCTAAAGATGAATTTCAATGAGTTGCCCTGGTGTTGTACCATCTTTAGACTTGAACTATGTTTCAGGCGCAAACTTAATTGTTTGCATACTTGGGATTAGAAGTTAAATAACCAAGTTTATAAAATAACTTGGTAACCCTATCCTAATATATATATATATACAGTATATATATATAGATATAGATATATATTATATAATGCAATCTTATTCAACTGCAACTATAAATAATTACCATCTACAGTAACTTATTACTATTAATCATATACATTGTACAAAAGAAAAAGTATATTTTTAATATTAATAAAAATTATTAATATTAAATATAAATTATTAATTAAATATTAATAAAAATAATTTTAATAATAAAAAATCATTGATTTAAAAAATACCATTATTTTTATTATTATATGTATGTAATTTTTGTAATTTCTATAATTTTATAATGTAATTATTATATGTATGAAAGACATAATAAAGTGTTTAAAAATTATTATTGTTCTTATTATTATTATGTCATGAAATTCATCAAATAATACTACATTAGTACTATATAGGTACAATAATACATTAGTACATTAATACAATGATAATACATTAGTACCATACAGGTATATTAAAACATTAGTTCATTAATACAATAATAACACATTAGTACTATACAGATACCAGGCGGGATGACGTCCGTAATTGCCGCTTTTCCTTCCCTATGTGTAATTATTTTTTAAAAAGGAAAAAAAAAATTTTATTTATTCTTTACACCCTTAGATAATTCAACAACTCACACGGTTCTGCAGTGAGATCATATCTCATACCCATGCTGCTCAATACCCTACCACAAAATTTAAAACACATAGACAATTACAGAACATTAAAATACAAACTGTGCAAGCTATACCAACACAATTAATATAGCACTCACACCTATTTTCACTTTACAAATCATTGGCATCCAACGCCCACTTTCCATCCATAAGAAATATCAAACATAAATAGTGTATGCTAATCGCACTCTCTTCATAAAAGCTAATCCTAGCTTTTATGAAGACAGTGGGTGTAGGTGGGATGAGCATAGCTTAATCAAATAATCCTCATTAACCAATCACTACAACTAACTTCCAAGTCACAATACCTTAACCGATCATAATGATGATCATAATAATTATTATTATTGATGTTGTGTTTGCTGCCCTTGGTCACTCGCCTCTGGATTCTCTCCACCTTCTCCTCATCCCGATATAATCCAGATGACCAGATTTGTGTAATACAGTAGTCAAGATAGGGTCTCAATCAACGCCCTATAAAGAGGTTTAATAAACTACTTATCTCTACTTTTCAGGATGTTCTTCAGTAGACAAATAATCCAATGAGGTGTTTTAGCCACTTTTCAATATGCAGTTTAAACATCAATTTCCTATCCACTAACACTCCAAAATCTCAATTTCCCTTGTATTCATTCTTGGTATCAACTCAGAGCGGATGCAAATCACAACAATGTGGTCAAAGGCATTGTTTCCATATTAGCTTTTGTTCCTATTTTAACTGAAATATTTCAACATGGATACTATTATTATTATTATTATTATTATTATTATTATTATTACGAGAGACCTCGATGGAGTCAGTGACTCATCAAGGGAGACCACATACTAAACTCACCAGCTATTATAATTTTTCTTGAATTGATTCACACTGCTTGCACACAACATCCAAAGGCAATCCATTCCAATCACGCACCATTCTATGACAGAAAATTCTAGCGCTAATCCCCTTCCATGAGAGCATTCATTCTCAACTTCCACGGATGCTTACGTGTCTTTCCCCCACCCTCCATAAAATTAAAAATTCCATCAACTGAAATCCTGTATGATCCTTTCAGAAGTTTGTAAGTCTCAATCACATCACCCCTCTTTCTTTTGCCTGCTAGTGTCTGAAGTCTACAATTTCTCAATCAGTATTTTCTCGATTTCTTCATAATCAGTATTCCACAATCCTATACCGCTTTTAACACTTTCCTTTGCATTATCTTCACTGTATCAGAATCAGAACGAAAACCAGGAGACCACAGCTGCAGAAAGCTGCAGAAGTCAAAGTTACGTGTCTTTCCCCCACCCTTCATAAAATTAAAAATTCCATCAACTGAAATCTTGTATGATCCTTTCAGAAGTTTGTAAGTCTCAATCACATCACCCCTCTTTCTTTTGCCTGCTAGTGTCTGAAGTCTACAATTTCTCAATCAGTATTTTCTCGATTTCTTCATAATCAGTATTCCACAATCCTATACCGCTTTTAACATTTTCCTTTGCATTATCTTCACTGTATCAGAATCAGAACGAAAACCAGGAGACCACAGCTGCAGAAAATAGTCAAAGTAGGGTCTAATCAAGGATTTGCAAAGAGACAAAACGACATCTTTATCTTTACACAAAGTTCATTAAAGGATTCCTATTTTCTTCCGAGTTTCCGAGTTGCATTTGCAATCTTTACTATATGACCCCTGAACTTCAACTTCCTATCTACTAACTCTCCAAGATCCCTAGACTGGTCAGATTCTTCCAGCATAATCCCAACATTATAATACGACATTGGATATCTAATAACCCCAAACTGCATGACTTTACATTTAATGACATTGAACTGACACCCATTTTCCCAAGCCCACAATTCCAGCCACTTGAAATCATTCTGCGAGTACTGCATATCAGTCTGATTCCTGTATCCTACCTATCTTTGGATCATCAGCAAATAGCTGTATATCGTATGCCAAATCCTTTCCAATATCATTATTATACAGATTGAATAACAGTGAACCAATGACTGATACACATTGTATACACTGATTTGCCTTACATTATACAGCCTCACAACCACCATGCCAATTTTGGTTATCTCTCAGTCAGCCATTATCTTATCTTCGCTAATCTTTTATAATCTAAACCCATATTCACCAAGTTATGCAACAGTCTTCCATGCTATATTCTGTCAAAAGCCTTACCAAAATCGAAAGTATCATTATACAAATTAAGTGGATATTGATTTCAACATTATTTAGCTGAATATATAGAAACTACAAAACTTTTGTGGCGAATATATAAACTATAAAAGTTTCGGCGGATCCAAGCGCAAGCAACCTTTTAGGACAAGGACAACTCGTGGCAAAGGTGGAGTAAGTTCTGATCACTTTCCTTGGTATTCTCCATAATGAAAACCACATCTCCTTGCGGACATGTATGATGCTATGCATTATGGGAATGGAGTCACTACCCAGACCGGTTTCGACCTTTTTTGAAAAAAGTATCATGATATCCATTCCCCTTGTCTAGTTCAATGATAACATTATAAAATCAACCTCATAGTAAAGGCATGTTGCTCATTGTAAAGTAGAGATTCACTATCTATCCATTTCTACAGGCGAGACCTAACCAATTTTTTCAAAATCTTCAAGATGTGATAGTGAAGAATTGAAATGGGTATTTATGATGAATGAAAGGGTACCTAGAATGTGTAGGAAGATAGGGTTTTAGTATGTGGATGTATGGGATAAGTTTGATAGGAGAAAGGAATTATATGCTGACGATGGTCTGTATTTAAATAAATTTGGAAATAAACGTTTTCAGAAGTTGATGTTTAATGAAAAGGTGTGGGTATTATATCAGGAAAAAGGGAGTTATTAGGATTGAAGGGAATGAGGCTGGCTGGTAGAAATATTGACAAAGAGGCAGAAAACATGGAAAATCAAGAGGAAAGCTAAAAAAATACCCTCCTCTATTTATACAGTAATGCGAGAAATATAAGAAATAAGTCAGAAGAGTTTATATCATTTGTTATTACAGTCTAGGCTCAGATAATAGGTATATCGAAAATGTGGTTGGCTGGAAATATGTTGTTGTTGCTGTCTTGTCCTTTAATGAGTCTAAGATGTTTCCACGTGCTCCTTGAATTGCCTAGGCTATATCAGTGATTTTGTTTGTGTAGTGCTGTTGTTCAGGATTAGGGTCTATTGCTTGCAAGGCTGCAATTGCTGGACAAGTAAAAATGTGACTGGGTGTCAGTTCACTATTAGGGCAGTTGTTGCAGTTCCCAATGTTCTCGTATCATCTGTATTGATTTTCAAAGTATTTTGAAAATTTAGCAAGACTACGAACTACTGTTCGTAGTCTTGCTATCGTGGTGAAGGTCTTTCTGTTAGCATTCATTTCAGGAATTTGATGTTGTATCACTGATTTTAGTGGAATTAGTCTAACTTTTGCTAGTGCGTTAGCATCAGTAAGAGTTATCATGTGAGTTTCTTGGTCGACTTCTTTGGCTTTTGGCGTCTTTTGCTAATTTATCAGATGATTCATCGTAATTAATGCCTACGTGAGCAGGAATCCATAGTAAAATGCAACTTTTCCTAAACACTTTAGTTGATTTAAGAGTTGATGGATGTTTTGTGTGAGCTTGGAATTGTTATTTTTGATTTGATTGATCTTGAGCCACTGTAATTCTTAAATTATAATTCCCTCTGATGGTTGAGATGATGATAATTTTAAGTAGGCTTCGAGTGTTTTATTTGTTGCATAAAGTTTGCTGGTAAAATTGGAAGCAGTTCTCACAAATCCAACTTTTATTGAATGTTTTTCACCTGTCAGGAGTAGAAGGAGAACTGCAGCACCTCCAATAATCATATTGGTGTCTGACGATCCATCGGTATAACAAATAACCTGGTGGAGGATGAAAGAAGGTTGAGAGTATTTAGGCCTTTTTCTTTGAGCATTTCTTTTGATTCTTTTTTTTTTTTGTACAGAGTTTGTAAGGTTTAGTATTATTGATGTATTCGGAGGTAAAGGACCGAAATATAGAGATTCATTGTTTATGTGGGCATTCAGCTGATGAAGACCTATTTCCTTCCTGATAGTATCATCATATTGTAAAATTGATGATCTGTTAAGTCTGCATTTTTGATTCCAATGTTCGTAAGTTTTTAGGAAGATAATGGATATTATGGAAATGATATCTTGACTGGAATTGAAGTTAATGTGTATAGTATTTATTTTTTTTTTAAGAAGACAGAAATTAAAAAAAGAAATTGTTGTACTACTGATGAGTAAATGAGTTGTATCCATGTAAATCTGTGGAAGTAAGGTATGACAGTGAGAGTGATTTTGAAAGTGGCTGGTGTGAAACAAGTGTTACTAGAGAGGTATATTTAGTTGGGGTTGATACAGACCTGTGAATAATGAACGATATGAGTAAGAAATGTACTGGCAAATTAGTTTAGCTAGTTAAAAAAAACATTAGAATAATGGAAGATTTCAATTTTCGCAATATAAATTGGAAAGAAGAAATAGCTTATGGTTGAAAGGAAAGAGAATTTCTTGAGTTATAAAGGAATTACTATCTCATTCAGTTGGTGATAGATGGAATTCTAGATCAAAAAATATCAGATTTTGTAATAGCTTCGGTAATGTAATTGTTAACAACATATCAACATTCCCACCAGTTGGTGGCAATGTTGATATATCGATCATTTTATCTGGCTAATCCAGATAAAATGATACACATGGAACTATAGTGCAGGAGATTATGGAAAACTCAGAAAACAGGTTATAGGAGTTCTATTGGAAAAAGAACCTGAACGAAAAGAAATTAATGTGGTGTCGGTCATAGTTTAGAAGTATTTGATGAAGGCATTAATAGACTGTCTCCCTAAATCAAAAAGTGTTAACAAAATAGGGTTAATCAATTGGATGAATAGTGCAATTAAAGAGGCATAGCAGAAGATTATGAAGAAAATATAAACTTGAACGATGTGAACAGTTAAATAAAATCTATAAAGTGTAAGCAAGAAGAGTGGCAAGTATAACAAGAAAGGCGAAATTAGATTATGAGAGAAGACTAGTGAAACAGGCTAAGAAAATACCCAGGATTTTTTTTTTTTTTGGTTTGTTCTTTCTTGCTGCTAGCAAGAGAAAGAACTATAATGAGAGCATGCAATGCAGAAAAATAACTAATCTTCTATACTTAATGCTTTCCAACCGTGAATTCCATATGTAATTTGTTGCAAGAGAAAGCAGGACAAGATTCCTTTAAAATTGCCCACTTCCCAAAGGATTGATTTTGTTTTCAGCTCTCTTCAATGTTTATGTATCTGACTCACCTTCCATAGACTCCTACAAGATTATGTATGCAGTTGATCTACCTATCGTTAGTCATAAGCCTACCTTTGGCAAAGTGGAGAAATCCTTTGACAATGATCTAATACAATGGGAAAAGTATTTCAACTACTGGTATCTGAGACCTAATCCAGCAAAAACTGTTACCTACATTCTACTTGCTCAAATCTGAAGCAAACGGCAGAATAAATCTTAATTTCTGTAATAAAGCCCTAAACCATAAAAATTACACGAAATATCTAGAAGTCACATAGAAAGAATTCTCACCTACAAAAAGCATATTCAGCAACTGAGAAACAAGATTGAAGCAGGAAACAATATTATCTCTAAACTGACTGGAACTGCCTGTGGATGCAGAGCCTCACATTTTGGACATCTGCCTTGGCTTTGGTCCTCTCAACAGTAGAGTACTGTGCTCCAGTCTGGAGTAGAAGTACTCATGCCAAGTTAATATATATGAAAATTAAACCCTGCATATTATCTCAGAGTATCCTGAAATCAACTCTTCTACCACTGGCTTTCTCTCTTAGCAAACGTCAATCCACCAGATCTTAGAAGAGCAAATGCAACTTTGAAAAAAAAAATATAAAAAAACTCAAATCTGATCCTCTACAACAGATCTCGAATATACTGAACAATCCGCCAAGAACACTCACATCAAGTGCTCCCTTCTGGTGTGAGGGACAGAAATTGAAAATCCACAACTTTACTCCTGAGACTGAATGGAGAAATCGTAAGAACAATGCGAACATTACCAACTGATCACGTATTGATGATTCTTGTTCTGAGCCTCCTTACACAGGATTAGGATGGGCCATGGAAGATTTAAAAATCTACTTCATAAATGGAAAATTGGCAATCAGCCAAATTGCGAATGGCCTGCCCTGCAAAGTCTGTCACATATAATAGAGTCCTGTATAATTTGGACAATGGAATAAACCAAGTATATAATTTCTTCGTATCTATAATTTATAATATAACCAAGTGAAAATCTTTCACCAATTATCTATCTCTAATCTAGAGTATTTTAATAATAAGGTGTGACAACGTTTGGCAACTCGCATAGGAAAATATAACTTATGCATTACTTCACCCTTGGTATCTCACCTCCAGGTCTGGCTCCCACCGATGAGACCCAAATAAAGGTCGAAACCTGTCTGGGCAGTGACCCGTTCCATAAAGCATAGCATTATACATGTTTACAAGGAGATGTGCTTTGCATTATGGGATACTAAGGCAAGTGATATGAACTCATATCACCTTTTCCACGAGTTGCCCTCCTGAAAGATACTTCAGGATAATTTCTTGGTATATTTAATTTATAATATAACCAAGTAAAGCTGTGTATCATATTGGAGACATTATATTGCAGGAGTTGGAGGAAGCAATATATCTAGGGATATTGGTAGATGAAGAATTAAAGCTCAAAGGACATATTGCAAAATGATAAAACAGCACAAGTATGTGCCAGTTACACTGACAAAATAGAGATAAGGATACAAGGCTTTGATTAGACCACATCTGGATCACTGGGTATCGATTTGGTCCCATGCGTTCCTAGGTGAGAAGCATGCTCTGGAAAAATGTTCAGAGGCGAATAACAAAAGCAATATCGGGATTGTGAATACTATGAAGACAGGATGAGAGAATGTCAATTGCAGACTCCAGTATATCTATCTCTAATCTAAAGTATTTTAATAATAAGGTGTGACAACGTTTGGCAACTCGCATAGGAAAATATGACTTCTGCATTACTTCAACCTTGGTATCTCACCTCCAGGTCTGGCTCCCACCGATGAGACCCCAATAAAGGTCGAAACCTGTCTGGACCCTTTCGTCGAAAGAGGGACAATATGATTAAGAGATATCAACCGTAAGTGATGCTTATCAAATAGATACCCAATATATTTTCAAAGAGTGAATGAGGGAAGGGAAGAGAGACCAGATGTTATTCTTGATAGTTGTATAATAGTGTGGTGCATGAATTTTTTTTTGCATACGGACTGGTTGGTGAGTGAGGTGTTAGGGCGTAAATATAGAGCCAGTTTAAGGCGAGGTATAATGAACATTATCTCTTAGAATGCATCTTACTATTGCCTCCCTTGATGAGTTTTGACTCCAGGAGGTGTTTATATAATAATAACAATAATAAATAAATAATAAATAATCAGCTAACGTCTTTTCAATCCCTTATAGGGAATAAGCGAGGCCATTTAGCCCTATGTAACTTAATTAATTAATAATGTTAATAATAATAATAATAATAATAATAATAATAATAATTATTATTATTATTATTATTATTATTATTATTATTTACAGAAAGGTGATATTAAGAAATAGAGACCTGTTTTAAGGCGATATTTGGGCTGAAAGAAGCATAATATGAAACATATGAAACGCACAGATATATTTATTATAAGAAGGCATTGTTTCAAGGAAACATAAATCATTACGTTAATAAATAATTTGGTTAAAAAATGGGAGGAACGCGACTAGCGCTTTTTTATATACCATTCATAAAATTTAAAATACATAAAGTGGAATAAAAAATAGCACTGTTAGTAAAGAAAATGAGAGGGATACTATGAACAAATGTTAATTTGGCGTTATGGCGACGTTGTACGAGGTTTATTTCATTGCAGTGTAGGGTGACGGTATTCGCGATGTCTTGGCCTCACTCAAAGCTCCCCACACCTTCCAGTTATATAGCGGACTTAACCGCGGTATGTAAGTAACTAAAGTGTATAACTGTACATTCAATTTTTTTTTTTTTTTTTTTAAACATCAGAGTAATAGGTTCTGTATGTCTGCACAAACGTGTATCGAAACAAATTTAGTTTTTATCGCCCACTTATATATATAACTTAAATGTTTAAGTAAATCGCACGTTTGCTGCTACGAAACTACAATATTCTCGTGGTTTCCTTCCTCATTGTGTCACTTATGAAACATTGCTTGTTTTATATATATATATATATATATAAATCTCGAAACTCCAACATCACGAACTTTGTAGTATAATTCAAAATATATGGGTAGATTTCTTTGTTATTTAACTGAATCTTTTTTTTTTTTTTTAAATATGTCTCAGCCGAGTAAATCTGTTATATGTTAATGTCTTGTCCTTTGAATAATCTTAGATGTTTCCATGTGCCTCTTGAACTGCTTTGGCTATGTGGATGATTTTGTTTGTATAGAGCTGTTTTTCAGGATTAGGATCTATTTCTTAAAAGGCTGCTGTAATTGCTGGAAAGGTAAAGATGTGAGTGGGTGACAGTTCGGTATTGGGTCAGTTGTTGCAGTTTTTATGTTCTCGTATCATCTGTATTGATCTTCATTCCTCTATAATGTCCTGTTCGTAGTCTTGCTATCATAGTGGAAGTCTTTCTGTCAGCATTGATTTCAGGAATTTGATGTTGTATCACTGATTTCAGAGGAATTAGTTTAGCTTTTGCTAGTGTGTAATTAGCATCAGCAAGAGTTATCATGTGAGTTTCTTGGTTATCATGTATCAAGTGACAGACAATCAATATATATATATATAGAGAGAGAGAGAGAAAGAGAGAGAGGCAAAGCTTGAAAGGACTTAAATGAACTTAAAATTTCAAAATTAGCATATCATGCAATTTCTTACCTTTTAGTGTGTATGTATACACACAGTGGCAGGAGATTATGAAAAACTCAGAAAAGAACTTGAAGGAAAAGAAATTACTATGGCATAGGTCACAGTTAAGAAGTATTTCGTGAAGGCAATAACAGACTGTGTACCTAAATCAAACTGTTAAATGGATGAATAGGGAAATTAAGTAGGAATTGCAGAAGAAGAGAAGATTATGGAGAAAATATAAACTTTGAAGATGTGAACAGTTGCATCAAATATATAAAGTGCAGGGAAAAAGAGCGATAAGTATAATGAGAAAGGCAAAATTAGAGTATGAGAGGAGACTAGTGAAACAGGCTAAGAAAAATCCCGGATAAATTTTCTGTTATGCAGCTAGCAAAAGAAAGAATGATCATGGGAAGATAACTCTGTTAGATAGAGATGGCGTAAAAGTGACCATGGAAGAAGTTATTGTGGAATTGTTCAGTGATCATTTTGCTAAGGTTTTTCATAACTGATGGTAATGATACTATTCTAAGAAAACAGGAAGTTGAGGAATCAATGCTTCAACCTAGTTCCTTGAAGGTCAATGAGGTAGAAGTTTATGATTGCTTAAGTCATATTGTTGTGAACAAGGCTATTGGACTAGATGAAATTTCACACGTGTTATGAAAGAATGCGCTAGGGAACTGACACTCTCATTAATTTGATTATTTAATGAGAATCTAGTATTCTCAACAATCTTTAATGAGTGGAAAGAGGGCAAAATTGTTCCATTGCAATAAAGGTGGAAGCAAAATGGATGTTTCAAATTACAGACCAGTTTGCATTTCTGGAGAGGTTGTTTAAGATCTTGTAAAGATTGCTTACGAATAGAATACAAGATTTGGTGGACAGGAAAAAAATTTTGCGTGGGGGGGGGTCAGCATTGGTTTGTTAAAGGAAGGTCTAGTTTTACAAATTTGCTTACATTCTGTAATAAGGTGACTGCTGTTCTGGATAGGCATGATTCATATATAGTGATACTTCTGGATTTTACAAAGGCATTTGACACACTACCACATAATAAACTATATAAGTTTAGGAAAATTGGATTGGAAAATCAGTTGGTTGATTAGATAGTAAACTGGCTTTCTAATTGATATCAAATGGTTGTGTGTGTGTGTGTATGTATATGTGTGTGTGTGTGTGTGTGTATATATATATATATATATATATATATATATATATATATATATATATATATAAGTGCCATGTCTTTTGGGAGGAGAGTTATCATTGGAGTCCAACAGGGTTGTTCTTTTCTGTTCTAGGGCCACTGCTATTCATTTTGCTTGTTAATGATATTGCGAGTGGTCTGCAAGCTGAAATTCAGCTGTTTTCAGATGATGCTAAGCTAGGAAAAGTTATTAGGAATGAAGTAGATGTACTGGTGCTTCAGAGCAATATGAATAAAGTAGCTGTGTGGGCAGACAAGTGGAAATACTAGTATACTAGTAAATGTAAGGTTTTGCATTATGGATCTCAAAAAAGTAAAGCTGCATATCATATTGGAGACGTATTATACAGGAGGTGGAGGAAGTGTGTTATCTTGGATTATTGGTGGATAAAGAATTGAAATTCAAGAGACATATTGCAAAAATAATAAAAACAGCACAAAGGAATGCATTATACTAAGAACACAGACAAAGGGAGATAAGGAGGTGGTCATTCTGCTGTACAAGGCCTTAATTAGACCATATCTGGGCTACTGCGCATCGATTTGGTCACTCATGTGAGAAGCAAGCGATGAAAAATGTTCATAGGTGAATAACAAAAGCAATTTTGGGATTGTGGAATACTGACTATGAAGACAGGTTGAGAGAATGTAGATTATAGATGCTAGTCAATAGGCAGAAGAGGGGCAATATAAATAGATACCGAGGATATTTTTCAAAGGATTGAAGGAGGGGAAGGGATAAAAACAAGAGGTCATTTTTGGAAGTTGTATGACGGTGTAGTGCGGCATGACTTTTTTTGCATGGAGAGTGGTTGGTGAGTGGAATTTATTGCTAGATGTGATGGTGAGTGCACAAACGTGATAAACATTATCTCTGTTAGAATGCATCTTACTATAGCTTCCCTCAATGAATCTTGACTCCAGGCGGTGTTTATTATTATTATCAACACCCGACCTCCATGGAGTCAGAGACTCATCGTGGGAGGTACTCGCTATTGCATACAATGCTCATCCAACTGCTTCTTAAACTGATTCAATGTGCCCACATCCACAACACACTCAGGCAATGCATTCCACTCTCCATGCAAAGAACCTACTTCTCACTCCTTTGCTCACCCCTTCCTTATACAGTTTCCAGTAATGGCCTCTTGTTCTACTTCCCTCTCCAATTTTATGAAAAATCTCTTCCATGTCTACCTGATAACAACCCCTGACCAGTTTATGTCTCAATCATATCCCACCTCTTCCTCCTATTCACGAGACTCTGCAACTTGCATTCCCTCAATCTGTCCTCATACTCCACATTCCAAAGACCACTGACTACATATGTGCATCTTCTCTGTACCCTTTCCAACATATCACCATGAAAACCCGGCGACCAAATCTGTGTGACGTTTTAAAATATTTCCTTTCTTTACTTTTTATTTTTCTGTTTATCTATGTTCTTACTTAAACTTATTCCCCCCCCCTCTTATCTGCGGTTAGTTACACCCCGTGTTGTAAGTCTATCTAATGTAACGGTCCCTGAGCAATCGCACAATGTCAATTAAGAAATTTTGATCTTAATGACTGCACCACTTAATTGACCTTTTTATGTTTGAAAGTCAGGGCAAGAAGATAAAAATAAATTACAATCTTTACATGCAAGTCGTGGCTCATTACTTTATTTTATTCCCACAGGCTCGTTAATATTTTCAGGATAGTGCATTGACTAAGGAATGAGAACCAAGTAATTACAAAACAAAAACATGTTTATTATCAATCTAAAAGGTATGATACAGAGCAGGTATAATAAAAGTTAATTAAACATTAACTTAATCAAAAGCACACACACAAAATTACTTGCTATCTGAGCAACAGAACTTAGTGCTTTCACTATCAGAAAAAACTATTTTTGCCTTGATATAAAAGTGTCTTCTATGACACAACTTAGCTTACAAGCATGCATAAATATTCCAAGGAGGATTACATTAACTTTCTTCCAACACATTCAAAACTTAAATGATACTAATTCAGACACTGTCACGAATTTGACATACTTAACAATACATGTTCTTCCCTTATTTAAATTCAATCTAACCGCCAGTTAATAAGTAACCTCTCTCAATCCTTTACAATTTCGATTTGCATTCATTTATCATACTACAACAAAATAATGGCTTGCTAACAATCTCGAGAGGAAAGTCTGACTTACATTCTGTAATAATACACGTTGCAACTGGAAAGTCTTTTGTCCAGTTGATCCTCAAGAGCTTTCCTTCGTCGGATGTGCTGGGGTTCTGCCATAGCTATCAGGAGCCTAGAGCGAGCTGGCAGTGGAGAAACATCGGGCGGCGGGAAGAACGATCCTCCTGGATTCAGGGAAGGAACCACATAGAACAGTAGGTGAAGAGCCAAGAAAGAGACCAAGGACCAAAAAGCCTAGAACCACGTGCTGCATTGCCTTTTATTCTATTCTCAGTCCTTTGGTCTAAATTCAGAGTATTCCAGGATTAGCCAGAAGCAATGAAAGAACTGACATCATCGCTGGCCACCAGACCTCACGATTTTGGTGGTATTCGGCTTAACTCCTATTAAGCTTTTACAAACAAGTCTAAAGTGCAGGTGCATTCTAACAGTAATTTATTCTTTCATATTAGCACATCTTACTAAGCATATTTTCTTCTTATAAATTCAGACAAAAAAATTGGAAAATCTCTAGCGAAAATTCTCTAAAAAAAATTATTTCTCGCGAGATTTTACAACATCACATTATTCAATGTGATGTCTTCACAACTTGTGCAATGTGGCCCCTGAATTTCAGGTATACTTGGCATCCCATCGTTTCTTACCAAATCACAAAATCCTACACTCACTCAGCAACACTGAACTGACAGCTCTGCCCAGTTTGTATAATAATAATATAATTGAATATCACCTGCTGCCATTTTCATATTTTTGTTTTACATGCTATTATTTATATTGAACTTTATATTATAATTCAAAATATATGCGTGGATTTCTTTATTATTTAACTGAAAATCACATTTTAAGGGGGATGGACATTTCCTCTGCTCTAAAATATGACAAAAAAATAAAAAATAATGTATAATACATACATCAGCAAACAGCCAGTACAAGTGGGATAACAGGAAATTGATATTGTCATGGTAGAGGGAGGTGCTGTGAAGAATAAATTATACATAGAATTCAGCTTGGTTGGATAGCCTTTGGAAAGCGTTATGACACACTCAAATGTAATATCCCAATCTACCTTAAAAAAAATTATTTGACAATTGTATGCTTCCAGTCATCACATATGGAAGTGAAAGGTGGAATTTGTCTAAAAAAAATCTATCAGGTTGAGAATTACATAGAGGAAAATGGAAAGATTGTTTGGCATTACCATTCTAGATGATGGGAATTTCCACTTACCCTAAAATAAATAAATATATTTATTTTATGGCAGGGAGTTTATTTTTCACTTGGTTAGACTATAATAAGTTTAGTTTAATCCTTTATCCAAGTGTGAGCAAACAAAGTTTGCACCTGAAAGTATCTTCAGGACTGGGGCAAGGTAGTGCAACACCAGGCAACTCGTTGCAAAGGTGGAGAAAGCTCTCATCACTCCTATCTCAGTATCTCCCATAATGCAAAGCACATCTCCTTGCAGATATGTGTAATGCTATGCATTAAGGCAAGGGCCACTACCCATACCGGTTTCGACCTTTATTGAGGTCGAAACTGGTGGAATAAAGGTCGAAACCGGTATGGGTAGTGGCCCTTGCCTTAATGCATTACACATATCTGCAAGGAGATGTGCTTTGCATTATGAGAGATACTGAGATAGGAGTGATGAGAGCTTTCTCCACCTTTGCAACAAGTTGCCTAGTGTTGCACTACCTTACCCCAGTCCTGAAGATACTTTCAGGCGCAAACTTTGTTTGCTCACACTTGGATAAAGGATTAAACTAAACTTATTATATTTTATGGCAAGTGGAAATTGTAGGTTGTGGACTCCATGATCAAGTAAGTAGCACAAAGATGTGTTAGTTACTACTGTCAGTTATATTTGATGGTTGCCTTGAAAAACTGCACTGCAGCTAATTCCACTTACAAACTGATAAAACCATGCATACTCACTTGGATTAACTATCTGTGTTATACTGAATTATCTGCTTTGTTGTGTGCGTTATCCTGACAGATGTAACTTATCGGGTGGATAATGTTAGCGTGAAGCCAAAAGCTTGGTTGCTGACAAAATTCGAGTAGGGAATGGCCTGAGGTTATTCCATGGATATTAGGATCTAACATATGCCAATAAACATTCCCTTCATTCTTGCACTACCTTTGCCATCACTGTTCAGTTAACAGTGTTACTGTTTGGCATAATGGGTTTTAATTCATACTACTGTTATTGTGCCATCTCCTTGCTGTCACTGGAACCCAGATTCATTGGACCTGACTGCCTTTTTTTCCACTGTGTCCACTGGCAACATTTTGATACCCACTATATCTACAGCTGCTTGTTAGTAATAGATTTGAATAACATATCAATAACCACACTTATGAGAGGGTGCATAATTTATAGCACCTCACTCTCGTGCTTGGTAAAATATTATTATTATTATTATTAAGGACACCTCCAAGGAGTTCAAGGATTCATGGCAGGAGGGCACTCCACTGTACTACAGTGTATTTTATGAATGATTGGCCATACTGAATGAACTCCTCTCTCTCTCTCTCTGTCTGTCTCTATCAGAAATTTAGATACATTTAATCAATGTGATAATATTATCTTACTTATTGACATTGCTCATTTTGTAAAATAAGAGGTGCCGATGTTCTTTATTTGATATACTAGATTAAATGTGTTAAAAAAATAAAATAAAAAATGTTACACGACAAAACGCTACTGTTCAATTACATACATTCCAAAAAAAAGCACTGTTTACTGGACACCTGAAGTGGTTTTTAAAAGTTTAAAGTTTGGTCTCTAGAGAAAAGTGCATAGGATATTACAGAATCTGGATGTCAATACAGCTGTGAGTTTGGATGGTAATCAGGTTGTGTATTATGAGAATGTGCTATGGAATTGGAAGGCCCTCTGACTAGATTGTTTAATCTGAGTCTCAAGGGAATGGTAGAGGATAAAAATAGTTCCATTGTGTAAAGGTGGTTCCAAGACTGGTGTAGCTAAGTATAAACCAGTTAGCATTTCAGGAGTAGTGGTCAGAGTATTAGAGAATTTGACAATATTCAGAAATGGGTGAATAAGAAATGGGATATTGTATAGGGGTGGGGCATCATGGCTTTGTGAAGGGTAGGTCATACTTCAGTAACTTATTTTCTATAATAGAGTGACAGTTGAGTTGGATAAAGGTAATGGCTACACAATCATACTGTTGGATTTTGTAGGCTGATAGGATACTGCATAGAATCCTGATTTATAAATTACATCAAATGGGTATTGACATGAAGCTGGTGCTGTAAATAAGGAATTGGTTGATGGAGATATACCAGATAGTCTATACAAGAGTACAGTCCTGTAGAAAGCCTGTGATTAGTGGCATGCCACAAGCCCCATATCTGAGCCAATACTATTTAATTTGTTTACTAATGATATAGGAAATTATCTGAAGGTAAATATTCAGTTGTTTGCAGATGCAAAATTAGGTAGAGCAATAGTCAATAAAGATGATTGATACCTTACAGGATAATTTAAATGGACTGGCAGTACGTGCAAAGAAGAATGGATGTCAATTTAATGTGGCAGAAAAAAAGCATAAGTTTATGCATTTGGGAGTGAAAAGATTACCATCTATATAGTCCATAAACTTGACAAAGCCAAGGATTTCAGAGTATTGTTGGATAGGAAGTTGACATTCAGAGGGTATATTACATAAGTGGCTAAAAGAGCTCATAGGATTATCTGGTTATTGAAGAACACCCTGACATGCAGAGATAAGAAAGTTATTATTCCACTTAAGGCCTCATTTGGAGTATTGTGCATAGCTCTAATTGTCTGGATTTCTTGGAGATGTGGATGAGGCAGAGTAGATTCATAGGAGAGTAACTGAATAGTATCCATATATTAGGAGAGATTGAAGATTTGTGGGCTACAGAAGCTGGTTGATCAACAGATGGGAGGGATGGTATGATAGACATAAATTTCTTAGAAAGGGAGTTTATAGGAATGAATGTAGACAAAATATTTCAGTACGTGAATAATGTGAGAAAAACTAGAGGTCATCCATGGAAATTGAGTAAGAGTGTAATTAGTAATGGAGTGACTAATGAGGACAAATTTTTGCTTGGAGAGTACTGAGTGAGTGGAATAGATTGCCAAAGTCGATTGTGTATGTTTTGTTAGTCAAGGCAAAATATGGCAGCTGTTGTATTGATAACGATGATGCTAATTAATGTTTTGTTATAATGGACTGCATGCAGTGAGTCTTCAGACTCCAATGGGATGCCTATGTAATAATATAGTATACAACTTGTGATCTCTTCTTCCTAAATGCATCACCTTGTAATTGGCCACATTAAACTGGCAGCCATTTACTTTTGCCCATACTGCTAGTCTAAGTCATTGTGCAGGATCTCTACATCACCTTCATTTATTATTATTATTATACAATATCCCCATGGAGTCCAAAGACTTGTATTGTGGGAGAACTAAACTATCATGTACACAAAACATATCATGCCTCTCCTTAAACTCATTTGCTATTAGGGAACTCAACTAATTCTGGCTATCCATTCCACTCATACCCCATACTCCATGCAAAAAAACCTAATCTGCACATCCTTACTTACCACCCTCCTACACAACTTCCATGAATGACCCTAGTTTTGACTATTTGTCATATTTTCAAAAATTTCCTTTGCATCAATTTTATAAAATTCCTTTAATATCTTAAAACTTCTATCATGTCCCCTTTTTTCTGCCTATCAACTGAACTTCGTAACTCACATACTTTCAGTCTGACCTCATAGGGAGCATTCTACAGTCCTGTCACCAACTTATTCACTCGTCTCTGAATCTTCTCTAAAAATTCCTGATCCCCAGAAACCCAGGTGACCAAAATTTGTGCCCAGTAGTCAGAATAGCTGAATCATAGCCTTAATGTACTTATTAGTGTGTTTTCAACATCGAAGTAATCCTTGAGCTATTTTATCAACTTTTGCAATATGCCCTCTGAACTTCAACTCTCTTTCCACCATTATCCCAAGTCCTTAGCCTCATCAATTTCCTGCAGTCCAGTACCATCAATATGATACACTGTATACAGCCTTTTCAATCCGAAGAGCATAACATCTTTGCTACATTAAATTGACAATCATTTTCCTTTGCCCACAATGCCAATTTATTTAAATTAGCCTGTAAGATTTTTGCATAATCAGCAAAGAACTGAATATCTCTCCTCTCCCCTTCAATTTTTCCCTATACCATTGAGTAGTAGCCCTTGTACAGAAGGTGACTAGTGCAGTACCCCTAAGGCACTGCACCAATCACCTTCATTCTCTTAGGCTGTGATCCACCATATACTATTCTCTGGGTGTCTGTCAGCCAACCCCTTATCCATGTTACTAGCTTCATATCCATTCCCATTTGCTCCAACTTTTAATAGTTCTCATTTGGTATTCTGTCAAATACCTTTGCAAAGTCTAGCAGTATCATGATGTAGCCATTTTCTTTATCCAATTCTGCAGTCACTTGAATATAAAATAAATAAATGACTAAGACAGGAAGTAGCCTTTATAAAGCCGTGCTGCTCACTATATCGTGTTCCTATCCACCCACTGTTCAATTTTACCTTTAACTGAATTTTCCACTACTTTAACAACCACTCATGAAATATTAATTGGTCTCTAGTTTGCTACCTCTGTCTTGGAGCCACCCTCATGCAATTGAACTATCTTACAGTCTTTCGACTCCCCTGGAACTCTGCCAGAGCTGAGACTAAGATTGAATAACCTCATCAAAGGCAGTGCCAAATCTCTTGCATATTCATGTAGTACACAGGTTAACATGCCATCCAGTCCTGCTGCTGTATTCACATTGATATTTTTCAATATGCTGAACACTGCCTGTTCATCTACCTCGGTTTTGATATACATCTGTCTCATCGGTAACTGTAAAATCTCCACCTGGATGATACACTTTTGCAAAATTATCACTCAGTAAGTCACTTTTCTTCTTATTTACTACATAACAAAAAAACTCTTTGGGGTTTTCTTTGGCCTGCTTAGCTAATTTTCTTTCATAATCTGTGGCCTTTCATACTATACTAGCACCCTTCTTGTGTGCACATTATACTGCTCATGAGTATGGTAATAATCTTTTTCTTGTAATTCTCTGTATAGTTTTTTTTTTTGTGCAGCTTTTGCTTTAACAATCTCTCACCACCTCCCATACACTACTGACATTCTTTTCTTGTAGCTTCTCAAGCTATGGCACTGCTCCAAGATGACACATAAATCAGTCATAATTGTCAGCTTTATAGTTCAATGTAAATCATTTCTTGACAGAGAATTCCACATGTTTGGAAACTGCCCAGAATAAGACTGCACGGTTACTATCCCCAATTGGAAGCAGTGTCTTCCTTGGTTATATCTTCTGATGCTATTACCAGATCTAGCACTCAAACCCCCCCTGAACTCTTTTTATACCACATGACAATCATTTCTCAGTCACTCTAGCTACAGTTTTGTCATATGAAGATGCAACGTAAGCACGCTTTTCACTCCTTACTGGCACTTCATTTCCCACATTACTTTCAACCACTTCTTTCGTCCTCTCATTCACTCACCACTTTCACATTCACCTGAACACTTTCTATCTTTCCTTACATTGTTAATATTTGTCACTTCATTTTTCCACTTTCCACATGACTCACATTTCTTGCACTGACACATGAAACATTTACAATAAACTCTCCATTTTCACTTTTGTACCACAACCCATTAACTGTTGACAGTGACTACTGCAGTGTACAAAATGTTGAACTTGTTCATGCTAAATTTGGCTAATAAGGAAGCCTCGGCTGCCAATTTCCTTGTACGCATCAGTCCCATGTATAAAAATGCTTTTTTAAGTGATCTTGAAAATAAGATATCTAAAATAGCTAGGATATAACCAAAAATAACTAATATTCGCTAAAATAAAAGACTTAGTTGTAAAATATGTGTAACACTGGTCATGTTCTACCAATTGACTATTGTTCTTCCCAGTTTTGCAACATCAGCAAACAACTGAATATCTTCCATCAAATAATTTTCAAACTGAACTATAGAGGACCGAGTACTGAGCCTTCGGTACACCACTGGTACCCTACCTTCTCCTAGACTCAACTCTTCCATCAACCACTCTGATAGTCACCATCTAATCCAAATCACCAGATTCATATCCATCCCCATTTGCTCCAAATTTATGCAAAATAGTTCTATGTGGAATCTTGTCAAATGCAAAAGCATTTGACAAAGTCTTGCAGTATTACCGAGTAACATTTTCCTTATCCAATTCCATTGTCATTTTATTATAAAAGTAAGCAAATTACTAAGGCAAAACCATGTTGCTCTGTATAAAAGTATCATATTTCTATTCACCCTATCTTTCATTAATTTCTCCATTACCTTAACCACCACTCCTGAGATGCTGATTGCCTTTAATTTGCTTCTTTTTTTTTTTTTTTTTTCTTCTTCTTCTCTTGGAACCACCTTTATGCAGAATGACTGTTTTCCCCTCTTTCCACTCCATTGGTACCTTCCCTGTACAGAGGTCCTAGCTCATCCTCATAATGCTTGGGCTGATTGCCATCTTAACACATGGCCATGTTCAGTTTTTGCAATATTCTTTGTGCCCTCATTTCTTCAGTCTTTCCTACCATCTGTCAATGTCACATCTAGTATTGCAATATCACCTAGATGCTACACTTTGCAGAATGATCATCCAGGAGTTCAGCTGTTTAGTTTGCTTCTGTTATCTACTCCACCATCAGTATTTTTTAAAGTCATCATTCCTCCTTTCACTTGTCACTCTTTAGGACTTCTTTCAGCCTCATCAACTAGCTTTCTCTTATTCTTAGCTTTGGCTTTCCTTACCATGTAGATCACCCATCGTGTCTATACCTTGTAATGCTTGTGGGCATGCTGATCACCTGTTCCTTTATATTCCTTTCACAACATTTTCTTCAACCCCTGCTTAATGATGGTATTCATTCACCTAATTCCTGCCTGATTTATCCTTCTAACTTTGGATATACAGTCTGGTATTGCTTTCTTCGAACACTCCTTGATCACCTCCCATGCACTACGAACATCTCTCCCCTACAAATTCTTATGCCATGGTACTGCCAAAAGCTGACTTCTCAGCTTGTCATAATCACCTGCTTTGTAATTCCACATATAACTCACTTCTTAACAGAAAATTCTTCATATCTGGCAGTTTTCCATGTCAAGACTATATGATCACTTTCCCCAAGCAGAGGCTGTATAGTTTGATTGATTACTGTTATGTTCTTTAATTCTCTTTCTCAGATCCAGCATTCTCAAACCTGATGCCCTCTCTATTATTTGCTGTCTCAGGTAATTATCAATCAGCTACTGTATAAATTTCATTTCTCTCCCTCCCTGTGACCATTCCTTCCCCCAGTCTGACTCTATAGTTGAAATCTCCTATAATAATTATTCATCCTGCACTCATGCTAATTTGCCACTGCATTTTACTACGTTCTTCCTTATATCCCCTAGATTATAACAGGCAACCAATTATATATTTCATTTTGATTTACTTTTACTCTTTTTGGCTTCAATTTTTCTGTTATTATTAGCAAACCCCTCTTGCCCTCCTATTTGTTGTGTCCTCTTTAAAGAAACTATATTCCTTGCATTCTATTCCTCTGACTATATCATCCTGAGTCAATCAAGTCTCACTAATGCCAAAAACTCCTTGCCCTTATTCCAGAAACTTCTAGCATTAGTATATATAAACTGTAATATGCTTTTTATCTCACAGCTACTCTTACATCTTATGTTGCTTAACCCTAAAGTTATGAAACTGGGGAGCTTCATTCAGCATCATGTGATCATTCTCCCCACTTATTAACCTTTAGGTTGCCTCGACATTTGCTCACTTGCATCCCTCTCCCTCCCAAACATTCCAGTTTCCCTGACTATGATCTACAATGATATAAATATTCTCTGAATCACATTTTCACAAGATTCCTGACCCCATATTCATTCAAATGCAAGCCATCCACCTTATAAATCCTTCCATCAAACTCACTCTACACATTCGCAAACTCTACACTGTACACTGATTCGTTCATGATCATACCTCAGTGCCAGCTCACCTCCAGCTGTTTGAATTAATTGGATAATTTGACTACAATTTTTATTTCTCTCTTCTTTATCTAATCTATCAGATAATCTAACCTGTTGTAATCTATCAGATAATCATTATTTCAAGTTATCTTTCATCATCTTTCCTTCTTACAGTTTGTACATTATGAAAAATTCTCACTTTTAATATTTATTCTGAATTGCTCTCCTAAGGTAGTATGTTTAATTGTTTAGTCATAAATATATTCTTCTCTCATAGACAGCTTATCAGAATCCTTACTTTTTCTAAATGCAATATTAATTTTTTTTTCAGCCTGTTGAAACCAGTTATTATAAAAAATTGGTAACTACAAAAGGATATACATTTGATATTCAATCAGGAGATTTGCTGCCACTTCCTACACAGGATTTCATCTTAGCAGAGCATTTCTTTCATATCCAAGGGCATGTTGCTATCATTAATCAGTCATTTCCTCCAGTGAGGCCTGCACTTTGTACATGTGTTTTGAGAAGGCACATAAATACAGGTAAATGTGGTTTCATAAAATTCATAACTACATTTAATATTGAAGTACAGTTAAGTTGTGTAATCTAATATTAATTTACAGCCAGTCACAAATGTTGGGTGAGGGAACAAATGTATTATAATCACCTTTATATAACATTTTGCAATAGACACCAAAAAAAAAAAAAAATTATTGTTAAAAATTACTAACACTTTTTTCAAGCATAAGATTGCCATAAATTCACTTGGTAAACAAGAATCCTAAAAAATAATAGACTATATAGCAGCTAATGTGATACTAGATAGCCAGATATTTTAGAAGTGCAGAAATAGAATCTGATCATTATCTCTTATAAGAAAAGTTAACAATACCCCAAGATGGTTTAAAATTATCAAATCAGTGCTAAGAGAAATCTCCAGGAATATTTTAGAGTTCAATTCGTGGATGATCAAAGTATTGACTACCTTTATTTGCATAGAATAAATGGAAAATTGGAGCAAATAAAAGAAAATGATGATATAGAGATACAATGGAATAATTTCTTCTTCCCTTCATGTATTAGGCCTAGTGGCCTGTTATGGGCTATCCTTAGCCCTTCTAAGCCATACCTGTCCCGAGGATAAGGTGGCTAGTCTATACCTCCCATTGTGTCCTACGTCTGTAGATGCGTGTGTTCATGGGTCAGTTTGCCTGCTTGTGGAAGGAAAAACCCTGCAGTCCACACCCAAGACCTGCTAACTTGGCTATGTCTGAGAAAGACCCTTAAGCTCCTCACGTTAGCAACGGGAATCAAACCCATGACACTCCTTTCCCAGGCATATGGTTGCAAAGTGCATAGCCACTAGGTTAACCACGTGGACTGGAATAATTTAAAAAATATATTAATAAATACAGCAACAGAATGCCTCAGAACAAAAAGTAAATTGAAGAGGAGAAAGGGAATAAGAAACTGGGATGAAAACATTGAAGCGATAATCAAAGATAAGAAAGAAGCATATAAACAATGGATAAACACAATCACTAGAAGCAAAAATTAATTATAAATACAAAAGAGCAATAGCAAAAAAAAAAAAAAAAGAATAGAGAAACATGGGATAACTTTACAGTAAAATTGGAAAGAGAACTTACAGTGAAGAAACCAAACACATACAGAATTCTAAGCAATATGAATTAGGAGGTAAAAGAAAATGAAACTTGAAATATTCAAAGAGAAAACCTGGCTGAACTTCTTCCAAAACTTATTGCAAGATAGTAATGAATCTAAAACTGACATAATGCTTACTGTAAACTATACAGTGGAAGAAATAACATTACAAGAAATCCAGCAAGCAATACAGCAAAGCAAATCACCTTTGCTGGCAAAGGTTGGTCGATTGGTAGAGCCTCTGCTACTAATGGCTCAGTTAAGTAAGTTCAAGCGCAGTTAGTAATTGAAAGGGGACCAATCGTTCGATGCTGTTGGCACACTCTCCCTCAATGAGTCTTTGGACTCCCTGGAGGTGTCTAATAATAATAATAATAAATCAGCGAAATTCTCTGGAGTTGGAAAAAATATAGAACTTGTCAAATATGCAGGCATCCTACTCATCACATGATTTTAAAATTATTTAACAATATCTAGCAGCAAGGAAAAATCCCAGAAAGTTGGAATAAGGCAGTTCTAAATGGTCCATGTTTTCATCACCTGGTAAAATACCACCACCTTGCTTATTATTCTTGCTCTAGTTTGTTCACTAGAGCAAGAGTTCCGGTTTCTGTCCCCCTGACTCTTCATACATGCAACGAGAGTGATACCCTCAAGGACATACCAATCTAAGTGTAGGGTGGCCCAAACCCTCCCCCATTCAAGGATTCAGCAGTAAAACAGTTCTGCAAGCTGGCCACTGGTTAGTACATGGGACGACCGAACCAGGTATTAATGAACCTGGAGGCTTCCTGATCATCTAGCAAAAAATCCTGTAACCACGTATTTTATTAGTTTATGACTGGAGGTAGACCAAATACTGTGGCTGCAGGGAGAACTGTTGATGCCACCAGTACCATCGACAGGGTGTAGCATAGAAGCAGCCTGCCTCACAGCGCTGCTTAATAAGGGTTCTCCTACAGCAACAAGATATTTTACATCTGATGTAGATGCAATAGATTTATTTTAAGAATTAAAAAATTCTCTCAAAAATAATACAAGAGAAAAGTGGTCCCCACCAAATTTTATGATATATATAATGAAGTAGCTGAAGTAATGCAGAAGTCATATATATAACTTCTGCATTACTTCAACCTTGGTATTTCTCCTTGGTCTGGCTTCCACTGAAGAGACTTCAATAAAGGTCAAAACCGGTCTGGGGTGACCCTTCCCATTATGCATTGCATTATACATGCCTGAAAAGGGGTGTGCTTTGCATTACGGGATACATACTAAGGCAAGTGATATGAAGTCATTAGTTTCTATATAAAAGTAGCTCAGACATGAATATATTTCACATGCCAAATTTTGCTTTGCTTACTGCTTACTTGGAAAAAGGATTAAAACCAAGTATAAAATTTCTTGGTTTTATATATAAAACCAAAATCTTGTAGAAATTTATCCCAACGTAACCACCATCCTAAGGATATTGTTAACAATTCCTGTTAGCAAGTGCAGAAAGAAATTTCTCCAAGTTAAACTGATTAAAAATTATTTGCGAATAAGGCAGTTCTAAATGGTCCATGTTTTCATCACCTGGTAAAATACCACCACCTTGCTTATTATTCTTGCTCTAGTTTGTTCACAGTGACCCAAGAAAGATTGGTTGGCCTAGCAACTATATCGATGGAGGCAGACATAGCTTATAATTTAAATTTAGAAGAGCTTAAAAACAGTTTTATTGTGCGATATCCATATAGGGCAAATATTTAATTAATATTATTATATAATTGTTTTGCATTAATATTTCTCTTGTGATAAAAACTAAACAGCAATTGGATAGCAGTTGGAGATTTTCTTATATTTTGGTCTTATAATCCATCAGGAGCAATATTTAATTGTTTGCCTCAGAGCGCGAGCTAATCCAACGATGGCCCTGGATGCCGCTTATGGACAGGAGACAGGCTCTCCTATGTGGGGGTGGTATGTTTGTGAGTCTGTCACCTCTCACCGCATGCTCCGCTTCTTTTTTTATCTCTTCCTCACCAAACACAATGAACCACAACCAAAAGAAATATGTTTTTACTGCAAATCTCAAAAATTCTCCCACACAAAATAGTTTAAAAAACCCACAAAAAACATCAAAAATTCAACGAAGAAAAATCATAAAAGGCAGCAGAAATCTAACCAAACAACTCACCAACACTAATTCTTACTGGAAAAAAAAAGTATCATTTTAATGGCTAATATAGCCTACATTCATTTAGGAGGGTCCCCTTTTTTTTACTATGTCATGAGCTCTTTACCCAAAAATTTAGGGCATTACTGTGAAGTGTCACAAAACTAATATATGAAGAATAAAAAATATAGGAGAAATTTTGGACATACCTTTTTGGATGTTGTTTTCTGTCTCCTTATTACGGCGATGTGCCTTCATATGCTGTTAAAGGAAGGGGGGTTGTGGGAAGTGGGGGTAAAGCAATGTGGGGAAATTATTTGAAAAAACCTGGGTTTTTGATATATGTATAATACTATTATTATTAAGGGGAGGTGATGAGAAAAGGATTTGAAGATAGAGAATTTTTTTTTTTTTTTTTTTTTGAGGGGTGTATTTATGGGAAAAAGTCAGGGGTGGGAGACTCCCACATGAAGGCACATTGCCAGAATGAGGAGACAGAAAACAACATCCAAAAAAAGGTCATCATCAAATTCCTGCCATGTACCCTCAAAGGGTGTACAGGATATGATAGTACTACATGAAAAATTTACATCATTACTAACTTCCTATCTACAATTTTCCTCCAAATCAGTCTGTTACTTGTCAAGACGCCAACATTATCAGATCTTATATTTCTATTGTCTAAGGCACTTTGTACAGTATCAATCCACCTATATCTTGGTTTTCCTGTGGGTCGTTTTCCTGCCAACATGGCAGAGAACACTTGTTTTGCTAATCTTTCCTTGCCCATTCTGTTTAAGTGACCATACCACCTGAGATTAGCTCTGCTAATGCATTCCAGGATGCTGACAATGTCAAGTTCTTTTCTAATATCTTTATTTTTAATATGATATTGCCATTGATGCCATCTGTTCGCTCCTTTAATCTTTCTCAGGACTCATATCTGCAGTCTCTAGTCTTTGATTGAGTGCGTTACTTCTGACCCAGCTCTCAAGGCTTGCAACTGAATCTCCAAAGTTTGGTTTCTGTTCTCAAACTCTTTCATTTTTTCTTCAATAATCTTTGTGTATTTTAGTCTACAGTTCACATCTGAGAGTTATTCAGCTTTTCTTCACTTTAAAACTTTCTTACATCTTATTCTTTTCAATATGAAATTCAAATTTTATCCTGCTCAAGACTAAATAGTGATCACTTCCAATTTCAAATCCTCTGTACACTCTGGTGTCCTGCACCAGGGAGAAAACATCACTATCAACAATAGCATAGTCAATCAGACTTTTCTTATTCCTTTCCTCTTCTCTCTATGTGAATTTGTGCAAATTTTTATGTTAGAACATGGTGTTAGTAATAAGCAATCCATCAGCAGAAATCCAACAGGTATTTGCTATTATTATTAGCTTTGTTCTTTTCTCCAAATTTTCCCAAAAGTATGTCTGACAATCATTTCCTACTCTGCTATTTAGATCCTCAACAAGGACCAACTTTTTCTTTTTCATTGTGTCAATGTTTTCTCTAAAGCCTCAAAAAATTCCTCCACTCCTACCTTAGTAGAACCTTCTGTGGGACCCTAGGCACAAATGCCTCATTGTCCAGTTCCCCATTCTCGTATTTGCCCACATCACTCTACTTGAGACTGCCTGCCATTCAAGAAGATTAGCCTCGTATTTAGTGTTGACTTTTTTGGGAGCCATAGTATTCAAGGAAAAGGAGTAGCCATATTATTATTATTAATTATGTAACACCTCCAGGGAGTCCAAAGACTCATCAAGGGAGAGTGTGCCAACATAATGAATAATAATACTATGGCTACTCCTTTTCCTTGATTGTCATTGCCTGAATATAACATTTTGTATTTATTACTCAGAAAGATTTCGCCAGTTTTTGTATTTTTTGTTTCAGTCATCCGTATTATGCTGATCTGGTACTTATCTAATTCCTCAGCTAGCTCCATTTCTTTGCCATTCAGGCTTCTTATGTTGATAGTACCGATCTTTAACTCTGTAATGCTGAAGAATTTTGGGTAAAGAGCCAATGACATAGTAAAAAAAGGGGCACTCCTAAACGAAAGTAGGCTATATTAGCCATTAAAATAATAGTTTATTTTTAGAGGAGTAACATGCGAATTTTCCCAAAAATAATACCTATAAAAAAAAAAGTTTCTGCATCCACTTCACTAACATTCCTGGGCTAAATAGCAATGTAAACAATGTGTACTACCACCTGCAGTCATCTCTAAACCAGAACTATTATTCCTTTGAGAACCCCAACTGGCAACCACAAAACCAATGTACATCTCAACTGCTCAAACTACACATTACACAGCTCTTTCCGCCACAGGGGAGACACGTACATTCATGAGAACTGACATACCATGCCAGAGACTGCAATCCCCGCTATTTGATCTGCTTGGCTCAAAATTTCTCTACCATATCAACTTGCCTTTTTCATATCTTCCCTCTATCACTCTCCAAACTCCATCAACCACTCTGACCTATTCAACTTTCTCTCTCTCTAAAGCTTGACTTTCTGCAGTCTTAAGTATCCCGATACTGACATCATCCTTCTTGAGGTATTCGTTGCCCACAGCTGATATTTTCTCCCCTTCTCCAATTTCACCAATCTAGCATATAGGGATGCTGAGGTGTTTGCTATCAGCAATACTTATCTTGGATCATCAATCTTCCCCCTGGAATAAGAGACAACTCCCTCCAGTCTGCCAACACGCTTCACCTCTTACCAACTAGTTCTCTTCCCAGGTATACTGTGATTGTTGGTTTTCCTCTTGGAAACTCAGACCACAACCTCATACAAGTCTTTGTTGCTATAGAACAACCTATACACACACCAGTTCAGTCACATGTCCTTTGGCACAACAAGGGTGTGAACCGGGAGGACCTCTGTAACTTCTAATCCTCCTTCCCATAGTCCAGACACCTACTTACGCTGAATAACAGAACTCATCCTCACAGGAATGAACGCTTTCATCCAAACTCTCAGCCGCCATCCAAGCCATGGTTCTCAAAAAAGTGTGCCAATGCTGTAAAACAAAAAACCACTGCTTACCACAATTGGCTGAAGACCAAAACTCCAGGTGCCCTCTCTACCTATACTGCAGCCTGCAACAGTTGTAAAAGAAACATCATTAATTCGGAACTTTGAAAGGGCCAAATGTTGCAAACTCTCCTCCTGTCCAAATGGCAGTCACTCTTTCTGATCCCTTGCCAAGGCCATTGGGTGAAACTTTTGTCCACCCAGGTTTCCACCACTGTCACATCCAGATCGTACTTTAGTCACCTCACCAAAATACAAGGCCAACTTTTTTGCATCGCTCTTCTCTTCCAATTCCTGCATTGATGACCTTGGCAAAGTTCCTCCACTCAACAAAGAATAGCTCCCTTCATGTCTACCATGGTCTTTTGACAAAAAGAAATGAAAATAATCGTTTACAACCTGAACACAAACAAGGCATCTGCATCTATTGTTAAAATTTATGCACCCAGAACTAATGCCTATCCTGTATCGCTTCTTCAGTCTATCTTATTCAACTGGCATCTATTCAATGGAAGCAGGTCCACATCTCCGGTACATCCTAAAGAAAGGTGATAAAAGTCAATCAACAAACTATCATCCAATTTCTCTCACTTGTGTTCTCTCAAAAATTATGGAGAAGATCATCAACAAACCAACTCTTGAACCATTTAGAGACATACCAACTAATCCAGCAGTATGGATTCTGCCATATTCGATCTACAGCTAATCTTGCTTTCACCACCTAAATATGAACTCAAGCCATGGTGAAATTTGGAGAAAGTCATGTGGTTGCATTTCAAAGGCATTTGATCTGGTTTGCCACAGGAGCCTACTCACCAAACTGCCATCCTATAGTTTGCCTTCCTCACTCTGCAACTGGATCACCAACTTTCTCACTGGTCACTCACTGTGTCATGGTGGATGGCTTACTCTCCTCAGATTTCCCCACCAATTCAGGTGTTCTGTTCTTCACCCACTCTCTTCCTCTTATATATGTCTGACTTCCAATCTTATCCAAGCTTTGCTGATGATAGTACATTCCATTCCTCCTTTTCATTTGAGAAACCTGTTAGTGCTCAAATATTAGAATCCTCAAGATTACCACGACCAGGGACCCAAACTCAGATCTTCTAGCTATATCCCAGTGGGAAAAGGACAACCTTGTAAACTTCAGTGCCAACAAAACTCAGTTCTGTCTGATCTGTCACAAGAAAGAGATCACATCCCTTCCCCTTACCTGCAATAATACTGAGATATCCAGACACAATCAGATTTCTCTTCTTGGACTCACATGCACCTCTGATCTTTCCTAGCACAACCATATTTCAACTATAGCTTCTGCAGCTGCATTAAACTTGGCTTACTTTTTCGCACAAGATACTTTACAACATCACAGCTACTAATTCTATATAAAGCCCAAATCTGCCCAACTGTAGAATATTGCTCCCATATATTAGGTGGTGCAATAAATCCTCTCTAAATGCTCGATTCTATCCAGAAGAGGGCAATCTGGCTAATTAATGATCCCTCCCACAGACTCGCTTCAATCTCCCTCTCATAGACATTCAGTTTCTGCCTTTTGCCTCTTCTACAGATACTTTTATGGACAGTGCTATGCTGAATTGGCTGCTATTATTCCTCTACTCTCCTCCAAAATCATTAAAATAAGAGCCACTGCTAACCAACACCCTTTGACAGTCCATCTTAAAACTCACCAAACCAACTTCACTGCCTCCTCTTTTATTCCATCTACTTCTGTCCTTTGGAACAGCCTTTCCCAAAGATTACAACCCTCAGCTGTTCATGCAAAATGTGAACAGACTCTTCCTTTCTTCTTATTCCTCTTGCCCACACATAGCACTAGTGCTATAGGTGTTGTTGCCTTTTGTGTCTGCACCAGATATATAAAAAATAATAATATATCTGATCACCGAAGTTAAGCAAACCTGAGCCTAGTTAGTACTTGGTATGGTGACCACCTGGGAACCTTGGGTGCTGCTGGCATTAATTTTTGAGTGCCTCCATATCACAATTGGAAGACTGATGGTGCATTGCATCCTTCGATTGGAAAAGGCCTAAGTTCAATTCTCATCGTGATTGGGAGAATCTTGATATGGTTTTTTTCAATTGAAGGTGAGTTAGCGTATCTCATACGGAGGTAGCAGGGTTTTTCATCCCATATATACAAACAAATTGCCCTTGGGAACACATGATTTACACACAGAAAATACCAGTGGTGGTGTTTGGTGCAGACGATGGTGATGGCAGTTCAGTGTAGTTGATGGATTACGTGGACATGGAGAATTTTAAAGTAGGTGCCTTCCCTCGATGAGTCTTTGGACTCCATGGAGGTGTCACAAAATAATAAAAATAAATAATAATAAAGCATTGCAAACTATTTTCATAGCATAGCATAGCTAACATATTTCTGCTTGCATCCATTCTGCCTTAAACTGTCTATGATGAAATTGCATCAAAATTCTTTCTTTTCTTTTCTTTTTATCTATGATTAGGGATCAGTTATCTGTAAGATTTACAATTAATATTCACAGGTAATATTACAAAAATCTATAATATTTAAAATAATTACTTGTAAATTGCTTTAGTAACTACTTTACAAAGGGGAAAAAATTAAAATTACCAGAGATTTACATAGGCATGGAATAACCCACAGAAAAATGCATGTAATATTCACTATGACTTGAACATAAAATGTGGCAATGGCGACAAAGCTACCTGCATACTAATGATAAAATACTTTTTCATGTGAGCATCACTGGTGGGAAAGTTTGAGAAACTGGCCAATCAAATTTTAAGATCTGTTTAGTGCATGCACACACGCACACTAGTTGATTTCTGTAAAGGTGCAGGGAATGTAAACAAATTCTTCTGAATAAAAGTATTTATTTACATCAACAATAACACTACATGAATCTACTGATTTCTTTTTTTTTTATTTTAAATCATTTATTTTTCTTCTGTTTATTCAATTTTGCTCTGGGCCACATGTTGTGCATCCCTGGTATCTGTTTTTAGTATATAGGTCTTATAGTTAGCACCCAAGCAGATCCTTAAGATCCTGCCATATTGTCACACACACACACACACACACACACACACACACACACACACACACACAAAATGAGTATATATTATGTTATACTATAAATATATGAAATACTCAACAGGATACTCCTAATAATTATAAATAATTATATAAATTATGCAAGTAATTATAAATGAGAAACTTGAACTTTAGTTCAAGTTTCTCATTCTTTTATAGAAAATCATTCTGTTTATATTCTGGAAAATATTCTGTTTATCAGAATAGTTCTGTGTACTTCAAAAAAAAAAAAAAAAAAAAGTTTAGAATTGGTTTGGTTTTAGTTTCCCTGCATTATGATCATCAATTTCTGTTTTGGTAAACCGGTACATTGAAACAAGTTTCATCAAAATTTTGAAATGAACGTTGGTAATTTTGCAGTGAAGAATCATAAGATTAACTACTGACAGATATGAACAAAAGTTGTAGGGTGTCAGTTGTACAGTTAATAGTTTCAGTTTATTAAGTTGATTTTTTATGTTGATTTTCTTAGTTATACTGGTAATCTGTGCAGCATTAGCTATGAGGTGTGCTAACTATATTGTTCTGCTTTAAGAATGGCTCACAAAATTTGACACATATGAAGGTCAAGTAAAACACTATGATATTATGAATAGATATGGTTGAGATTTGTTCATTGGAATACTAATCTGATATAACCTATAGCATAAGTTATATGACATATAATAATTTTATATACAGAGCCAAAATGTGTTGCTGTTATAGAAAATGCACTCTGCTATTTCATTGTTACAGTAGTGAACAAATTAATCCAAACATTCACATTTTGAAGAAAAAATTTAATTTTTCAAGAAAATAAGTAGAAAAATTAAACTCTAACTTTACCTAATAATTTATGTGCTGCTATGTTCCTAATAAGTTCATTAATTCACTTAGGCATAGTCTACCAACATAGAACACATTTTTCTTATTTCTGCATCTTGAAGCCATGCTTTTATAATGGACTGTATTAAGTTATCCTTTGTATTACAATTTAATTTTCTAAGTCTCTTCTTCGCTATGGTCCTGACATTAACCCAAAAGAAAATGAATACATTTTCTTTTTGGGTTAATGCAGGAGAGTTATCTGGCCACTGAAGCAACTGAATGTTGTGATTTTTGAGGAACTCACTTCTTTTAAGTTTGGCATGGAGCAAGATCCTTTTGGAGTGGTTCCACAATCCAGCAGGATCTGTGGGACCACTCTTTTCTCCAGTGTTTTATGTATTGGTCACTTTCATTATACCATGAACAGGCACAAGAGATCCTGGACCATAATGTAAAACAATTCCAGAACATCCAGGAGCTTGTTGAAGACGGGCAGGAGAAGTGTTCTCAGCTGCTGATTTGCAAACATAGAATACTCGCTCTTCTTGGACAAAGAAATGGTCTCATCCTTTCTTTCCCTTCTCAGCAGTCCATCTTTACACACTTTTGCCCACTGGAGCATCTTTTTCTGCACAGCCTTCAACAGTTGTTCTTTTGGGGTCTGTCCTTCCTGCTTCCAACAGTCTTCAATGGACTGTCATGTCAGAAACATTAATTCCACTAGCTGCCAAGCTTCTGTTTATGTCTATAGCAGACAATCTTGTATTCATTTTGCTTTTCCTAACTAGGAAACAGTCTTGAGTAAGTGTAGTTTTTCTTTCTTGTCCACATTTTCCTTTTCTGTTGCGAGAAAAGGTACCTGTCTCACTAAACCACTTTAAAATCGCATTAACAGCACTCAAACTAATATCACACTCAATTGCAGTTTGTCTTTGAATCATGGTTCTGTGCAGAAAAAAAGTACATATTTTTGAATACTTTCTTGGAGATATATCCATTTTTTTTTATCTACACAAAATGAATAAAACGCTACAAAAAATGCACAACACTATTATAAACATTGTAAAGACAGTTGAAATATACAGCACTTAATCAAAATAGTTAACTAAAACCAAAACTTAAAATAGTAAACCGAAACCAAAATTATTGTAAATTGAAACAAAATCCAAACCAGAAACTTGACGAAAAGTCAGCTTGTTCGAATTAATTTATTCGCTACTGTAGTTATTCATGTATGATTTTTCAGAAGACATTTAGAAAGTTTGTTTTACTCAGTAGCCAGTGCACTTTTTTTTTAAAAGATATTACTAAGTCATCATTAATTGTATACTTTTAGTTTTCAGTTTTCATGACACTGAAAATTCTGAGCTTCTTGTCAAGTCATCAGGTCTCACGGCTTTGCATGCTGCTGCATTTAGACTTTCTGTTGAAAGTGTTGAATTTTTACTACAGTCATGTGCAGATGTTAAAGCAGTTACTTGCTTAGGAGAAACAGCCTTGCATATTGCTGCAAAACATGCATCTGTAGGTGAGTTTCTTGATCAGGTAATCACTGCCATCATTAATTAAATCATGCAAACTAGTTTGTCACTCAAGAAGTATTTATATTATTATTGTCCCAAGTTTTCTTAATCCTTTGGACTGGATGTTAAAAATGCATCACCTTCTGTGACATGTATTAAAAAAAAAATAATAATAAATAAATTGGAAGACTGCTAAGAGATTGCAGTTTCTTCCTGCAAAATCTAAGCCAGTACAAATTTCCAGCTTTGTTATTGTTATGTGCCATCTATTTGTTTTCGACTCTTGATGATCCTGTGAACAAAGGCTCTCCACCCACTCAGCTTCTTGTCCTTTCTTTCAACAACTGTAAGTTCAAGTTGGTAAGTTCTTTTATATTGTCAGTCAAACTCTTTTTTGCAGTCTTCTCATCTCCCTCAATCTTCCCCAACAAAAACAGCCCTTTTCCAATGATCTTCAGCTCGCATAATATCTCAAGTACATCAACTTCTGTTTAGTGATCATCATGTTCAAGAAGCATTCTGTCTTTATATTCTCTAAAATTTTCTTATTGGCCATTCTTGCAGTCCATGGGATTCTTCATAGCCTCCTCCACACCCATAATTCAAATGAATCATTTCGTTTTCTATCATTCTTCTTAATAATCCAGCTTTTGCATCCATACATCACTACTGGAAATACCATTGCTTTGAATTCTAACTTTCGTTGCCTTACTCACACCTCTATCTTTCATAATTTTTGTCTGGTTTAACATCACTTTTTATTTCCCATGACTATCCTTTTAATTTAATCTTCACATTTTCCATCATTTTTGATTCTGGACCCCAGTAAATAACTTTAAGCAGTTTCTATTTTATTTTCCTCTATTATAAATTCATTTATATTGCCTGAATCCATCAGTTTTGTTTTGCTGAATTTTAATGAAGTCCAGCTTTGTTACTTTCTATCTTAACCAATAGAATCAACCACTCCAGGTCTTCCTTGGTTTCTGCTATGAGAGCTGTATTATCTGCGTATCGTAGATTATTTATTTTTCTGCTACCAATCTTAATTCCAGCTTGATTTTTGTCTAAAACAGTCATTTTCATATATTCATTATAAATATTAAAAAAAAAGGTAAGGTGATAGTATACAACCCTGCTGCACCCCTTTTCCCACTCAAACATCGTCTGTTTCTCCAAAGACTGATTTTACTAAAGCTTCTTGATTGTCATCCAGCTCTCTTATTAAGAGAATTAGATGTTCAGTATTCCCATTCATCTCACTACAATCCACAGTCTGTTGTGATCCACAAATTCAAAAGCTTTCTTGTAAATAAAACAGATAAATACTTCCTTCTGAAATTCCCTTGTTCTTTCCATAATCCATCTCATGTTTGCTATTTGGTCTCTAGTTCCTAAGCCTGCCTATTCTTGTGGCATTTCACTATTCACATATAGCCCCAACCTTTGTTGCATCACTTTCAGCATAATTTTACTTACTTGTGAAATTAAAGTAAAGGTTCTATAATTCTCACAATCTGTTTTTTTTTTGGGAGGGGGGGGGCAGATCTAGCCCTCATCCCCTAGCAGCCTTCATTCTCAGCTTCCAAGGATACCCTCTTGTCCTTTCCCTACTCTCCATAAATTGAAAAATTCCATCAATTGAAATTCTATATGACCCTTTCAGAGGTTTTTGTAAGTCTCAAACCTCTGAAAGGTTTGAGACTTACAAACCTCTCGCTCCCCTCTTCCTCCTGTTTGCAGTCTACAAATTCTCAATCTATCTTCATAATCAGTATTCCACAATCCTGATATCATTTTTGACATCTTCTTTTCACTCTCTCTCTCTCTCCACTGTATCAGAATCACAATGGAAACCAGGAGACCAGACCTGCATACAATAGTCCAAGTGAGGTCTTATCAAGGCCTTTGTAAAGAAGCAAAATAACATCCTTATCTTTGCATGTGAACGTTTATTTCAGCACTGCAATTAGTCTTTTGAGTTGTATTTGCAATCTTTGCCACATGGCCCCTGAACTTCAACTTCTCTATTAACACTCCAAGATCCCTAGCCTCTTCATAGAAACTTCATAAGAAACTTATGAAGTTTCTTCTAGCTGAATACCACCAATATAATACGAGAATGTTAGGACTAAGAAGTTAACTTGAAGAAGACAGGAAGAGAATTAGAACTATGGGAAGAAACAAAATGTACAGTCATAGAAGCAGCAAAGAAGACTAAATAAAGACAATAACAAAAAAGAACTTGAGCTAGTTTTCAATCACATTGAGTATGCTAAGTGATCATGAGCTATTTCATGACAAGATGAAAAAGTCGAACACAATTCAAACATCTTTCCTTAATTTTTTTTGTAAAAAAAAGTAGCTCAATCAAATGTTTAGACATTAAATAAAAATTTAAGCAATTGATTTTCATTAACTTTGATGATTTTATCCTATAATATAGCTTATACTGTAATTTTTTTTCCAAATTTACGCTAACTCATGGATGAATTATAATTATTCCTATTGTCTGTTGCATTCGCTTAACGTGATTTCACTTAACTCGCATTAATTGATTGATTAATTGCATTAAGTGAGGTTTTCCTGTATTCACCACTTCATCTCAAAAATCAGCTCTTTTTGGCAGCTGTTCCATTGCTGATATCACTTCATTTTTCATTATCGTGGGGTTCTCATTTTAGTATCATTTTAAATTTAAAGTATCATTTTAGGGCAATGTGCTAACATTTAGAGTATTCAGAATTCATCTTCATTCACTTTTAATCATTCATCCTTCCATATCCCTCTGGGAATAAAGTCTGATTTACCAGCTGATTCTCTACCTGAGAAGGCACAGCTCATCTCTTACCGTAAGTAACACTCTATCATCATCATCATCAAATTCCTGCCATGTACCCTCAAGGGGTGTACAGGATATGACAGTACTACATGAAAAAATTACATCATTACTAACTTCCTATCTACAATTTTCCTCCAAATCAGTCTGTTACTTGTCAAGACTCCAACATTATCAGATCTTATATTTCTATCGTCTAAGGCACTTTGTACCATATCAATCCACCTATATCTTGGTCTTCCTCTGGGTCGTTTTCCTGCCAACCTGGCAGAGAACACTTGTTTTGCTGATCTTAACTCTCCCATTCTATTTAAGTGACCATACCATCTGAGATTAGCTCTGCTAACGCATTCCTGGATGCTGACAATGTCAAGTTCTTTCCTAATATCCTCATTTTTAATATGATATTGCCATTGATGCCATCTGTTCACGCCTCTAATCTTTCTCAGGACTCATATCTGCGGTCTCTAGTCTTTGGTCAAGTGTTTTACTTCTGACCCAGCTCTCAGATCCATAAGTTAAAATTGGTTTGAACACAGTCTTGTATACAGCTAATTTAGTGTTCCGACTAATTTCTTTCTTATTCCATATGAATTTATTCAATTGACTTCCCACGATACCAGCTTTGCTGATTCTGTTGTCTATTTCTATATTTAGTTTACCATCTTCAGTAAAAATTGTGCCTAAGTAGCTGAAATGTTTTACTTGTTCCACAGGTTCTCCATTCACAACACAGTTGACATTTTCAATGATTCTGCCTATTTTCATTGTCTTTGTCTTTTTATTGCTGACTCTCATGCCATATCTATTACAACAGCTATTCAATTTAGTCAGAGAATCCTGCAGACTTGTAGCGGATTTATTTAGAAGTATAACATCATCCGCATAAAGCAAAGAGCTGACATTAACATCTCCAATTTTGATATCAGGTTTAATACCACATTCCTTCATAATGTGATCCATATAGATAATGAATAACAGAGGGGATAATGTACATCCTTGTCTCACACCAGATTTAACATTAAACCATCTTCCTGTACTTCCTTCAATTCTAACTGCTGACTCACAACTCAAATAAAGACTAAGTATTGCTTGATATAATGCCCCATTGACACCATATAACAGCAGCGTATTGAATAGCTTCTCTCTTGGCACCTTGTCATATGCCTTTTCCAAATCGACAAAACTTAAATACAGATCTTTGTTATATTCCCATGCTTTCTCGACTATTTGTCGTAAAGTGATGATCTGATCCTGACAGCCTCTATTTGGCCTGAATCCAGCTTGTTCTTCACCAAGCTTTTCTTCCACAATTCTTCTCAAACGTTTCTCAAGTATACTTGCATAGATCTTGCCAGGAACACTCAGTAGGGAAATACCTCTGTAATTCTCACATTCAGTTTTATTTCCCTTTTTATATATGGGTACTATGAGAGCTCTACTCCAATCATCGGGAATTCGTCCCTCTGTCCAGGCTTTCTGAACTATGCAGTGCAGCCACTGTAAGACTCTTATACCACCATACTTCAGCATTTCTGGTCGAATATCATCTACTCCTGCTGCCTTTCCACATTTCAAGCCTTTGATGGCTTTTTCTACTTCAAGTATGGATATGTATTCCTGACTGCATGCCTGGTCAGTGTTTTTTATCACTGTGCTGTCATCACTGCTTGTTTCATTTAGCAGTTTTTCAAAGTAATTACTCCATACTTCAAGGATATCTTTTTCTCCTTTTTTCATTTCACCTTTATCATCTCTAATTCCTTTTACAGCACTCTTTCCTCCATTCCTAAGCTTCTTCAACAACCTCCAGAATATTTTGCCACCTTCTTGATATTTATTTTCTATATTCTTGCCAAAGTCCTCCCATGACTTTTGTTTAGCTAGTTTACACACTGTTTAGCTTTCTTACATTTGTCTCTGTATTCTGTAAGAGTAAAAGCTGACTTATTTGCCAGGAACTTTTGATATGCTTTCTTCTTTTCCTTCACTGCCTCTTTAACTTCCTGTGTCCACCAGGGAGTTCTGATTTTTTTTATCTTTGCACACAACCTCACCACATGCCTCTCTGGCAGAATCAATCAATGTTTCCTTCAGAGTTTGCCACTGAATCTCCAAGGTTTGATTCCTGTTCTCAAACTCTTTCATTTTCTTTTCAATAATATTTCTGTATTTTAGTCTACAGTTTACATCTGAGAGCTGCTCAACTTTTATTCGCTTTAAAACTTTCTTACATGTTATTCTTTTCAATATGAAATTCAATTTTATCCTGCTCAAGACTAAATAGTGATCACTTCCAATTTCAAATCCTCTGTACACTCTGGTGTCCTGCACCAGGGAGAAAACATCGCTATCAACAATAACATAGTCAATGAGACTTTTCTTATTCCTAGCCTCTTCTCTCCATGTGAATTTGTGCACATTTTTATGTTTGAACATGGTGTTAGTAATAACCAGTCCATGTCCTGAGCAGAAATCCAACAGATATTTGCCATTATTATTAGTTTTGCTCTTTTCTCCAAATTTTCCCAAAATATTTTTGTATGTCTCACAATCATTTCCTACTCTACTATTTAGATCCCCAACAAGGACCAACTTTTCCTTTTTCATTGTGTCAGTTGCTTTTTCTAAAGCCTCAAAAAATTCCTCCACTTCTACCTTAGTAGAACCTTCTGTGGGACCATAGGCACAAATAAGTCTCATTGTCCAGTTCCCCATTCTCATATTTGCCCACATTACTCTACTTGAGACTGACTGCCATTCAAGAAGATTAGCCTCGTATTTTGTGTGGAATACTATGGCTACTCCTTCTTTTCCTTGATTGTCATTGCCTGAATATAACATTTTGTATTTATTGCTCAGAAAGATCTACCAGTTTTTGTCTTTTTTGTTTCAGTCACCCCTATTATGTCGATCTGGTACTTATCTAATTCCTCAGCTAGCTCCATTTCTTTGCCATTCAGGCTTCTTACGTTGATAGTACCGATCTTTAACTCTGGTGATGTTGAGTTGGGGTTTGTTTTCAGATTTGTTCCAGTAGCTGACTTTTCGCTGTTCGCCCTGGTTCCCTGGCAAAAACAACGGGGGCCTTGTTTAACCGGGCGACGCCCCAGCCGGCATGAAATTTTGTCATGTTGTACCATCATTTTTTATTTTGGTTTAACCAATAAGAATACAATTTGGTCAGCTAAATCCCAAATTTCCAGCCCATCCTCGTTCGTTCAGTATCAAAGTAGATACCCAACAGGGTGCACCACGAGAAGGTGAGGATTGGACATTAGGTCAGAAGCCCTGGTCGGTTCTCCGCATTCCTTTAAAGGCTATGTGGAGGTCTCCTCTCAGTTATACAGCTTTGACCCTTAAGCACCCCTAGCTAAAGTAACACTCCCCCATCCAATTTATCTTCTTTGTCCTTCAAAATATGCTATACCCTTCAATTTCGATCTATGTCATCACATCTCCCTCTATCAACTAAGTTTTGCAGGTACTACCAGTTTTGAAGGAGACTGAGTCAATCAATTGCCACAAACTTGTTCCCTTTATACCTAATGCTTCTGGCATATTTATAAATATAAACCAGTACATTATCAGTATTCACATACTATTTTTACCCTCCACAAACTTCACTGAACTGTGTGATATAGTATACATTCTCATTTTAAGTTGCTATCCCATATGTGGTCATCCCTATTACCTTTCACCTTGCAACTCTAGTTTCCCTATCCTAACACACACATACATTCCCAGAAAACAACAGTCTCTCTCTCAAAATGCCTGAATCAAAATGGTCATCATTATGTACCAAATGCAATCTCTACCCTTCTATCCTCAAATGTCCTTGAAGCATCCACGTATTCCAAACCTTCCTTTGTGTATTTTTGGTATCATTTCATTCAGTGTCACTACTCTTCTCTTCCTCTTTAAATTATCATACCAAGGCAACGCACTAAGTCTTCCTTCTCACATTTGTCTGCAGCATAATCATTAACATCATTCTCAGATCACTCTCTCTCTGTTGTATTTGTGTGTGTGTGCACACACAGTTCCTCTCAAGTTATTCATACCAACCATTACTATTATCTCGCACATTTTCACCTTGCTTCATTGCCACACTCTGTTTTTCTTTCAGACAAGCACTCTAACACTCGACTCTGCACACCCCAACTCACTGAATTTCCATTCATCATAGTCTCATGGCTCCATTCAGTCTCACTGGCATCCCTGATCTTTTCTGCTTCCACTATCTCTCTCTCTCTTCTCCTCCTCCACTTTCCCCCCTTCCTCTCATCTTTATTGCACTTTTCTTGTCACCTCCTTTTCTTGTTCTCTCATGCCTACTAATGTTCTCCTTTTTCAGTAGCTAGACTCTGTAGCCTCTTAGTCTATTCATTTGTCCCTCCTCAACTAAGCCTTCATGCCTTCCATTTTTTTTCTTGGTAGATCTATGTCTTTCTCCACACGCCCTACTTTTACTGAACATTCAGCACAATTACTGCCATCTATCAGAACATCTCTTCTACACCGTCTAATGTCAAACACATCAGCACCTCTTTTACATTTTCTTCACTCTCTAACATGCTACTGATAACTATCGACATTTGCCCATTTCTGATAAACTGTCTCCTCTGTTAAGGAATTTTCAAATGAAATTAAGTTAGCCAATCTCATATGGCAGTTTCAGTTTATCTTCATGCAAAACAGCCAAGCTTTCCAGAAGAATATACACATAATTAACAGCCTGTATACTGTTCTCTTAGCCATGCTTACTTTGTAATTCAAATCAGGGCTGACAGTATACAAAACAGATTCAAATTCATTTTAACATGTGGGTCTGAGAGTTTGGTTAGAACTAAAACTAATTTTGGAAAAATTAGTTAGGGCCTGCATTCAGAAATGGGTTGACAGTGAATCTCTACTTTTCAATGAACAAATGGGTTTACTAAGGGAAGGTCATGTTTTAGCAACTTGCTCACATTCTATAACAATGATACCATTGAGCTAGACAAGGGGAATGGATACACTATGATACTTTTGGATTTTGCTAAGGCTTTTGACAGAATACAACATGACAGACTACTGCATAAATTGGAGAAAACGGGTTTGGGTTATACAATATTAGCATGGATAAGAGGATGGCCGACTGACAGATATCAAAAAGTGGTATATGGGGGATCTGCATCTTCAAGGTTTAAGAAAGAACCTTTTCTTTCCTATGTTATGGAGCTATACTTGGGTAGCTCCATCACTATCACTATAGGGTCCTGTGCAACTTCTATTCCCATAGTGTGGGATGTTTGCCAGGGTAATCCTCTATCTCCCCTTTTCTTTAACTGCGTCATAGATGAGTTTTTTCATTCTCTTCCTAGCCATATAGGCACTCTCTAGGCACTTCTTCCTTTAATGCTATGGCCTTTGCAGACGATTCTTATTCTCGTAGCCTCTACTAAGATAGGCCTGCAGGAACTCCCTGACTGGGCAGTTGACTTCTTCTCTATTCGAGGCCTTTCTATTAATGTAGAGAAGTCCTGCTCTTTAGCTCTTGTTCCCTCTGGTCGTGACAAGAAGCTTAAGGTCGAGACTATAGAGTTTTCCATGCACGGGAGGCCATTGCATGCTTTGACCATCCTGGAAGAGTGGAGATACCTTGGTATCATGTTCACCCCAAAGGGAAGGTCTTCTGTCCCTTCTATCTTAAAAGCTGAGATCGCTTCTTTGAGGAAAGCTCCTCTCAAACCCCAGCAAAGACTGTTTCTCCTTTTCTACTATCTCCTACCTCACTTTTACCACAATTTGGTGCTCGGTAGGACATATATTTCGGTACTGTCCCGAATGGACAGGGCTATCTGTTCAGCCATGAGATGATAGCTCCGACTGCCGCCTGACACTCCTACTGCATATTTCCATGAGAGGGTGAAGGATGGTGGGCTTGGGGGTTCCATCACTTAGATGGCTGATCCCATGCCTGCAGCTGTCAAGAATCACGCAATTAGAACTATCTTCTTCCCTCATCTGCAGAGAGGCTTTCTATAGCCCATACAAGAAGACTTTAAACGGGCCAAAGGCTGGTCCCACTATCAAGGTACTTTAATCGAGTCAGCACCTGCAGAACACAAGAGATGGGCATCTCTGTTGCACTGTTCTATAGATGGTGCTCCTTTAAAAGAGTCATATCTGGTGCCTTCCCAGCATGATTGGGTAAGGGATGGTACCATACTCCTCCCTGGGTTCGAGTATATTGACCTTATCAGGATGAGGATCAATGTCCTGCCTACTTGAGCCCACACAGCTCGATGGGTTAGTGACGACTCCAACTGTAGGGCTGGCTGCCACTACAGTGAGACATTGTCTCATATAGTACAGTGTTGCTTCCGCACCCATGGGGTTCGCGTGAGGAGGCATGATGCCGTGGTCTCCATTCTGAACAACCGCTTTAAGAACAAAGGTTGGGAGACTGTGGTGGAACCACATTATAGGACCTCCGTGGGTTTGCATAAGCCAGACTTAGTGATTAAAAGAGATGGTGACGTTTGGGTAGTTGATGCCCAGGTGGTGGGAACAGGGTGCCCCATTGCCATAATAATAAAGTAAATTATTATAAAAATAACCAAGATCTAGTTAGTAAGATACAGGAGGAGCATGGGGCAACTCCGAGGTTTACCAGCGCCACTATCTCTTTACATGGTGTATGGAGTGCAGATAGTTGTAAGGACTTAAAACAGCTTGGGCTTACGTAAAGGAATATAAAAGTTCTTTCCTTGAGGGCCCTACAGGGCACACTGGTGGCATGGCGTTACCACCAGAGAATGACTACAATGATAACTCGAACAGGCATAGGGTAAAACACTTGTAAAGGCTTAGGCCTATATCAAGTCTGGACGTGATGTAAAGGTAGTACTGCCCATAACCAGTACAAAGATTAATAAAAATAAAAAATAAATAACAAGTGGTGTACTACAAGGATCAGTGATTGGTCCACTGTTATTCGATCTGTATATTAATGATATTGGGAAGGATTTGACAAGCGACATACAGTTATTTGCTGATGATACAAAGATAGGTAGGGTAATCAGGAATGCTGCTGATATGCAGTCTTTGCAGAGTGATTTGAATAGGCTGGAGTTGTGGGCATGGGAAAATGGGTGTCAGTTCAATGTCAGTAAATAAATGTAAAGTCATTCACTTTGGCATGATTACATATCCAGTGTCGCATTATATTGGTGGGATTAGACTAGGGATCTTGGAGTGTTAATAGATAGGAAGTTGAAGTTTAAGGGCCATGTGGCAAAGATTGCAAATACAACTCAAAAGATAATTGCAATGCTGAAGCGAACATTCGCATGTAAAGATAAGGATGTTATTTTGCCTCTTTACAAGGCGTTGATAAGACCTCACTTGGACTATTGTGCGTAGGTCTGGTTTCCGTTGTGATTCTGATATATTGGAGAGAGTACAAAGGAGAGTGTTAAAAATGATATCAGGATTGTGGAATACGGATTATGAAGACAGATTGAGAATTTGTAGACTGCAGACACTAGCAAACAGGAGAAAGAGGGGTGATATGATTGAGACTTACAAACTGCTGAAAGGGTCATACAGGATTTCACCTGATGGGATCAGTTGAAAACCCCACCCTCTATAAATTTTTCAATTTATGGAGGGTGGGGAAAAGACAAGAGGGTAGGTATCCTTGGAATCTGATTTTTCTCTCAGAGAGGGTGGTGCGTGATTGGAATGGATTGCCATTGGATGTTGTGAGTGCAAGCAGTGTGAATGAATTCAAGAATAAGTATGATAGCTGATTTGTGTAGTATGTGGCCTCCCTTGATGAGTCTGAGACTTCCTGGAGGTCTCCCTTAATAATAATAATAAAATATTTCATGAAACACTGGGGACCATAGATTTCTCATAAAAAAATTAGGACTCTACAGCTGGCTTTTTTTTTTTTTTTTATGTTGAGCCCATGCGAGATTGGTTTATCATCCTATAGTATGTTAGTTAGTACCATGTATGAGTTATTGGTTGGGAAAAGGAGAAACTTGTTTACATTTGATTTAAAAGCTTGTATATTGTATTCCTTAGAGCCTCTTGTAGTTCAGTCGGTGTAGACAAAGCCCTTTGGTTGAAAAGACCCGAGTTCGATTCTTGTCCATGACATGAGGAACCTTTATCTGGTCTTTCAACCAAAGGTAAGTTAGTCAGTCTCATATGGAGGTAGAGGATTTTTTTCACCTGGAAACTCAGGTTTTTTTGTCCCTCTAAACAGACAAACCGCCCAGTATAACACATGCAATTTACAGACAAGAATACTTAGAGGCATAGGGGTATCCTTGTATTACGATTGGGAAGTTGGAAGTCCAAGGATACTAGAAGGCTGTGGGTGCTTAAGTGCCTGTTAAAGCCACTGATAATGATGATATTGTATTCCTTGGGAAATGCATAAAGGGAAAGAATGTTCCACAATACAGCAGTAGCAGAGATGGAGAAGGAGAAAAAGAAATCTGTATTGTAAAGGGATGTTGGGGATACAATTGCACATATTCCAATGGACTTAGTTCTGAGTGGAGGAATTATGGATGCTATTTCATGTGCACATTTGCCATGGAAATATTTATAGAATACACATATTACAGAAATTAAATGCCCGTGCCAGAGTGGGAGGAGTGAGTTGGCAAGAGATGGGTTGTTAATCACTCTAATTGCCCTCCTCCATATTGAGTTAAGTATTTTGAGGGAGCTCTTAGGATCCCCCCCCCCCCCACACACACTCCAAATGTGAGAGCAGTATCCAAGCTGGTCAGATTTGTGATTTGTATAACAGCTGTTCAGAGGTAACATCTTGAATGAATGATCCTAGTTTTTTAGAAGCTGAGGAGGCAGTGGTTGTGATATGTTTATGCCAGGAGAGCTTGAAATCAGAGTGATTCCAAGAAGAGAAATCTCATATTGTCTGGAAATATGAGTGTTATCAAAGGTAATACTGGAAGAAAATGGTTCTTTTTTGTGAGAAATGAGGCAGAACCTCATGAATTTCTAGCATTGAAATTCATGAGGTTATCTGTAGAGTCGAGTTTATCAAAAGAAAGGGAGGAGTAGTGCAATATGCTGTCATCTGTAGAACCATGGGTTGGGTTGGAGGTCAACTGAAATAGGCCATTGATATATAGAAGGAAGAGGGTTGATGAGAGAACAGAACAGTATGGTGCCCTGGCATTAGTTAAATAGAGAGGATAAAAACCATTCACCATCACACATAGCATGCATATAGACAGAAAGCTGGCAATTCAACTGCAGAAGTCCTGGGACAGACCAAATGATGGGAATTTGTTTAGCAAGTTTCTGTGCCAGACCAAGTCAAAAGCTTTGGAGATTGCAACCACTTGAGATCCACCAGACTTCTCCATGGCATTTGTTCAGAGAAATGGTATATGTGAGCAGATCTCCTGTCGATTGGCAGTGACAGAATCCATATTGGTGGTCATTTATTAGCTGGGTGCCTTCGAGGAGTGTAGAAGTTGGGAATTGATGGTTCTCTCCATTATTTTAGACAGAACTCAGGTGAGTGAGATTTGTGGTAATTTGATGGCAGTGATTTGTCACTCCCTCTTTGGAGTAAGTAAGGGAGTATATACAAACAACATAGGATAGGAGTCAGTTCTGGTGCACAAACCATCAAGGCCAGGAGACTTTTTTGTGTCTAATTTGGACAATATTTTCTGATCTCTTTCTGGCAAAAGGATATGGCATTGCATACTAGGCATCTGGAATGTTTGGGAGACATTTATTATGGTCAGTTATGCATGCATTGGAGGCAAAGTGTGAAGCCAGAAAATTGGCTTTTTCTGTGGGTTATGATGCAATAAAGCCATCTGGGTGATGGGAATAGTGTTGGGCAAAAGCTACAATCAATTGCTTTGACAAAAGACTAAAAGGCTCAGCTGCTGTTTGGAGGCTGCATGTTTCCTGTTTTTTGCTCTTTTAAAAATGGTTTTGGAAGAATTACAGTGGTATCTCTCTAATCCGAATTAATAAAAACCGTGCTCGTTCGGATTCCCCAAGAGACAACAATAACTAGTGTTCAAGACAAAAATAATCAGATTCTAATGGTACATCAATTTAATTCTGTAAATAAATGAAGCAACTGATAGAAAAAAAAAAAAACTACTGTACTTTAATGTAAAACTTAAAAAATAATACAGTACATAAGTTTATTTTAGTAATAAATTTAGTTTGTCAATGTACCTGTATTGTTGAGGATTCTGGTTTAATAAAATTGCATAGTTCAGTACATAACTTAATTTCTGTAAAAAAAAAATATCACTTTCTTGTACATAACACAAAAAAAAGTTTTTTTTATTTCTTTGTAAAAAAAGTCAGTTATTTTCTTTTGCTGAAAAAAACTAAATTTTTTTCAGCAAATCAATGCTATTTCTCGGAGCTGCATTAGCAATAAAATTTTGTGGAATGGCGTATCATTCTGCTTAGCCCATTCTGTACACATATTAAAACTGTCAATTGCCTCTTCATGTTTTATTTTTTTTCTTCAAGTTCTTTATCGTCATCATCATCTTCTAATTCATTCTCTAGCATCATATTTATAATTTCAGCATCTCATTTGATTTCGAATTCACTTTCAGTTCTACCTGTAATCCATTCCGTAACATCTGTTTGTGAAATTTCGACATGTGGATTTATATTTTTAACCAAATTATGCACATTTTGATTTTCCTCTTTTTGTGTATCACCGTAGTTATACTGTATTGTGATAATAATAATAATAATAGTTAAAATAATAATTATTAAATAAAAATAATATTACACAAAATAACAATACGTAATAAATAAAACTTTTTTTTTTCTTTCAAACCACAGTTCGGATTACTGGAGGTTTCGGATTAGCGAGATACCACTGTAATAGTTTTCTTGCATCTATTTCAGGCTTGAGTATAAACACTAAAGGAGGATGGAGTTCTTAATGTAAGCCAGTTGTCATATGCTTGATTTTTTATTTGTACAGTTGGCATATCTTTTGGAGAACCAGGACTTAGGGGGCAGCAGTTCAGAACACTGTGTGGAATGTATGTTTCCATGCTAGTAAGGATTATTTTGGTGATACATTCAGTGCATATGTTTAGGTTGGAAAGCTAGAAACAATAGTCCAACCATGGGAATGAGGAATAGAAGTCACAGAGGCTGTCCCACTTGGCATTATTATAATACCAAACTACTCTTGTATGGGAGTGGTTTTGTAAGTATTCTTGTATAGGGGAAGAAATGAGCACTAGATTGTGCTTGGAGTTACCTAAGGCCCACTGCATTCACTGTATTTGAAGGGATGCACGGTGTTTGTGGAGTGGTTAGGGTTATCTGGTATTCTGGTTGGCATGTAAACAATTTGTGTAAAGTTGTTACTGATGGCATATGTTTCAGCATCTCTGCCTGCTAGATCTGTACAACTGGAGGAGGAAGCCAGTTGAGGTTGTGGACATTAAAAGCTCATAGGAGGATGATTTTTCTGTTAAGGAAGTGTGACTGGAGAAAATCAGTGTTTATGAAGAAGAAATTAAAGAGTCCGAGTGGTTGGTATCATTAGGAGAGCAGTAGAGACAGCTAATGAATGTGACTGACTGTGGAAGGGAGATCTTCAACCAAAGAAGGTCCAAGTTGGGCAATTCTAGTTCAGTGCTCTCTGGCAAGGTATGTCAGAGCAGACGTGTAGATTCCATCCTTCTGTCAAAAGGAGTTAGTGTGTAGTTTGGAAAGTTAACATGAATAGTATTGGGGGGGGGGGGGATTTGAGTTTTTGCCAAGAAACTTAAATTTCACCTCATGAATAATATAATTTGAAAGAAAGTTATTGATCAAAAACTAACTAAATATTGTGCTAGATATCTTGTATATTCCTTGAGGATGTGCACCAGAAAATGGTAGTACTGCTGTAATTCCTTTTATATAAACATGGTAAGGAAATAGAAAATGTAAAATGAAAGGAAGCTAGCTGAACAAGTCACCTACAATCCTAGTAACTTTTTTTTTTTAGTTATTCAGCTAGTATTAAAAATAAAAAAGGATGAGTATGAAAGAATAAACCTAGTTGCTTTTGTTAGTGCTAGGACACCAATAGCAGAGACGAGAGAATCTAATGGAAATGTGTAGCGACTATTATCAGCAAAATATATAACTTTGATGCTAATATGCTAATCAGAGACCTGAAGGTGGCTTGAAAAGCACAGTACTTCAGCAATGCCTCTAGAATAGGGATTTCTGGACTATCTGCCACTATGCTCTTAAGGCTAATAGTCTTTTGCAGGCAGGACTCACATAAAGAAGAATAAGACTGAAGGACTAAATGAACATCCCCTTGTGTATATTAAGAAATATATAGAGGAACTAAGAGAGTGCCGTTGACAAGTTTATTAAACAGCAGACTGGTCAACATTTTATCATAGTAAAAACTAACTAAACAGAGAAAAAAAATAAATGCAAGTTTCATGGATTTTGCATAGGCATCAGATATATATTGCATGGCAAGTTAGTATTAAAATTAGGCGAATGAATAGTAGTAATGGGAACTTAGCAGCATTACATTATTGGCCCATGATATCAAGGACTTATGAGGGAGATTGCCTCAAAATTGGAGTGTTAACAAGTATCCTAGGACCTTTCTTGGCCACTGTTAATTTGTATTGACAATATCAGGCAAACTTTATATTGGTATTTGATTATTATCTAAAGTGTAAAAATTGCCTTTAAGAAATAAATGAATGCAATATTATGCAGTGTAAGTAGAGAATCTTATTTGATATCATTTCAGAACCATTTCAATAGGCAGGCATTGCAGACAGGCATGGTAAAAGTTGGTTACGAAGGATAAAGCAATATAGTCATTGAATATCCATTAAATTCATGTAATTCTGTTAGGTAGCTAGGCAAGGATGGTGATGGTTAAAGAATTGAACTTGAGAGATTTTAAAGTCGCCTGGAGGACTACTGCCATATTAAGAAGAATGTAACTATGCCTTGTAAGAGTCCTGACAAGCCATATCTGTGCTGTCTGTGAATCTTGCCACTAAGATATATATAAGATATAGAAGATATACAGTAGCCCCTTCCCTTTATCCACAGGGGATACATTCCAAGACACCCTGCAGATAGTACTGAATCCCATATATACTATGTTTTTCCTATACCTAAATACCTATGATAAAGTTTAATTTATCATTGCTCATCATAGCAAACACTTATTTTGAGCAAAAACCAACCACACAATACACATGGGAAAGTTTGGAATGAAGATACAAAAATCAATTAGACTATTGTAATTAGTAAATGTTACTTCAATGGAATATGGAACTCAAAGGTGATGCCAAGTGCTGACTGTCAATCTGATCATAGACTGGTCTTAATGAAGATGAATATTCACCTGAAAACAATACAATTTAAAAGAAGTCAACCCCTAAAATGGATCTGCAAATGATGCATAATCCGATAATAAAATCAAAATTTAATGAAAATATTTCAGAACTGCTGTCTGCATGGCTGCAAAACGAAAATGAACCCTCTCAGTAGAATTGACTACAAGCAGCTAACATAACATCTGCTAAAAACCACATCAATAAACAAGAAGAAAGAAAGAAAAAAAGTATGGATAACTCGAGAGGTAATCAACCTTATTGATGAAAGAAGAACATGGAAAAGGGGAGCAAATGAAGAAGAAAGGTTAAGATATAAAACTTTGCATAGAAGAATCCAACAGTTATATAAAAGATTGAAAGAAAACTGGATAAATAGTACACTGAGATAGAAGAATTACAAAATAAGAACAGAACCAGGGAAGCATTCCTGAAAGTGAAAGAACTTAATGGAAAAACAAAACATACACAGTCTAATAACATCAAGGACAAAGATGGAAACATACTCATTGATAAGGAAAAGATAAATGGAAGATGACTGGAGTACTTAACAGATCTCTATGATGATAATTGTAACATGCTTGATGATTCATGACACCTTAAGTTAAACATAACAGATACCACTCCTCCCACAAGAAAGGAGGTAGAACACGTAATTAAGAATCTTCCTAATAATAAATCCCCTGGGTGTGATAATATTCCGGCTGAGCTGCTGAAAGCTTTGACTGGCAATAATAACAACTATTTAATGGGGTGCTTAAGGGTCAAAGCTGTATAACTGAGAGAAGACCTCCACATAGCTTTTAAAGGAATGCGGAGAACTGACCAGGGCTTCTGACCTAATGTCCAATCCTCACCTTCTCGTGGTGCACCCTGTTGGGTATCTACCTAGATACTGAACGAACGAGGATAGGCTGGCAATTTGGGATTTAGCCGACCAAATTGTATTCTTATTTGCATAATCCATAATATAAAATGATGGTACAGCATGACAGAATACCATGCCGGCTGGGGGCGTCGCCCAGGTAAACAAGACTCACGTTGTTTTTGTCAGGGAACTAGGGCAAACAGTGTAAAGTCAGCTACTGGAACAAATCCTAAAACGCACCCCAACTCAACATCCCCAGAGTTAAAGATTGGTACTATCAACATAAGAAGCCTGAATGGCAAAGAATGGAGCTAGCTGAAGAATTAGATAAGTACCAGATCAACATAATAGGTGTGACTGAAACAAAAAAGACCAGAACTGGTGAGATCTTTCTGAACAATAAATACAAAATGTTATACTCAGGCAATGACAATCAAGGAAAAGAAGGAGTGGCTATAGTATTCAACACAAAATACGAGGCTAATCTTCTTGAATGGCAGGCAGTCTCAAGTAGAGTGATGTGGGCAAATATCAGAATGGGGAATTGGACAATGAGACTTATTTGTGTCTATGGTCCCACAGAAGGTTCTACTAAGGTAAAAGTGGAGGAATTTTTTGATGGTTTAGAAAAAGCAACTGATACAATGAAAAAGGAAAAGTTGATCCTTGTTGGGGATCTAAATAGCAGAGTAGGAAATGATTGTCAGACAAACATTTCAGACAAATATTTTGGGAAAATTTGGAGAAAAGAGCAAAGCTAATAATAATGGCAAATACCTGTTGGATTTCTGGTCAGGACATGGACTGGTTATTACTAACACCATGTTCCAACATAAAAATATGCACAAATTCACATGGAGAGAAGAGTTAAGGAATAAGAAAAGTCTCATTGACTATGTTATTGTTAATAGTGATGTTTTCTCCCTGGTGCAGGATACCAGAATATACAGAGGATTTGAAATTGGAAGTGATCACTTTTTAGTCTTGAGTAGAATAAAATTGAATTTCATATTGAAAAGAATAACATATAAGAAAGTTTTAAAGTGAATAAAAGTTGAGCAGCTCTCAGATGTGAACTGTAGACTAAAATACACAAAGATTATTGAAGAAAAAATGAAAGAGTTTGAGAACAGTAACCAAACCTTAGAGATTCAGTGGCAAGCCTTGAAGAAAACCCTGATTGATTCAGCCAGAGAGGCATGTAGTGAGACTGTCTGCAAGGATAGAAAAATCAGAACTACATGGTGGACACAGGAAGTTAAAGAGGCAGTGAAGGTAAAGAAGAAAGCATATCAAAAGTTCCTGCAAATAAGTCAGCTTTTGCTTTTAGAGAATACAGAGACAAATGTAAGAAAGCGAAACACTGTGTAAAACTAGCTAAACAAAAGTCATGGGAGGACTTTGGCAAGAACATAGAAAATAAATATCAAGAAGGTGGTAAGATATTCTGGAGGTTGTTGAAGAAGCTTAGGAATGGAGGAAAGAGTGCTGTAAAAGGAGTTAGAAATGATAAAGGTGATATGAAAACGTGAGAAAAAGATATCCTTGAAGTATGGAGTAATTACTTTCAAAAATTGCTAAATGAAACAAGCAGTGATAGCACAGTGGTAAAAAAAAAACACTCAACAGGCATACAGTCAGGAATACATATATGCATACTTGAAGTAGAAAAAACCATCAAAGGCTTGAAATGTGGAAAGGCAGCAGGAGTAGATGATATTCGACCAGAAATGCTGAAATATGGTGGTATAAAAATCTTACAGTGGCTGCACTGCATAGTTCAGAAAGCCTGGACAGAGGGATGAATTCCTGATGATTGGAGTAGAGCTCTAATACCTACCCATATATAAAAAAGGTAAATAAAACTGAATGTGAGAATTACAGAGGTATTTCCCTACTGAGTGTTCCTGGCAAGATCTATGCAAGTATACTTGAGAAACGGTTGGAAAGAATTGTGGAAGAAAAGAATGGTGAAGAACAAGCTGAATTCAGGAATAGAGTGTGTCAGGATCAGATCTTCACTTTACGACAAATAGTTGAGAAAGCATAGGAATATAACAAAGATCTGTATTTAAGTTTTGTTGATCTGGAAAAGGCATATGACAAGGTGCCAAGAGAGAAGCTATTCAATACGCTACAGTTAAATGGTGTCAATGGGGTTGTAATTGAGTTGTAAGTCAGCAGTTAGAATTGAAGGAAGTACAGGAAGATGGTTTAATGTTAAATCTGGTGTGAGACAAGGATGTACATTATCCCCTCTGTTATTTATTATCTATATGGATCACATTATGAAGGAAAGTGGTATTAAACATGATATCAAAATTGGAGATGTTAATGTCAGCTCTTTGCTTTATGCGGATGATGTTATACTTCTAAATAAATCTGCTACAAGTCTGCAAGATTCTCTGACTAAATTGAATAACTATTGTAATAGATATGGTATGAAGGTCACCAATAAAAAGACAATGAAAATAGGCAGAATCATTGAAAATGTCAACTGTGTTGTGAATGGAGAAACTGTGGAACAAGTAAAACATTTCAGCTACTTAGGCATGATTTTTAGTGAAGATGGTAAATTCAATATAGAAATAGACAACAGAATCATGGTATTGTATGGTAGGTAGTCAATTGAATAAATTCATATGGAATAAGAGAGAAATTAGTTGGAACACTAAATTAGCTGTATACAAGAGAGTGTTCAAATCAGTTTCATCTTATGGATCTGAGAGCTGGGTCAGAAGTAAAACACTTGACCAAAGACTACTAGAGACCGCAGATATGAGAGTCCTGAGAAAGATTAGAGGCGTTAACAGATGGCATCAATGCCAATGTCATATTAAAAACGAGGATATTAGGAAAGAACTTGACATTGTCAGCATACAGGAATGCGTTAGCAGAGCTAATCACTTGAAAGAAATTGGAACATTTACACATGCTTCATTGACTTTCAGAAGGCTTTTGACCAGTTAAAACATACTAAAATGTTCAATATATTAAATAAATTAGACATAGAGGATCATGTGGTATGGTCACTAACAGAATGAGGGAGGAAAGATTAGCAAAACAAGTGTTCTCTGCCAGGTTGGCTGGAAAACGACCGAGGGAGACCAAGATATAGGTGCATTAATACGATACAAAGTGCCTTAGATGATAGAAATATAAGATCTGATAATGGAGTCTTGACAAGTAACAGACTGATTTGGAGGAAAATCGTGGATAGGAAGTTAGTAATGACGTAAATTTTTCATGTAGTACTATCATATCCTGTACACCCGTTGAGGGTACATGGCAGGAATTTGATGATGATAGTGGAATCCATTCAGGACATCTGTAAAACAATACAATTACCTGAAGTTTTTACAACATCTATATGCATATTAATTCCAAAGAAACATAATGCACAAAATTGCGAGGATTACACTACTGTGAGCCTAAATATCCCATGCATCTAAAGTTTGTTAACAATGGTTAAAATAATAAATTGAAAGAGCCTTAAGCTGTGAATTGAGTGAACAACAGAAAGGCTTCAGAAGAGGAATGGGAACCATTAATGCTATCCTGGAACTAAAAATACTAATAGAAAGATCACTTGAAAGAAATTGGAACATTTACACATGCTTCATAGACTTTCAGAAAGGCTTTTGACCAGTTAAAACATACTAAAATGTTCAGTATATTAGATAAATTAGACATAGAGGATCATGTGCTTAAGATTATAAAAATTATTTACACCAAACAGAAAATGCAGCTGTTTAACGATGAGACTTCTGTAGTGAAAATAAAAAGAGGAGTTAGACAAGGTTGTATCCTTTCACTAAATCTATGTAATATCTATAGTGAGACAGTGATGAAAAAGATTGAAAAACAAAAAAATAGGAATTAGTATCAATAGTATAAAAAACAACAATCTTAGATATGCTGATGGTGCCATTCTAATAACAGAAACAAATTAATCAAATTACTGCAGCTACTAATTGAAGAAGATAAAGAATCTGGATTAGATATTAATGCAAAAAAGACCAAATTTATGAAAATCTCAAAAGAAAGCAGATTGAGCCAGAAATATACATAAACAATATGAAAATTGCAGATGGAAAAATGCAGATGGAAAGCAAGATAAAGAAATAAAAATAAGAACAGCCATAGCTAAAGATGCATTCTGGAAAAAAAATGAAGATCTGCTCAGAAGTTCTGTGAGTATCGAGACAAAGAAAAGAATGATAAGAACATTAGTGTGGCCAATTTTCACATATGGAAGTGAGACCTTGATATTCAAGAAGAGAGTAAGGCAACAGATAATGGCCTTTGAAATGTGGCGTTATAGGAGAGCTCTGAAAATCGCATGGACAGAACATGTGACAAATACAGGTGTCCTACAGAGAATGAGAACACAGAGATATTTATTTCAGGCAATGATCCAGAGAAAGATGTGATTGGCAGGACATGTACTAAGAGATTCAGCAGGACAGAGGATACTAACAGTTTTAGAAGGAAAAATTATGGGAAAAGGATCAGTAGGCAAAAAACGAAGAAACATGGCTTGAAGATATTAGATCATGGACAGGATCACATGGCTATGCAGAAATAAAAAGGAAAGCCACCAACAGGGAGAACTGGAAGGACATAGTGCTGCACCCTCTCACTGAGGAAGCTACATGAAGAAGAAGAAAGTTTAATTTATAAATTAGGCACAGTAAAAAATTAACAACAATAACATAATAAAATAGAACAATTATAACAGTATACTGTAGCAAGAGTGAATGTGAATGGAATCTTAGTAACCTCTGCATATGTTTTTAATTCTTTATTATTTTCTGAAGTCGAATTTTCACATTTTCACTTAAAAGAAAGCACTTTACAGCTTCTCTTTTACATATCCAAATTGTCAGCATCACCATTCTTGCACTTCGTGACTTTATAAAGGTAAAATAAGGATTACTTGAACACAAGCACTGTGATACCATAACAATTGAGCTGAGAACTACTCGGAACAGCGCACAATTTAAAACTTATAAATTGTCTATTACTAAAAGAAAGAGCCATATGGCTTCATTTCAGCTATGTAAAATTACGTAGGCAAAGTGGATATTAGATCCAACATTATATCAAAGCTGAACGTTTGCAGAAACTATGAAAGTTTCGCAAGTTGACCTGAGAGCTTACGAGAATACAATCCTTGAGTTGCCTTAGCTATTTAAGTCAAGTAGTGCAAGCTTAGGCAACTCAGGGATGCCGAGGATTGTATTCTTGTAAAGTCAACTTATGAAACTTTCATATTTCCACAGACATTCGGCTTTGAAATAATGTTGGATCTAATATCCGCTTTATCTATGTAATTATAAATTATTTATTTCTGGAATTTTCCATTTAATATTTTCAGACTGCGGTTGACTGCAGATAGTGAACCACCAGATAATGGGGGCACTATGGTAAATGTATGAGTAATGATAATTATCTTGCTAAGTACTATTTTAGATACTACTTTTAAATATATCAGATGATCAGTTTTTTTTTTTTTTAATGTGATCTTGCTCATAAAAAGTTGTAACTTGTCATACCCACGGAAACTGGGTGGTTTTGTAAACAGGTTGCTATTGCTATGGCTGTCTATTTATGCTGTATTATTTGATTCCTATTCTTGGTTCTATCTCTTACTCTACCTTCCATGCCTCTATATTCTTATCCTGAGAGCACTAGAAATTTATTTGTTAAGGTGTGCCACCAGGCCTCCTTGTGGTATAAGAACAAACAGTACTTCCAGTAGGGCCTAATCTAAACACAAATCCTCTCAATCAAATTACAGTCGTGGCTTTCTATGCGTTCCTTATCTTAACGATCATTTAGTTCCCCACTCACAGGATCGAGTTTATTTCGAAACAGTGCATTGCATATTAAAGATCAGGCAGTACTCATTGAATATAAATAACAAGCATGTTTATTAAATACTTAGACTGAATATACAATACATGCAATAGGGAAGTTGCTTCTTATATCTTTAACTTAAGCTACACTCTATATGACATACTTCTACAGCATACTTCCACAATTATGTAACATATCTTACAAAATTACTGCAATATAATTTATGACTCCTATTTTAAGCAAACTAAATTAGAACAGAATCACTATGGTAATTTCCTGTAATTATGCAGCATAAAGCCTTAGAATTCCTTGCAATTAACAATTAAACATTTTGACCAATCACTTCTTAGGAATTTGCTATGCTCTGATCCATACACTTAATAATTCCAACCATAAAATTGCATTAATTATTTTCAGGCTATGACTATCTTATCACATTAAACTTAGCAGTCCATTAAGGTCTCTTACCTCACATACAAAAATAATATAAACAATTGACTCACGTGAATTCTTTTTGCCTTTAGTGCACTTCTTCACTATGGGCTCGGAGTCCTTAGTTTCCTTTTCCATCTTGGGTTTTGAGTTCTTTCCTTAGAGGTTTACAGAGCACTGGCATTTCATTTGGAACAATTGGCAGGTCTTGAACGTGATTTCCTTGCGTCTTGGAGCTTCGGGCAAAGAAGGTTCATGCAGATTCATACAGAGCACATGCAGATTTGTCTGATTGGCAACGCATCGGGTCTGGCTCGGCTGCTTTCTCCGTAGTTAATCGCTTCTGGTAACCGGCATTTTTAATCTGGACGATTTGCCGTGGATCGACCTCCACCTCGTTACCTCCTTTCGACTTCTCTCTGTTCTAGCCAAAACTGTCGACCCCCTTTAGTTGATGATCCTTTCCTTATATTCGGTCTTTTCTGGAACCTTTGGTTAAGGATTGAAATCCCCGTACCTTCCCGCGCAAACTCTGGATATTTAGTTTTTGGAACCCCAGATATTTCCTCATGACTTTCTTGATCTAAAATTTCCGCTGACTTTTCTTTTCTCCCCTTTCGTATGTTTTTAATCCGTTTTACCGGACTGTGGAATTTATGTTCGATTCTTTCCACCCCTTTCTCCACTGACCTCGAAGGTCACCTAAGACTGAACTTGTAAACAAAAGGGCTCTCTTACGCTTTAATCAGAGCACTGACATCAAAATAACCTTCCGATGGCAAGGCATTGCCCTTGGCTTTACTATTTTAACATTCTTTTTTATGTGAGGAGCAAACTAATTCCCTTTGGGCTTTATACATAGGCTTTTAGTATTCTATTTACAATAACAACCAAAAGTTATTTTTACAAGTTTTTCTGAATGTTACCTCTGTAAAAGTCGATGCAATAAAAAATATAAAAATTTACCCTGCATCGAATTTTACAGTTTATATAATCCATAAGCCCTGCTGTTTTTTTAAAGACTATTTTAACGTAATGATAGTAACATTCAAGCCATTACAATTCATTACGTTAAAAAATTAAAAACATTTATTTCAGTATTTTATTCATTATCTGCGTATCGAACAGACCAATGGAAATGACTCGATCAAAATTGTGATATGTATCTGTTTGCAAATATTTATATACACTTTGGGACTTATCCAACCAAATTGTACTTTTTGTTGGCTTAAACGACAAATGCATATGATGGTACAACATGATGAAATTTCATGCTGGCTGGGGTGTCGTTAAACAATGCCTCTGCTGTTTTTGTCAGGGAACTAGAGCAAACAGTGAAAAGGCAACTTCTATAACAAGCTCCGACTCCACATCTATGAAAAGAATAAACCTAATATCAAAAGAACTGAAGATAGGAACCACTAGTATAAGGAGTATTAATGGAAAGGCATCAGGCAACAATGATCAAGGAAAGTGAGTAGCAATAGCATTTAACACTGAACATGAAGATGAACTCCTTGATTGGAAAGCAGTTTCAAGTAGAGTTATGTGGGCAAACTTAATGGGGAAATGGACAATGAAACTTATTTGTGCCTATGGTCGCACAGAAGGTTCTTCTAATAAAGAAGCGGAGGAGTTTTTTTGAGTCATTAGAACAGGCAGCTAACATAAAGAAAATGGAAAAAGTGATCCTTGTTGGAGACCTGAACAGCGGAGTAGTATATGAATCTTACCAGGCATAATAATGGTAGGTATTTGCTGGACTTCTGCTCAGGACATGGACAAGTCATTACTTAACACCATGTTTCAACATAAAGATGTTCACATGGAGAGAAGGCACAAGAAATAAAAAAAGCCTCATTGTTGATAGTGATATCATAAAAACTGGTTAAGAATACAAAAATGTACAGATGATTTGAAATTGGAAGTGACCATTACTTAGTACTAAGCAGGATAAAGATATATCGCATTGAAAAGAACAGTAAACAGTATATAAGAAATGCTTAAAAAGAATTAAAGTTGAGCAGCTTTCATGGGTAAATTGTAGATTCAACTATGCAAACATTATTGAAGAAAATTTGCAGTAGTTTGAAAGCAAAAACCAAACCTTGTACTCTTAGTGGCAAACTATGAAGAAGACATTGATTCAGCTAGGGAAGTATGTGGTGAAGTTGTAATCAAGGATAGAAAAATAAGAACACCATGGTGGAGACACAAGAAGTTAAAGAAGTAGTCCAAGAAAACAAGAAATCATACCTAAAGTTTCTAGCAAATAAGTCAGCAGATGCCCTAAAAGAATACAGAGAAAAATGTAAGCAAGCTAAGCTATGTAAAAGTAGCTATACAAAAGTCATGGGAAGACTGGCAAGAGTCATCATCATCATGCTTGTCAAGGATTTAGGCCTAGAGTGGCTTGTTTTGGTAATCTTCCTTTTTTCATTCTTGTAATGTGTTCCATCCATTTACGTTTATATATTTTAATTTTTTTCTATTACTGATTCCAGGTTTAATTCTTTCATAATTTCTTCATTTCTTTTGTGATCGAATACAGTATAATTTGCAGTTTTTCTCAAACCTCATTTCAGCTGTTTGTCTTTTTGTTTTATTGTCCAGATTTCACTTCCATACAATAGGACTTGTAGTGCTAATGTATTGTATACTTTTAGTCTGGCTTATTTCTGTACTAGGTTAGGTCTAAATATCGAATTAATTACACCTGTTATTTTTAAATATTTTGCAATTTTTAGGTTTCATTATTCATTTTCATATGTAGTCATACATCCTAGGTAGTTAAATGAATTCACATGTTCTAAAAATCTTACCTAATACTATTTTAGTTCTTACTGGATATTGTCCTTTAAAGCCATCGTTTTTGATTTTTCTGTTGATATTATCATTCCATAATCTTTGGCTATCTCGTTTAACTTGCAAAAAGATATTTTTAATTTATCTTCAAAATTTATAATTATTATTTGGTCATTTGCAAAAAGGAGTGTTTAAGTTCACAGTAAGAGAAAGTTCTTGATGGAAATTTTGATTCCATTTTATTATTATTTAATTTATATAAATATTAAAAAATTGCTGAAAGGGAACATCCCTGTCAGACTCGTTGGTTTATCTCTCATATATGATAGCTCATGATTTTAATCTTATTTGTATTTGATTATTTTCATATATACTTATGATAGCTTTTAGAATATTATTTGGTATTTGTCTTTCTTTTAATATGTTAAATAAAATGCTTCTTTTAACTTTGTCACTTGCTTTTTCAAAGTCAATAAATGTTATATGTGCTTCTAAATTGTATTCTCTTCTCTTCTCTGTTATTAATTTTAGGCAAAAGGCTGGGTCTATACATGATGGCCCCTTTCTAAATCTATTCTGTACTTCTAAAATAATATTTTTTTATAAATAAGGTTTTCAGAATATTTTTAGTTTGTTATTTAAAATTCTGCTATATATTTTGTAACAGGGATTTAGAATACTTATACCCCTATAATAGGGGTATAATATCTCGGGACCCTGTAACCCCTAGAGAGCGCGTCCCCTGGGTGGCGGATAGAGGAGCCCACCATGTGTGTGTGTATATATATATGGTGGGGTGGTCCGAATATACTGAATAAGGACTCGTGGACCAACAGGGCCATAAGGGGCAATCATCTTGATTGTAAGGGAAGCGGCACTCCCATGGACCCTAGCTGGATCTATCCTCTCCTTCTTCTACTTTGAGGAAGACCCACTTACTTTAATCTTTCCTATAAGGCCTTATCAGCCAACTCTTCTTACTTTATGACCCTTGTGCGAGTACTCGAGGGCCATGGGGTCTTTTCATTTCTGGACTTACAACTATGTCCTCTCTATAAACCTTACTATATTTCTTCTATAATCTACCCTTTCCCCTTCAATATACCCTATTCCTCCTATGGGTTTAAATTCGGAAAAAGGCGAGTTCAGAAGCCTTAAGGTAGCAGCCCTACCACTGAATTATTCCATCGTCAGGCTAGTCCCCTGACATGGAGAACATAACAATACTTGTAAGCTGACAGAAAAAGATAATCGGATTGAATCTATGGGAAACGACCCTGGAATGGAAAAGGGACAACGAAAATGGAAACGACAAAATATAATACACATAGCAAACTGGAATGTAAGAGGAATAGCATATAAAGAAATAGAATTAGACCAGTTATTAAATGAAAGAAATTTTAAAATAGCAGTAATCACTGAAACAAAAAAGAAATTAAAAGGAACTATGAGAACTGAAAATTTTAATGTGATATACAGTGGAGTCGACAGAGACCAAAGAGCACAAGCAGGAGTCATGATTTGGATTCATAACTCCCTTTCAAAACAGTAAAAACATTATAAATTATGGAATGAAAGAATAATAGAAGCTAGAATAAAAATAGATAGAGGCTATTTAACAATAATTGGTTTATATGCCCCAGAAGAAGGAAGAGAACAGGATAATATTGATTTTTATAATCAGCTACAAAACATATATAATAAAATAAATAATAATGATTACATAATTTTAGCAGGAGACTTAAATGCAAGAATTGGAAACACGAAAATTAATAATAATCATGAAGGTTGTTTTCTTGATCATAAATTAGTAAATAATAATATTTGGTTAACCGATCAAGTGTTGATCAATTTTATTAATTAACTGAACCAACTAGTTTCGCCACACTTATCTGTTGACTTCTTCAGGGCACTTACATATAGGTTTAAACACTCTCACAATTATGCGTAACTGCAAAACTGACTAGAATAATTACAAATAAAATAGTATCGAACGTGAGTGAAACACGTATCGCGTGTACAAGATCAGCTAGCTGTTGCTGAGGAACCTTCTGTAGTTTGTATTAAAGTTCATTTCTTCCGTTTTTAAGGCTCTGATTAGGGTTTTCCATATCTCTGGCAGTATTAGGCCTTGATTTCTGTTAAGGTTCACAGTAGAACAGGCGACTGTGGCAGCTTCTTTGAACATTCTTGAATGGTAATCTTCCTCTAAGTAAGGGGAACAGCTTTTGTCCCACTCGATGACATGGTTAGTTCTGGGATGATACAATCAAAGAAATAATCAAAAAGAAAAAAGAAGCGTATCACAAATGGTTAAGCAGTAAAAGATTAGAAGATGAAATAGAATATAAAAGAATAAGAGCCTTAGCTAAAAGAGAAGTCAGAAAAAGACATAGAGAATCATGGAATAAATTTGTTTCTAATTTAGAACATGATTTATATAAAATAAGACCCAATGTATATAAGATTTTGAAACACCTAAATGCAGATACCAAAGAAAACATAAAATTAAACACTGAATTGAAATTAGAAGAATTTCTAAATTACTACACAGAACTGTGGACAGACAAATATTTTAAAAAAGACAACTGGTAAACAATTAACGAAAATGAAAAGGAAATAACTGAAGAAGAATTAGAAATCAGCCTGAAAGAAACAAGAAACGGAAAATCACCTGGAGAAGATAAGCTAGGTTCAGAACTATATAAATATGCAGGAACAAGATTCAAAGGAAGACTCTTATTATTTTTAAATAAAATTTACTCAACTGGTATCCCCCCAATAGAATGGAAAAAAGTAATTGTGATTCCTATCTTTAAGAAAGGTAATAGAGGTGACCCTAAAAACTATAGAGGTATCAGTATACTAAATTCATGTTACAAAATATACAGCAGAATCTTAAATAACAAACTAATGAAATATTCCGAAAACTTTATTCTAGAGGTACAAAATGGATTTAGAAAAGGACGATCATGTATAGACCCAGCCTTCTGCCTAAAATTAATAATAGAGAAAAGAAGAGAATATAATTTAGAAACACATATTGCATTTATTGACTTTGAAAAAGCATTTGACAAAGTTAAAAGAAACATTATTTAACATATTAAAAGAAAGACAAATACCAAATAATATCCTAAAAGCTGTCACAAGTATATAAAAATAATCAAATACAAATAAGATTAAATCATGAGCTATCATATACAAGAGAGATAAACCAAGGGGTTCGACAGGGATGTCCCCTCTCAGCAACTCTTTTTAATATCTACTTAAATGAAATAATAATAAAATGGAGTAAAAATTTACATCAAGGAATTAAACTTTCACCTACAGTTAACTTAAACACTCTCCTCTTTGCAGACGACCAAATAATAATTACAAATTCTGAAGATAACTTACAGAAAGCTATTTTAAATCTAAATGAGATATCCAGAGATTATGGTATGATAATATCAACGAAAAAATCAAAAACTATGGCCTTTAAAGGACAAGATCCAGCAAGAACTAAAATAGTATTAGATAACAAGATCTTAGAACAGGTGAATTCATTTATCTACCTAGGATGTATGATTACTTATGAAAATGAAAAAGATATAAACATGAAAATTGCAAAATATTTAAAAATAACAGGAGTAATTAACTCTATATTTAAACCAAACCTAGTTCAAAAACAAACCAGGCTAAAAGTATACAATACATTAGCCCTACCGGTCTTAATGTATGGAAGCGAAATCTGGACAATAAAACAAAAAGACAAACAAAGATTAACAACAGCAGAAATGAAGTTTATGAGAAAAACTGCAAAGTATACCCTATTTGATCACAAAAGAAACGAAGATATTATGAAAGAATTAAACCAAGAACCAGTAATTGAAAAAATTAAAAAATATAAACATAGATGGATGGAACATGTTCAAAGAATGAAAACAGAAAGATTACCAAAACAAGCCATTAGGAAAAAGAAAACCAGGACGTCCTCTTAAACGATTCAACGATGACTTCTAAGGCCGGAACAGGCCATACTAGGCCTAAATCCTTGATACGTATGATGATGATACCCCTATAATTTTTAGTCATCTCTACTACCTTTTTTTTAAAGACAGGGATCACAATTTCTTTTTTCCATTCCATTGTTTGGTAGATTACCTGTTGAATAGATTTTAATTTAAAATAATAGTAGTCTTTCTTTGAACCTTATTCCTGCATATTTATATAATTCTGAACCTAACTTATCTTCTCCAGGTGATTTTCCATTTCTTTTTTCTCTCAGGCTGATTTCTTATTCTTCTTTAGTTATTTCATTTTCATGAAATGTTTGCCAGTTATCTTTTTTAAGATATTTATCTGCCCGCAATTTTGTATAGAAATTTAGAAATTCTTCTAATTTTTTAATTCAGTGTTTAATTTTGTTTTCTTTAGTATCTGTACTTAAATGTTTCAAAATCTTATATACATCAGATCTTATTTTATATAAATCATGTTCTAAATCAGAAACAAATTTGTTCCATGATTCTGTCTTTTTCTGACTTCTCTATTAGTGATGGCTCTTATTCTTTTATATTCTATATTATCTTCTAGTCTTTTGCTGCTTAACCATTTATTGATATGCTTCTTTTTTTTTTTTTCATTTTGATTGTATCATCCTATATCTTCAGTTTTTTATTTTTATTGAATTTTTTTGGTCTTTCCTACGCTTTCATTTGCTGATGTATTTAGTATTGTTTTTATATTAAGCCATTCTATTTCTTCATTTTTTTATTTTATCTAAATATTGGTTAATTCTTTGGTCATATAGCCATTGTATATTTGTGTCATTTAATAATCTAGTTTTATAAACAAATGTTTTAAATTTTATTTCTGTTCTTGTTATTTGTAGCTATTTAGGTGGTAATTTTATTTTAACGAGGAAGGTGATCACTACTTATTTCATATCCTCTGTGAATTCTGACATCTAAAGAGAATTTTGTCTTTTCATTTAAGATAAAATAATCTAATATTCATTTTCAACCTCTTGCTGTCCAAGTATATTTATGTGTCTTTATGTTTATAGACTTGGGGGAGACCACACTCCTACCAGGCACGTCCCCCAAATGGCAGATGGGGAAACCCAAATGGGTTACTCTGAATAAAGAGCTGTGGGCCATAGAATGTAGCACAAGCATGGTAAGCTGACTGCATTATTATGCCAGTAACTTCCATGAGCTGGCCAGTAACTTCCATGAGCTGGAGAAAGTCTACAAACCAAGATAGTGCTACTTCATACGGGACAGCCGGTGCGCTTACTTGAAGACCACATAGAGTAGGTGAGAAATCAGCAATGTGGTCAGCCAAGGACGTGAAACCCGTAGCCACCCTCAACATAAGATCACTACACTGACTTGGAAAATTGCAATTAGTCCAGGAAAATTTTAAAAGATTGAAATGGAGTATTTTAAGTTTATCAGAGACACATTGGTGCGGAGATGGATTCATGAATTTACCAGAAGGATGACTATACTTCTCGGGAAGAAAAGATAACATACACAGAGAAGGAGTTGCATTATTAATTGAGAAGAAACTTACACACTCAGTAATTGAAATAAAACCAGTGTCTCTTAGAATAATCACAGCCAAACTACAAGCAAAAGAAAAAGGTCAAACAATTAAAGTAATCCAAATATATGCACCAGACAGTAACCATTCAGAGTAAGAAATAGAAAATTTTTATGAAGAATTAAACAGGAAATAGGTAATTCCAAAAATAGAGAACTCATGATAGTGATGGGAGAATGCTAAAATAGGACAGCTCACAGCAGACAAAAAAGATGTGATGTGGAAATTTGGATACGGAGAGCTTAAGGACAGAGGAGAACAATTACTCCACTTCTGTAAAGCAAATGATCTAATGATTGCAAACACGTGCTATTAATGCCCTAATAATAAATATATATGGACATCCCCAGATGGTAATATAAAGAACTGCATAGGCTATATCATCATAAACAAACAATGCAAAATGTCAGTAAATAATGTATCAACATTAAGAAGCTTTGATTTCAACACTGACCGTGAAATATTAACTGCCAAAGTGAAAATAAAATTCAACAGGAAAAACAGTATCAGAAAAGAAGAAAACATCAACCTATCAAAACTAAAAGATAATTCAAGCAGAAGTCGATTTTTAGAACAGATGTGCTTGAAATTAAAACCCTCCATCTTCCAGAACAGTGGAAAATATTGGGAAGAAGGAAAAGAAACAGTGTTATCAATTGCAAAAGACACTCTTCCCAAATTTGTTGGTTTACAAAAACCAAAATAAACAGTGGATAACCCAAGAAATCATAGCTACAATAGAAGAGAAAAGAGAGGATTCATGAATTTTTGTAAACCAACAAAACAATGAAGAGAATAGAGAAAAATACAGAGCACTAAAAAATAAAGTTGATAACCTATGCAAAAAAGCCAAAGAAAAATGGTTAGAAGAAAAAGCTAAGAAATGCCAAGAAGCATACTAACAAAACAACCTTCCATGACACTATAAGAGAAATTACAAAGGAATTCTCAGCAAAAGTAGTAACAATGATAAACAACAAGATGACTGAAACTGGGAATATTGAAGATATAAGAAAAATCTGGTCAAGTTATTTTAAGACTATCTTTCACCAAGGAAACAAAACTACAATGCCAACAATAGAAGAAAATAACAACCACCCAAAAATTTTAAAAGTTAGATATGCAATAAAACAGATGAAAAACAATAAAGCACCAGGCATTGATACTACCCATACTGAACTGTGGTCATATGGAGGCAGCACATCAATAGAATATCTAACAACCCTATTCAATACAATACTACAAACAGGAGAGATCCCAGATGACTGGAGAACTGGAAAGATAATCCAAATTAACAATAAAGGCGATAAGAGACTGCAGAAATTGCAGACCAGTCAATTTACTCTCCCACACCTATAAAATATTCGTAAGAATTATACAAAATAGATTAAAAAACACCTATGAAGAACTGATAGGCATAGAACAAACTGATTTCCGAGGAAACTATTTAACAATAGACCAGATTTTCACATTGCACCAACTAGCAGAGCTCAGCTGGGAAGACCATAAAGAACTATATTGTTGTTTTGTGGACTTTAAACAAGCTTTCGATAGCATCAACAGAGAAACCCTTCTTAAAGTTCTACTAGAAAAAGCAATAGACAAATATATAATACAGTTCCTGATAAAATATTACTCTAAGACAAATGCAATAATTAAAAAGGACACACTCACAACAGAACCCATAGGGATCCAAATAGGAGTAATGCAAGGATGCCCATTATCCCCATGCCTATTCAACATATATCTAGACGAAGTTGTGAAGAAGGCAATAGACAATGAGCCTGGAATCAATGTCAATGGTTTAAACAAATAATATCAAATATGCGGATGACACCTCGTCCTTATGGCAAGAACCCCAAATGAACTACAAAGGTTGATAAACAAGCTAAATGAAACCTGTAAAACATATGACATGACAATAAATAGACAAAAGGGATGAAAATAGGGAGGAATAGAACTACCATCTCAGCCACCCTAAATGGAGAACAAGTAGACAACTTCATATATCTTGGATCAAAACTAACAGAAACAATAGATGAACTCGAAACAATCAAACACAGAATAGCAATAGGATGGACCACCGTGGGAAAATTACAGAAAATCTGGAAAACAAACAAGATATCTAAGCAAGTCAAAATCAAATTATATGAATCAGTAATTATACCAGCAGTCATCTATGGAGCAGAAGCGTGGACAGTTAAGAAAAGAGAGGAAATAAACTGCTGGCATCTGAAATGAAATGCTTATGAAAAATAAATAGAACAAGTTGGATAGAAAGGAAAACAAACAGCACAGTCAGATTAAGAATTAATATTGTATAAAAGACAATAATAGAAAAAATTAGAAAACAACTGAGATGGTTTGGCCACACTGTACTCATGGATGCAGACAGACTTCCTAACGTCCTAATCAGTACTTTTACAACTGAAAAAAGAAGACCTGGAGGACCAAGAATTGCCTGGCTGAAATCAGTAAAGAACATCTCGATATGCAGAACATATAAGAAACTTTTTCGAACAGCAAGGAATAGAGAAGACTGAAAGATTCTGCTCAAGAGAAGACTCAACCCATCTTAGACGGAAGAGAAGAAGAATGTTTATAGAAAGAATTCATTGTTTTAAGGTTATTGTAAACTATAAAGTCAATCAATTTTTAGCATTCCTGTTTAGAGTGTGTTCTCCATATTTTCCTATATTATTAATTTTTGTGTTTCCATTTCTAGCATGTAAGTCTTCTGCTAATATTACATAATCATTTTTATTTATTTTAATATATACAGGGTGTCCCAAAATTCACTCAAGAAGTAATTTAGAAAACACAGGTTTTTAATTAAAAATTGTAATTTCTTATTGATTCATAAAGTATACAGTATAGGGTTATGCATGGAATAGCATATCGGGTAAATCGCCTCCACGGCTTTGCTGGCACATACACACTCTTTTGTCGAAATTTTCCATGACCGTTTTGCATAAATGTGGCTGAATTTCGTTGATACAGCGCTCAATTTCCTCCTTAAAGGCGTGGGTGGTCGTGGGCTTGTTGGCATAAACCTTAGACTTCAAAAAACCCCAAAGAAAAAAGTCCAACGGCATTAAGTCACATGATCTGGGCGGCCAATTCTGATCACTAAAACGGGAAATTACACGCTAGGAAATGACTCATGCAGTAATTGAATTGTTTCTCGGGCTGTATGGCATGTAGCACAGTCTTGTTGAAACCACGTCGTCCACATCCATATCTTGCAATTTAGGTACAAAAAACTGGATTATCATGTCGTGATAGCAAGCACCATTAACTGTTATTGCCTTACCAGCCGCATTTTCGAAGAAGAATGGACCGATGATGCCTCCAGCCCAAAATCCGCACCAAACAGTGACATGTTGTGGATGCATTTGTTTCTCAACAATCACTCGTGGATTTTCTGAACCCCAAATGCGACAATTTTGTTGATTAACGAAGCCATCAAGATGAAAATGAGCCTCATCGCTGAAGATGATTTTGTTCAAAAAATAAGCATCCACTTGTTGTTGTTGTTCCATAATCCATTCAATGAACTCTCTTCGCTGTGTGTGGTCATTTTTAATAACCCTGAAGTGTCAGCTGTCACGCTGTCTTTTTTTTTCTCATTGGCAACACTTTACCACACAAATGGCGCCTAAATTTAAATCTTGTGTGAATTTTGGGACACCCTATATATATATATATATATATATATATATTTGTAACTGATTATAAGAAGAAGGCAAAGGGATGAACTGGAACAAATTGTGCAGGAGTGAGATGGATGGGAGGGGCAGAAAACAGAGTTGTCTGGAAAATCATGGGGGGAGACCTTCGTCCAGCAGTGGACAGAACCTAAAGGTTGAAGAACAAAAAGAACCTCTATCTATTTTTATTCTATCTTCTATTATTCGTTCGTTCCATATAATTTATAATATTTTAACTGTTTTAAAAGGGAATTATGAATCCAAATCATAACACCTGCTTGTACTTTTTGGTCTCTGTCAACTCCCCTATTTATTACATTAAAATTTTCAGTTCTCATGGTTCCTTTTAATTTCTTTTTTCAGTGATTACTACTATTTGAAAATTTCTTTCATTTAATATTTTCTAATTATATTTCTTTATATGCTGTTCCTCTGGCAAGAGTATAGAAAATAAATATCAGGAATGTAGCAAAATGTTCTGGAGGCTATTAAAGAAACTTAGAAATGGGAGAGAGAGAGTACTGTAAAAGGAATCAGAGATGATAAAGGTAACACAAAGGTGAAAACTGAGGATAAAGATATCCTAGATGTCTGGAGTAATTACTTTGAAAGACAGTTAAATAAACCAAGCAATGACAGAACCATACTAGAAAATTTTCAAGAGAATCCAAAGTACTTGAAGCAGAAAAAGCTGTCAAAAACTTGAAATGTGGAAAGGGCTGAAGTAGATGCTATTCAACCAGAAATGCTTATGTATGGAGGTATAAAAGTTCTGCGGTGACTACACTGCATAATTTAGAGGGCCTGAACAGAAGGTTGAATTCCCAATGATTGGAGTAGACCTCTCAAAATGCCCATCTAAAAAAAGAAAAGAAAATGTTGTAATAAAGCTGAATGTGAGAATTACAGAGGAATTTCTCTGCTGAGTGTTCCAGGTGAGATTTTTGCAAGCATACTTGAAAAGAGTTTGAAAAAGATTATGGAAGAGATGCTTGGAGAAGAACAAGCAGGGTTCAGGCCGACTAGAGGTTATCAAGATCAGATTTTCACTTTGAGACAGTTGAGAAATCATGGGAATATCACAAGGATCTGTACTTCAGTTTTGTAGATCTGAAAAAGGCATATGGCTGGATGCCCAGAGAAAAGCATTTAAAAACACTTCAGTTATATTGGGTCAATGGAACATTATACATAGCAATCCATAGGCTATATTTAAATTGTCAGTCAGCAGTTGGAATTGAAGGAAATACAGGAAGATGGTTTGTTGTAAAATTAGGGGTAAGACAAGGATGCACATTCTCTCAACTCTTATTCATGATCTATATGGATCACATTATAAAAGAAATTGGCATTAGACCTGGTATTGGAATTAGAAGAGATGTCAACGTTAGCTCTTTCCTTTATGCAGATGATGATGTACTCCTAACACATCCAGTGCAAGTCTCCAGAATTCTTTAACTAAATTGAATAACAGCCGTAACAAATTTGGTATGAAAATCTGCAATAAAAAGACCAAAACTATGAAAATAGGCAGGAACATAGAAAACTTCAGATACATTCATTGAGAATGTGATCCTATAAAACAAGTGAAATATTTGAGCTATTAAGCACAGTTTTTATTGAAGATGGCAGGTTAAATCTGGAAATAGACAACAGAATGAGCAAAGGTGGTACTGTGAGTAACCAGCTGAATAAATTTATATGGAATAAGAGAGAAATTAGCTGAAACACCAAACTGGCAGTGTACAAGACTAAAATCAGTTTTAAGTTTTGGATCTAAGAGTTGGGATAGAAATAAATCATTTGATCAAATACTAGAGCCATAGATATGAGATTTCTGAGAAAAATTAGGAGAGCGAATCAATGGCAGAATGATATTAAAAATGAAGATATTAGAAAGCAACTTGATATTAGCGTTCAAGAATGTGTCAGCAGAGCTAATCTAAGGTGGTATGGTTACTTAAATAGGTGAGGAAGGATTGAGCAAAACAGGTGTTTATTGTCAAAATGGCAGGAAAGAGACCCAGAGGAAGACCAAGGTCTAGGTGGATTGATTCAGTTAGAACTGCCTTAGATGAATGAAATGTTAGATATGACAGTATAGGAGCGCTTAAAAGTAATAGACTATGGAGGAAAATTATGGATAGGAGATTAATGATAATGTGAACTTAATTATGTAGTGCTCTCGTAGTAACCTAACACCCTTTGGAGTATATATCAGAAAATTGATGATGATATGCACTATCTACCAATAATTGTCTGGACACCCCTTTTATTTGAAGTTATGGAATATTCCAGGTTTGTTAATAACATACAAACCAGTGTACAGATAATAGGAAGCAGTATTTAAACTGCTTCCTACTATTTCAACTACTTCCTAAGCGGCATTGCTGCTCAACTGTAGCATCCAAAATCAGTGGTTGATGTGATCAACAAACGGGGACATTCTGGCATCACTAGTGCAGGAAAACACTTAGGGTGGCTGCCAAAAATGACTGAAGGGACAGGAGAATGTTAAACCAGGTGGCACACAAAAGCCAATTACAATTGGCACAGATCATCCATGATGAGTTCCAGAGCACCAGTAATTCGTACAGTATTAGTGCTCACCACTAATATTGTACGAAAAGAACTTCATTTACTAGGTTTCGATGGAAGAGCAGCTGCACACAAGCCAAACTTAACAACAACGAACAGGGCAGCTAGTCTGGCTTGGTGCAAAGGCATGTGAACTGGACAATTAACCAGTGAAAAACAGTACTCTGGAGTGATGAATCAAGGTTCAACCGTTTCCAGTCTGATAGCAGAGTATGGGTGTGGAGGTAGCCTGAAATAATTACAGCCATTAATATTCAATCATTAACAGATTGTGTGTGTGGTTTTTATATATAGCTTTATTATGTTTTTGAAATCTGATTTTTCTCTAGTTTTCTTACTGAAGATAATTCAAAGAATGAAGGCATTTCATGATATATTTTCATCATATAGTCTGTTACATCAGTAACAGACTATATGATGAAATGTTTTCAGAATGACAAATTTTCAGTTTCATGATTATTATTTTTTAACTATTTTACTTCAAGCAGTCTTCAAAGCAGGTTTAAAGGGTTTTCTTGGAAATACTGTCAAAATTAATGGAAGTAGATTTCATTCTTTAGGACTTCACATATTTTTTTTTAGAATACTACAGAAGGAATATAGCTGAAGAAATAAATAAATGGACATGAGAATAAAGTACTATTCAAGTAGAGACATTTCATTTCTGAAACTGCTATCCAGTTTGTGGTTTTCTGTTAGATGTGATGGAGATTTGGAGTAAATCATATGGTCACTCCTGACATTTACCAAGACATTGATATCTGGCATAGAGGCTTCCCCCCCTCTCCCGTTAGTTCAGTGTATGTCATAGGCAATCCATAACAGGAATTTTTCCATGTCTCAGATGGACTCATTGGAACCTTCAGCTTCATGCTCTATATACATTGTAGTAACCAGCATTTATGGAAAAACCATCAGTGAATCTAAATCAGACTTAAAGTGTAGGTGCATAGGACTTGCCTCCTGCTTATGTGGGATTCAGAACTCCTTCTTCCTCACATGTGAGCTATTGAGTGCAGCTTCAGAAGCTGCACTCAATAGTTCATGTGAAGAAGCTCATGTAAGGAAAATCACTTCCCACTAGACCATGAACAGCCTATATGCCATTTAATCTTTCACCAGAAAGACATAAGAAAAATCTCATTAATCTGAATACCAATAAGTTCCTGGTCCAAATGGTTAACCCCCCAACACACACACACACCTGTTCTTCCAAAGATTTGCATCGCAAAATTAACATCTCTTATTATCATCTATTCAAGTTGTTTACACGCATATCTAATAGATATGAGTCTATCTAATAGAATACTTAAATCTTGCCCATACTTTTAAAGAAGTCTGTCAAGAAACTGTTGTCCCACTGACCTCACTTCAGTCCTCTCAAAAAAGGTTGTCATCATCAGCTAATTTCTTTCCTACTTGGGAGGCCACCAATTAATTAGTGATTAGCAGTGTATTATACTGTATATTTGACCATTTTTCATTCGGCTACGGCTCTCTTAGCCAGTTTTCTCACTTTAACCACCTTTGAACATGAGCAATGGAGATTTGGAGTAAAGCATATGGTCACTCCTGACATTTACCAAGACATTGATATCTGGCATAGAGGCTTTCCCCCCTCTCCCGTTAGTTCAGTGTATGTCATAGGTGGATTGTTCCCTCTCTTTGGACTGGACTTAGCCAACACCTAACCCCCTTTATACTGATGGCTTTCTGGTCCTGCTCGTGGTTTTGCTGAAGATAGTTTACTCCAGTCTTTGTCATTCAGCAATCATGCAGTACTCAAATGGTTCAGGCTGTGGAGGATCTCAAATCCAATGTTTTATGCAGTGATCTCCTTGCTGTTTATCAGTGGATTGAAATTAATTTGGCTGTGACTTTAACTATCAGGGCATGGTTCTGTTTCTCATAGGAGAGAATCCCCCCCACACACACACTTTTTTTATGGTATTCAGATCTCAGTCAGGATAAGATTTCTTTTCTAGGACTAACATATACCTCTTGTCCATAAGGTGCATAGGGTTGGGTGATTGGGAGGACTCTTCTGTTCAGACTACTTCTCACCTGTACAGCTTCTAATACTTCAACAATTTCGAGCCTATCTAACATCAAAATGCTCTTCTCACAGTTAGGGATGTGTTCAAGAAACTTCTCTTAAGGATGCTTGCAATGTCTAATAGCAGTCAGTATTTGTTTCTACATTATGCCTTTTTATAGGTATTTTTTGTGTGTTCTGCTCTAGTAAACTGACCCTCAACGTTCCTCCACAGGTTGTTCCAAAGAGCAGACTTTTCTATATTGTTTTTCACAAGGACTATGGCTGCTTGCCCATACACAACACTCTGGTGTTAAAGGTTGTTTTGTGATCTTGTATGTTTCATATTTAAAAATAAGTTATTTACTTTAACTAGCTATATAATAACAGCACATTCCATTTTTTTTTATTTTCCTACATAAATGTGGGATGCATAGCTGTGGGTTACATAATCTCATAGTAATTTATTGTACCTCCCCACAAAAATACTCTCAACTATTGGGTATTTATTTTGTAGAATATTTCTATTTATAGCCTTTCTTTTCTGCCTTAATTGCAGCACACACACTTGCATGTGATTCATATCTCTAGGTTATATGTTCTTGTGTAATCCATATCTACCCTTTTGTACCACCATATATAGAAATTCTATTGATTATTGGTTCTTTAATTTTGTCCGGTATATAGCTCTTTTGTTGAAGAGTATATTTTCCATGATTTCGGACATGTCTGTCTGATACACAAACCCAAAATTTCTTATGACCTGCCCTACAAGCAATTACAGCATGGGACAGTTCACTCCTGCATGTCATGTGTTATCAAAGTTAAAATTATCTAATACCTTATAAACCACAAGTTAGCAGTTTATTCAGTCTGGATAAGATTAAATTACAAAGTAGATGTAAATGTCTTTAACTATGACAAGTTTTTTCATGTAAAATCTTTTGTGTTTTTGGCAGTGTAGTGCTATCAAACCATTTTGATTTCTTTAAAAGGACCATTGATTTGGATCTTTCTAAATGTTTTTTTCATAGATATTGTGCATATGTTGTTAAAAGCTGGTAGTGACATCAATCATCAAGATAATGAAGGTCATACACCTCTTATTTCTGCATGCATCTGGCATAATACACCAGTCATCCAGTATCTTCTTCAAAATGGAGCAGATGTCACGACTGTGGATTCATGTGGCAATAATGCTCTCTTCTATGCCTGTAGTTCCCTATGCATTCCAAAACAAATGGTAGAACTTTTGGTGATGCATGGAGCTCAAGTAAGTGGCAAAATTATCCTAACATAATTTGACTACATTACCACATCAAATTATAATTACTTTATTTTTAAATTTACAAATTTCTACAGGTCTGTTATTTTTTCAGCTACTACTCACTACTTTTTTTATATCTCAAAGAGCATTTATGCATAGGTTCTCTATTCTCATGTCAGATGATTTCATTGCCTCTTGTTGAAAGCACTATCCTGCTTTTTTGGGGGGACTTTGAAGTGGCTTGGAGGTGAGAGAAAGCTAGATCATCATTTCCATAGCAGTCAAAATAAAGACTAAGTATTGCTTGATATAATGCCCCATTGACACCATATAACTGCAGCGTATTGAATAGCTTCTCTTGGCACCTTGTCATATGCCTTTTCCAAATCGACAAAACTTAAATACAGATCTTTGTTATATTCCTATGCTTTCTCGACTATTTGTCGTAACGTGAAGATATGATCCTGACAGCCTCTATTTAGCCTGAATCCAGCTTGTTCTTCACCAAGCTTTTCTCCCACAATTCTCAACCGTTTCTCAAGTATACTTGCATAGATCTTGCCAGGAATACTCAGTAGGGAAATACCTCTGTAATTCTCACATTCAGTTTTATTTCACTTTTTATATATGGGTACTGAGAGCTCTACTCCAATCATCGGGAATTTGTCCCTCTGTCCAGGCTTTCTGCACTATGCAGTGCAGCCACTGTAAGACTCTTATACCACCATACTTCAGCATTTCTGGTTGAATATCATCTACTCCTGCTGCCTTTCCCCATTTCAAGCCTTTGATGGCTTTTTCTACTTCAAGTATGGATATGTATTCCTGACTGCATGCCTGGTCAGTGTTTTTTACCACTGTGCTGTCATCACTGCTTGTTTCATTTAACAGTTTTTCAAAGTAATTACTCTATACTTCAAGGATATCTTTTTCTCCTGTTTTCATGTCACCTTTATCATCTCTAACTCATTTTACAGCACTCTTTCTTCCATTCCTAAGCTTCAACAACCTCCAGAATATTTTGCCGCCACCTTGATATTTATTTTCTAGATTCTTGCCAAAGTCTTCCCATGACTTTGGTTTAGCTAGTTTTACACAGTGTTTAGCATTCTTGCATTTGTCTCTATATTCTCTAAGAGCACAAGCTGACTTATTTGACAGGAACTTTTGATATGCTTTCTTCTTTTCCTTCACTGCCTCTTTAACTTCCTGTGTCCACCATGGAGTTCTAATTTTTCTATCCTTGCAGACAGTCTCACTACATGTCTCTCTGGCTGAATCAATCAGGGTTTTCTTCAAGGCTTGCCACTGAATCTCTAAGGTTTGGTTACTGTTCTCAAACTCTTTCATTTTTTCTTCAATAAACTTTGTGTATTTCAGTCTACAGTTCACATCTGAGAGCTGCTCAACTTATTCGCTTTAAAACTTTCTTATATGTTATTCTTTTCAATATGAAATTCAATTTTATCCTGCTCAAGACTAAATAGTGATCACTTCCAATTTCAAATCCTCTGTACACTCTGGTGTCCTGCACCAGGGAGAAAACATCACTATCAACAATAACATAGTCAATGAGACTTCTTATTCCTTGCCTCTTCTCTCCATGTGAATTTGTGCATGTTTTTATGTTGAAACATTGTGTTAGTAATAACCAATCCATGTCCTGAGCAGAAATCCAACAAATATTTGCCATTATTATTTAGATCTATTTAGATCTATTTAGATCCCCAACAAGGATCAACTTTTCCTTTTGCATTGTGTCAGTTGCTTTTTCTAAAGCCTTAAAAAATTCCTCTACTTCTACCTTAGTAGAACCTTCTGTGGGACCATAGGCACAAATAAGTCTCATTGTCCAGTTCCCCATTCTCATATTTGCCCACATTACTCTACTTGAGACTGACTGCCATTCAAGAAGATTAGCCTCATATTTTGTGTTGAATACTATGGCTACTCCTTCTTCTTTTCCTTGATTGTCATTGCCTGAATATAACATTTTGTATTTATTACTCAGAAAGATCTCGCCAGTTTTGGTCTTTTTTGTTTCAGTCACACCTATTATGTCGATCTGGTACTTATCTAATTCCTCAGCTAGCTCCATTTTTTTGCCATTCAGGCTTCTTATGTTGATAGTACCAATCTTTAACTCTGGTGATGTTGAGTTGGGGTTTGTTTTCAGATTTGTTCCAGTAGCTGACTTTTCGCTGTTCGCCCTGGTTCCCTGGCGAAAACAACGGGGGTCTTGTTTAACCGGGTGACGCCCCAGCCAGCATGAAATTTTGTCATGTTGTACCATCATTTTTTTTTTTTTTTTTCATTTTTACCATCATTTTACTTAAGTCACCAGTTGATATTGTTCTGCTTTATCAAGTCTCTTGCATCTAAATTTCTTCACTAACTCACAGGCTTCCAAAACACAAATAATAAAACGTCTACATTACCTTCACATGATTTCTTAATGGGTCTGCTGGCTGATGCTGTCGTGGAAGCACCTGAGACTCGATTCTTTGTTTGGACAACGTGCGGCGTTATATATCTGCTAAGTGGCTATCCTCGACATGGACTATGGTTACCTTCAATATCTGAGGACTACACGGGAACATTGAAGACTCAGCACCCGCTCGTAATGAAAGTTAGTTGCGTCGTGTTGGAACTCCGTCCGTAATTTCAGGGACTGCTCGATTCAAACTTCCCGCTGCGACGCATCCTCGCCCGCCGTTCAGTCTGGAACCAGCTACTTCAACCCTCTCCTTATGACCACGAGATCTCAGGAAAAAAAGCCTTGTTCCTCCTCCTGCAATCCCTTATATTACGCATCACATAGCGCCCCCTATCCTCTCCTGAAACACCTTGTGCAGTGCTATCTTAGTCTCAAACTCTGAATGAAGTCAGCACTTTTTCTGCAGCAGGAAATCACGTGACTATTGTTATGCACACCTGCTCCTAGTAGCACACAGCCTCAAGCGCTTACACTAACACGTACCAAACCTTTGGACCCACTCTTACATTTAGCTCAGTAGAATATTTAAGTTAATTTTAGTTACACTGTACAATACTAAATCCTGGCATAAAAAAATTATAAATAATATAATATAATTTCAAATCTGTTATGCATCTTTAATTTTATAAGCTAGTTTATTATCTTTATATTTCACACTTTAAACACAATATTATCTGAATTTTATCAAATGCAAGTATTTTCTACTATGAACAATTCAATATTCTAAGTTGTACTTGTTGAAATCTGAATGATCTACTGAAACGAAGTCACAAGACCATTGAGAGTTCAACAAGCACTAATTACAATCAACATGCAATGAGTTCTCTGGCTGATTTTACACACACACACACACACACACACACACACACACACACACACACACAGAGATAAATCTCCCCTATGCATAAGCCCCAATACCTATGAAATGGCAGTGTTGTTTATGGGCAAGTGGACAAACAGAAGTTAGACAGAAGAAAGGAATTTGTTTCTTCAGGAGAGGAGGGTTATTGCCATTGGGAAAGACTATTCCAAAGAGCAAAGGCATAGGAATGAAGGAAGAGGGTAGTAAGTAAAAAGGCTGATAAAGAAGCCGAACTCTTTGCTGTCATCAGTGACTTAATGCATTGTCCATGAACCCACCAGAGTTCCAGATAATTATTTTCATTTTCTCAACACTTTGGGCTTTTTTCTTAACTAGTCCTCCTCCCCCTTCTCTCTCTCTAAATGCACCATTGATGTTAAATCTTCTCTTAACAAGTCTGGCCATAACTTTGTCCATGTCTCCTTTGTTACAGATCAATCTCCTCCCAATCATTAACATTCTCATTTCCTGTGGGACTTTTATGGATCATTTCCATGCGTGGATTATATCCTAGCACCTGCTCCTCAAATTATTCTCACTGTGATGACTTCTTATATTACCCACTCCACTCAAAATCCTCAACCTTTATCCAAACCCTGGTTCTCCAATAACTGTGCCAAAGCACCACACTAAAAATGCAACATATACTCCAGTATATGACTTCAGTCAAAACTCCAGCCTCTCATTCAGCCTACACTATAGCTTGTAGCAACTGCAAAAAGAAGAAAAGAAAAAAAGTCAGTTTTCAAGGAAAACTTTGTAAGGGACGAATGCCCCAAGCTTATGCCATGTCCTAATAGCACTTGTCTTCTGGTCACTTGCCAAGGCTGTAGGATGCAACTTTTGACCTTCCATTTTTTTTGCCTCTCTCACATCCTGATAGTACAATGGCAATATCTCCCAAAGAAAAGGTAGATCTCTTGGCATCAATTTTTTCCCTCCAACTTTTGCATAGACAACCACGGCAGAACTCCTCCTACCATTACTCAAAGTACTACATATGCGTCCTCTGAAATTTCATCAGAAAGACAGAAAAGTCCTCAGCAGCAGCCTTGATAAGTCTCATGGCCCTGGTATTCCTCCAGTTGTACTTAAAAGGTTGTGCTGCAGAACACACCTTTTCTAGATTGTTTTGTCATCATCATCAAATTCCTGCCATGTACCCTCAAGGGGTGTACAGGATATGATAGTACTACATGAAAAAAATTACATCATTACTAACTTCCTATCTACAATTTTCTTCCAAATCAGTCTGTTACTTGTCAAGACTCCAATATTATCAGATCTTATATTTCTGTCGCCTAAGGCACTTTGTACCGTATCAATCCACTTATATCTTCGCCTTCCTCTGGGTCGTTTTCCTGCCAGCCTGGCAGAGAATGCTTGTTTTGCTAATCTTTCTTCACCCATTCTGTTTAAGTCACCGTACTACCTGAGATTAGCTCTGCTAATGAATTCCTGGATGCTGACAATGTCAAGTTCTTTCCTAATATCCTCATTTTTAATATGATATTGCCATTGATGCCATCTGTTCACGTCTATAATCTTTCTCAGGACTCTCATATCTGCTGTCTCTAGTCTTTGGTCAAGTGTTTTACTTCTGACCCAGCTCTCAAATCCATAAGTTGAAACTGGTTTGAACACTGTCTTGTATACAGCTAATTTAGTGTTCCGACTAATTTCTCTCTTATTCCATATGTTATTCAGTTGACTTCCCACCATACCAGCTTTGCTGATTCTGTTGTCTATTTCTATATTTAATTTGCCAACTTCACTAAAAGTCATGCCTAAGTAGTTGAAATGTTTTACTTGTTCCACAGTTTCTCCATTCACAACACAGTTGACATTTTCAATGATTCTGCCTATTTTCATTGTCTTTGTCTTTTTATTGCTGACCTTCATACCATATCTATTACAACAGCTATTCAATTTAGTCAAAGAATCTTGCAGACTTGTAGCAGATTTATTCAGAAGTATAACATCATCTGCAGAAAGCAAAGAGCTGACATTAACATCTCCAATTTTGATATCATGTTTAATACCACTTTCCTTCATAATGTGATCCATATAGATAATGAATAACAGAGGGGATAATGTACATCCTTGTCTCACACCAGTTTTAACATTAAACCATCTTCCTGTACTTCCTTCAATTCTAAGTGCCGACTTACAACTCAAATAATGACTAAGTATTGCTTGATATAATGTCCCATTGACACCATATAACTGTAGTGTATTGAATAGCTTCTCTCTTGGCGCCTTGTCATATGCCTTTTCCAAATCGACAAAACTTAAATACAGATCTTTGTTATATTCCCATGCTTTCTCGACTATTTGTCATAAAGTGAACATCTGATCCTGATAGCCTCTATTTGGCCTGAATCAGCTTGTTCTTCACCAAGCTTTTCTTCCACAATTCTTCTCAACCGTTTCTCAAGTATACTTGCATAGATCTTGCCAGGAGCACTCAGTAGGGAAATACCTCTAATTCTCACATTCAGTTTTATTTCCCTTTTTATATATGAGTACTATGAGAGCTCTATTCCAATCATCAGGAATTCGTCCCTCTGTCCAGGCTTTCTGAACTATGCAGTGCAGCCACTGTAAGACTCTTATACCATACGCAGCCAAAAAAGGGGATGAAAGTCAGCTAATCAAACTATTTCTCTGAACTTGCTACTCTCAAAAATAGTGGAAAAGGTCATCAGTAGGTAAGTCTCCAAGTAGTACTCCACTATTTGGAGACTTGCACACACCTTTGGTTGGAAGCCATGGAAAAGTTCAGAGAAACTCAAGTGGTTGCTCTTGATGATTCCAGTGCATTTGATAGTCTGGCATCATAGCCTTCTTACCAAGCTACCATCATATGATATTCTTCCTTGATTTTGCAGATGAATTCCCAGCTTCCTTTCTTGCCATTCACTGTGGGTTATGGTGGATTTTTTTTTTCATCAAATTTCTCAATTAATGCTGGTGTACCTGAGCTCAGTACTGTCATCTAAAAAAAAAAAAAAAAAAAAAAAAAAAAACCAGCTCTCAGTACTGCCTCTTCTCTGAGCAACTGCTCTCATTATAGAAATCCCAAATCTGCTCTCCCCTTATAATACTGTCACATTTTCAGATGCAACTATTAACATCATTCCTCTTCAAACTTTGTTGTACTGCCAGTCAGTTTCTTGCTGGCCCTATTGCCTGAGTAGTTAGTGCTTACTCTCCAATAGGCCATGGATTTGAATTTCAAATGATTTTGAATACCTTTAGGTGTTATACGAAGTCTATTGCTTAGTGAAAGGCCTAATATCTTGCTTTTTTTGAGGCAGTTTGCTTTAAGTTGAGTATTTGGTTTCCAGAGTATGGTTCCTGAATTACATTAACCTGTATCATATTGACAGTATTAATGCATGGTAGGCATACAACTTTTAATGAACAGGATTTGGGTCAAAGCTGTATAACTGAGAGGAGACCTCCACATAGCCTTTAAAGGAATGCGGAGAACCGACCAGGGCTTCTGACCTAATGTCCAATCCCCACTTTCTCTTGGTGCACCCTGTTGGGTATCTACTTGGATACTGAACGAACGAGGATGGGCTGACAATTTGGGATTTAGCTGACCAAATTGTATTCTTATTGGTTAAACCAAAATAAAAAAATGATGGTACAACATGACAAATTTCATGCCGGCTGGGGCGTCGCCCGGTTAAACAAAGCCCCCGCTGTTTTCACCAGGGAACCAGGGTGAACAGCGAAAAGTCAGCTACTGGAACAAATCTGAAAACACACCCCAACTCAACATCACCAGAGTTAAAGATCGGTACTATCAACATAAGAAGCCTGAATGGCAAAGAAATGGAGCTAGCTGAGGAATTAGATAAGTACCAGATAGACATAATAGGGGTGACTGAAACAAAAAGACAAAAACTGGTGAGATCTTTCTGAGCAATAAATACAAAATGTTATATTCAGGCAATGACAATCAAGGAAAAGAAGAAGGAGTAGCCATAGTATTCCACACAAAATACGAGGCTAATCTTCTTGAATGGCAGGCAGTCTCAAGTACAGTAATGTGGATAAATATGAGAATGGGGAACTGGACAATGAGACTTATTTGCGCCTATGGTCCCACAGAAGGTTCTACTAAGGTAGAAGTGGAGGAATTTTTCGATGCTTTAGAAAAAGCAACTGACACAATGAAAAAGGAAAAGTTGGTCCTTGTTGGGGATCTAAATAGCAGAGTAGGAAATGATTGTGAGACATACAAAAATATTTTGGGAAAATTTCGAGAAAAGAGCAAAGCTAATAATAATGGCAAATATTTGTTGGATTTCTGCTCAGGACATGGACTGGTTATTACTAACACCATGTTCCAACATAAAAATGTGCACAGATTCACATGGAGAGAAGAGGCAAGGAATAAGAAGTCTCATTGACTATGTTATTGTTGATAGTGATGTTTTCTCCCTGGTGCAGGACACCAGAGTGTACAGAGGATTTGAAATTGGAAGTGATCACTATTTAGTCTTGAGCAGGATAAAATTGAATTTCATATTGAAAAGAATAACATGTAAGAAAGTTTTAAAGCGAATAAAAGTTGAGCAGCTCTCAGATGTGAACTGTAGACTAAAATACACAAAGTTTATTGAAGAAAAAATGAAAGTGTTTGAGAACAGGAATCAAACCTTGGAGACTAAATGGCAACCCTTGAGGAAAGCCCTGATTGATTCAGCTAGAGAGGCATGTGGTGAAGTTGTCTGCAGGGATAGAAAAATTAGAACTCCATGGTGGACACAGGAAGTTAAAGAGGCAGTGAAGGAAAAAAAGAAAGCATAGCAAAAGTTCCTGCCAAATAAGTCAGCTTGTGCTCTTTGAGAATACAGAGACAAATGCAAGAATGCTAAACACTGTGTAAAACTAGCTAAAAAAAAGTCATGGGAGGACTTTGGCAAGAACATAGAAAATAAATATCAAGAAGGTGGTAAGATATTCTGGAGGTTGTTGAAGAAGCTTAGGAATGGAGGAAAGAGTGCTGTAAAAGAAGTTGGAGATGATAAAGGTGACATGAAAATGGAAGAAAAAGATATCCTTGAAGTATAGAGTAATTACTTTGAAAAACTGCTAAATGTAACAAGCAGTGATGACAGCACAGTGGTAAAAAAAAACACTGACCAGGCATGCAGTCAGGAATACATATCCATATTTGAGGTAGAAAAAGCCATCAAAGGCTTAAAATGTGGAAAGGCAGCAGGAGTAGATGATATTCGGCAAGAAATGCTGAAGTATGGTGGTATAAAAGTCTTACAGTGGCTGCACTGCATAGTGCAGAAAGCCTGGACAGAGGGTGACGAATTCCCGATGATTGGAGTAGAGCTCTCATAGTACCCATATATAAAAAGTGAAATAAAACTGAATGTGAGAATCACAGAGGTATTTCCCTACTAAGTGTTCCTGGCAAGATCTATGCAAGTATACGTGAGAAACGATTGAGAAGAATTGTGGAAGAAAAGCTGTGTGAAGAACAAGCTGGATTCAGGCCAAATAGAGGCTGTCAGGATCAGATCTTCACTTTACGACAAATAGTCGAGAAAACATGGGAATATAACAAAGATCTGTATTTAAGTTTTGTCGATTTGGAAAAGGCATATGACAAGGTGCCAAGAGAGAAGCTATTCAATATGCTACAGTTATATGGTGTCAATGGGGCATTATATCAAGCAATACTTAGTCTTTATTTGAGTTGTAAGTGAGCAGTTAGAATTGAAGGAAGTACAGGAAGATGGTTTAATGTTAAATCTGGTGTGAGACAAGGATGTACATTATCCCCTCTGTTATTCATTATCTATATGGATCACATTATGAAGGAAAGTGGTATTAAACATGATATCAAAATTGGAGGTGTTAATGTCAGCTCTTTGCTTTCTGCAGATGATGTTATACTTCTGAATAAATCCGCTTCAAGTCTGCAAGATTCTCTGACTAAATAGAATAACTGTTGTAATAGATATGGTATGAAGGTCAGCAATAAAAAGACAAAGACAATGAAAATAGGCAGAATCATTGAAAATGTCAACTGTGTTGTGAATGTGGAACAAGTAAAACATTTCAGCTACTTACGCACGATTTTTAGTGAAGATGGTAAATTCAATATAGAAATAGACAACAGAATCATGGTATGGTAGGTAGTCAATTGAATAAATTCATATGGAATAAGAGAGAAATTAGTCGGAACACTAAATTAGCTGTATACAAGACAGTGTTCAAACCAGTTTCAACTTATGGATCTGAGAGCTGGGTCAGAAGTAAAACACTTGACCAAAGACTAGAGACTGCAGAAATGAGAGTCCTCAGAAAGATTAGAGGCGTGAACAGATGGCATCAATGGAAATATCATATTAAAAACGAGGATATTAGGAAAGAACTTGGCATTGTCAGCATCCAGGAATGCGTTAGCAGAGCTAATCTCAGGTGGTATGGTCACTTAAATAGAATGGGCGAAAAAAGATTAGCAAAACAAGTGTTCCCTGCCAGGTTGGCAGGAAAACGACCCAGAGGAGGACCGAGATATAGGTGGATTGGTACGGTACGAAGTGCCTTAGACGATAGAAATATAAGATCTGATAATGGTGTAGTCTTGACAAGTAACAGACTGATTTGGAAGAAAATTTTAGATAGGAAGTTAGTAATGATGTAATTTTTTCATGTAGTACTATCATATCCTGTATGTCCCTTGAGGGTACTTGGCAGGAATTTGATGATGATGATTCATGTAAAACAAAAGTTTTCTATAGGCTCCTAACAAGGCCCATCAATTCAAGCCGTCATTCTTTTTCTCCTCTGTTCCTTGGAGCGATCATTCTCCTTTAGTTTTTTTTTTTTTCCTTCACAAGAACAACTCTTAAAAAAAAAATAAATTCCTACTGTTATACACATACATTACTTGCTATGCTGTAGAACAGGGATTCTCAAACTTTTTAAAATTTTGTACCACTTAAATAAGAATCAAAAAATATATGTACCACTATAAAATACTGTTTCAAAATAAATATTAAATATGAAAACCCTTATGACACGCGAATGAGACTTCATCCGAAAATTCACGTAAAACTGCAATAAAATTTATTTGTTTCGTTTTATTCGATTTGCCAAGCTAAATTCTTGGAACAGTCTACTCGTTACAATCTTAAAATACATTTTTCTGAACATTTATTTATATATTTTGTGTAAAAATTGTACCATCAAAAATAGCGTAATGTACCATTAGTGGTGCATGTACCGCAATTTGAGAAATGAAGCAGTCGAACAGGAGTTCTCAACCTTTTCCAGTGGCGTACCACTATATTTAATTCAGGATATTAGATGTACTAGTAATCAATTTATTCTGGAAAAGCATGATTTGTTGGTCCCAGGGGCAAAATAACCATTTCTGTAAAAACTAGCGATTTTAGTTATTTAGTTTTTTATTCAGATATTTATTGGATAAAATACAGATACTCTTCAAATCTATTCAATGGATTGTTCTGTAAAATGTGCAATTTTTAGAAATTAAAATAATAATGAGTGAATATATAAAACAAATTTTGACAAACATATTCGTGATAATGGTACTCCAGTTCTCAAATAAACTTACAATCAGTACAAGCTATAAATATAACATATTTAAAATTACAGAACTAACATTCTTGTTTCAGTGGGAAGGTTGTGCTTGTTTAGCTAAACACAGCTTCTTAATGTCTGGTTTCAATTCACTTAATATGAGTCTTAAATCAGGTTCAACATTCAACTTATTCATGTACTTGTTTTTGATGTAAATGAGAGTTGAAAACCCACATTCACAAAGGTAAGTAGTTGCAAACACCAACAGAAATTTTACAGCTTTTTTCTGAGATCATTGAATATTCATTTCTTCTTACCAACCAGAAGTCTGTTAAATCCATCCTCTTGATTGTTTTGCCTGAGACTTCCGTCGCAGGAGAGCTCAATCAGTTCATCTTTCTCAGAAGGAGTTAACGTTTCTGGTAAGGTATCATCAATGGAAAACGGCTCTCTGATCCAAAATTCTGAAGCCAGGTTTTCAGGGAAGTATTCCTTGAAATCTGTGATTAGACTCCCAAGATGCTTCTTTATATTCACTGCCAGTTCACTATGAAGAAGAATTTTATTCTCAGTTAAGAAAGCATCCAACAATGGAAAGGAACATGTGTTTTCACTATCAATTTCTTTAATGATGAAGCAAAGTTTTTTCCTAAGAGCCGCAGTTTTATCCTGTACCAAGAATAAGGAAGTACCTGCACCCTGCAAGCTCATGTTCAGCTGGTTGAGGATGCAAAATAAATCTGCCAGGTAAGCCACAGTTCATCAGTGAAATAATTCAAGTCTGAGGTTTTCAGAAAGAAACATCTGCACTTCTGAATGAAGTTCAAACAGGCGGCTCAATACATTTCCCCTTGACAGCCACCTAACTTCGGTGTGAAGTAAAAGAGAATCATGTTCAGCACCCATTTCATTGCACAAAATGGAAAATAGTTGTGAATTCATAGCTTTGGACTTAATGAAGTTAACAATTCTCACACTTTCATTCAAAACTGTCTTCAGAGCAACAGGCATATTTCTTGCGGCTAAAGCCTCACAATGAATGCTACAATGTATAAATTTTGCTTGTGGAGCTACTTTAATTTTTGTAACAACGCCACTGTGTTTCCCAATCGTTGCACATGCTTCATCAGAACAAATGCCAACACATTTATTCCATTCTATATCATTCATTTTCATAAATTGATCTAATTTTGAAAATATTTCATTTGAGGTTGTTCGAGCAGGCAGTGGTTCAGAAAACAAGAACTCTTCCTTCACTGTTTTCCCATCTATAAATCTTGTATACATAAGAAGATGGGCCATGCTGGTAATGTCAGTAGTTTCATCCAATTTTATGGAAAAATATGTACTAGCCTGAACTTTTTCTATTAACTGCTCCTTAACATTTGAAGACAAATCTGAAATTCTTTGTGATACGGTGTCATTGGATAATGGAATCATTTCAAGTTGTTTTGCTGCCTTTTTGCCCAAAATTATTCTAACCATATCTGTGGCTGCTGGTAATATTAATGACTCTCCGGTCGTGTGAGCTTTTTCCTGCCTTAGCTATTCTTAAAGACTTCATAAGATGCCTCCAGAGCCTTCGTGTTAAATCCTGAAAATGAGGATATTTGTTTTTTCCTTGCTGACAAATCGGACAGTTTCCTCTGGAAATATTCCAAAGGTTTGTGTTATAAATCGCGATGCTTGGTTTCAAAATGACATTTAAGAAGGTAAGGCTTCATCGAATGTTTTGATAGTGTTTCATAAAAAATCTCGCACTGCGGAACAGGTGCGGTTTCTTCTCCAATATATGTGAAACCATATGATAAATAACTAAGATTATATTTATGTTCTGCTGTATGCGACTTTTTGTTGCATTCTTGTACAATGATGTCCTCCGTTGGTTGGTTAGGATTCGAAGTAGTGGCTCCTGGCAGAGAAGAATTATTTCCCCTGCTTTCACACATTTCTCCCTTCGATGTTTTTGAGGACCCACTCGTTAACCACTTATTCATGTTCCGGTTTGTATCCTCTGGCACAAACTACATATAAATATGACAATTTCACAAATAAAATCTCACATTCAAAGACAATAATCTAACACACTACTTTCTTAACTGTAACTGCGGCTCGCGGCTAAACAAACGACAATGGACAAACTGTTTCCTGATCAAATATATTCGTGTTACTTTCTGTCATTGTCATTTGATTAATACTTATTAAATTCAAATTGAACTTCCGTATTATTTTTGTATATTATTATACAAAAGTTTTTAATGATAATGTAAAACCTAATTGTTTTCATTTAGTTGCATGAAATATTTTAATTAAAACTGTTAAATATTTGTGCATAGATTTTTAATTCTCAACTCATGTTGCGAGCAAAAAAAATGTTAATTTACACTTTTATTTATACTCCGTTTTCGTACCACCTGGCAATGGCTCGTGTACCACTGTGGTACGCGTACCATAGGTTGAGAACCCCTGCTGTAGAATATTGTTTTAGATGCATACTGTTCTTTTGTTAAAGTTTTGCTGTGAATTTCCAGAAATCATAAACTTTCTCTTCATTATTTTTGATGCCAGCTTAACGTTTCACCTTGTTCCTGCATTCCTTTTTTTAAATTCATTATGATTGTATTGTCAACATCAAGAAGATAAAACATTCAGAAATTGAATATTGCCTACTATTTGGTTATTGCTTTCCAAAAAAAAAAAAATCAGAAAGTACAGTACATAAAGGAATAAAATACACACACACACACACACACTTGCATCAAATTATCATTGGATAGTAAAAAAAGCTTGTTCTTCAGTCCTCTGCTTCCTCACCACTTACTTATTACTCCCAGTTAATTATACAGGACTGTAGATTTTGCATGCACATATATATAACAATTTCCACAAAACAGTGTGGAAATTATTATATTAAAAATAAAAATTTTATTTTTAATAAAAATACTTTTTGTCAAATCTGAGTCACCTTGCTAAACAAGTTTGTGGTGCTTTCCTAAAATCATATATATGGGGCTTTTTTTCTAAATATAAGTTTACAGGAACTCGACCATCTCATTTCATAACACAACAAAATCGAAACATACCAGGCCTTTGAAGCTCCCGTTCTTTTACTTTTGACAAATGGATATTATATATATCAAATGGAAATAAAACATTAGACATTAAAGCAAAGGTGAAAATAAAGTTTAAAAATAGCTTCCATGCTGATGTTGCCATCTTCATGAGTTCGTTCCTTACTCTTCATGTCTGTTGCTAGATGTCTGCCTTTCAGGAACCAGGAACTGACATATGGTAAGAATTGAAAAACAGGCAGAGAAAGCCCAACCAGCTTGATAAGCATCATTGCTCACATTTATAGAGAAGCTCTTTTCAGTGTGATAATCAGGTTCATCTGGGAAAAGCCACACTCACATTCAGCAGTACAAATTGGGATGCTGTTGATGTTGTTTATTAACTGCAATAGTGCAGCAGGAATTCTTAGCCTCTTACACAAACTCTCCACTTCAGTCTCACCAAAAGTAATATTCTTTTCAGCACCATCTGGCCAACATTCTGGAATTTGCATCTCTTCTGCAGATAGAAAGCGATTTTCCATTCATTATTTCAAGTAGTCATAAAATTTTGTAGGATCAAGAGAACGATTCACATTTATTGATCGACTGGTTACCCTCTTCTCCAAAGTCACTCCTTTAAATTTCAGATTTTCAACTGCTGTTTTAAGGATACTTGTGACATAAGACTGAATGATAAATGCATGTAAACACAAAGATATTTAATTAACCAGATATTTCAGTCTGGAAATAGCAGACCATCCTCAGTGGTATTACAAGAACAGTTGTAAGATTACTCATTAATTTTTTTTTTTTTAAATCATGTCTCTACTTCAAAATATTCCGTTTCATACTTAGTGATATAACATCATGTGGCTTGTTCTATTTTAAACGATCTATTGTTTAAAATATTGAGCTTGTATTTTTTATAACTGTTCTTGTAATACCACTGAGGATGGTCTGCTATTTCCAGACCGAAATATCTGGTTAATTAAATATCTTTCTTGTGTTTACGTGCATTTATCATTCAGATTTTCAACTGCTTGTACAGCTTCACGATAAAAAGGTCTGCATTGACTTTCCTGTCTTCAGATAGCCGAATCTGCCTTGATATACTGCTATGAGCTTTGTAGAGTTTAATATCCCTTGCTTACAGTTCAATACTAAGCTCTGGCAATTCTTGGAGAGCATCACCCATCAATCCAAGATCCAAAACAAATTCAACACTTGTTATTTCCTCAAAATTCCTTCATACATTACTCTTTCAGACTTGTCTCTGTTTTCATCTTGTTTTGCTGTTGTAAAATGAGCCACAAGTGCTTCATAATCTTTCCACACTGCAGAAATACTTCTAAAACTAGAAGCCATCCAACGTGTACTTAAAATTCTTCCAATTTTGAAGATTTATTTGTCAAGAACTTCAGCTACTTTGCTAGTTCTCTGACATTTTTGGGTGACTGGTGATAGAGACAGTAAAGTTTGTCAACAAATGACTTGAAGTGTTTGATTTGTTTTGGGAAGTCTTTTTTTTACAACATCACCAACAGAGAGCTCAAGTCTATGGTTGGCACAATGCCAAACCAAAATGTGAGGATAACATTCCTTAATCAAAGCCACTACTTTTTTTTTTTTCATATCCAACATCACAGGTAATGGCAATAAGATTTTTCTTCAAATAATCATCATGAAATCCCAATTCATTAAGGGTATTCATCAAGCTATGGAAAATATCTTGTGCAGATATATTTTCTAACTCTACAATGTCAATAAAAATATTTGTGTGTTGCTCCATATCAGGTAGCATTGTGTTCACATATATTATTAATGATGACAACTGGCTAATTGTGTGCTTTCGTCAATCAAAAGGGAAATCCTACAGTTTGACTCTATTATTTTTTTAAAAAGGATTTTTTTCATTTCAGTTCCAATATGATTTGTTATATTCATACAAGCATTTGTAGAAGTAGAATTTGACCCATGTCACTGCCATTCAATTCTTGGAGGTCAATTTCTGATTCAAAGTTCATTGAAAGCCTGGGTTTTCTTTGCAACTTGATATGCTGTTCTGAAGATTACAAGTGACTTCTTTCTCATGTTCAAATGCCTTTGAATAAGCTACCTCCAGTCTTTGTTCTTTAGCAGATTCTATAATTTTAGCGTAATGTGATGTGAGCTGAACTGTTCTTATGATCGTGAATTTTTTTTATGTAGTAAAGTCATTTGCTCTTTTTTATTCATACCATAATGAGAAATTTGAATATTTGCCCATGGGTTTGAAATATTCATACCTTTCTACTCCCAAACTTGCGGCTTCCTTACATTTTTACAGCCAATGTTTTTAATCTTCACCAACAGCTATTCATTTTTATTGCAAAAATCAGCTTTGTGGTCTATAGTCCAACAGTTGGTCAGATCTTCTTGTGCGCCTTTACTCGTCGTTGTAGCAACTGTAGCAGCCACATGTTTTACCCCTCCAGTTTTGTATCGCTGTCCATCGGGTCTGTTTTTGCCCCATCATTATCACTAAACTTACTATTCTCTAGCTTTAACTTTTTAGTTGCGGGAGCGGAAGAGGAAAATTGTGTTATTTTACTATTCATCGCAGTACAACTTCCACGAAACACGTTAACCTCACTCACCCGCGTTGTAAAAGTGACTCTACTTGCATAGAGAAGTCTGCTTATATGCTTGTTCATATAGAAGTTCCACTTCCGGTAACTACCATAATTTCCGGCTGACTATTGATTCTAACTGAACCTCGAAGATCGAAAACTTCTATCTTCGAGATTCAGTGTCAACAAAACAAAATGGCAGCACTAGATTGGATGAACCAAAGATGACCCTTGATTTACATCGTCAACGACCATAATTGAGAATTTAAAATGAGGAAGTCCTAGTTTTGAAATACTTATAAAATATGTGTTTAGGGACCATTAAAGTCCTGAAAGTTTACCGGAACGTTCCAGCTGAAAAAAAAAGCCCTGCATATATATATACACCAATTTATCAGATGTGCCATCAGACATAGAATAGTTATTCAATTACAAAGCAGTATTTGTGCTTTAATAATGTTTTAAATGCGTGGAATATAATTAAATAAAGAAAACATCACCCTCACTGAATAATTGTCGATGCAAGAACATTATTGTGCTGATAATTTCTTCAAACCTTTTCTGTTTAATGTTGTTATTACATGTGAACCGAGAGAGAGAGAATGAATTTTTTTCTTTATGTAATAAAGAGAAGGAAATTATTTTCTTACAAACAGAAAATCATTGCTTGGTTAAGGATTTTAGCACTGCATATGTCCTTAAGTAATTCATCTACTAATTAACTGAGGTTAATTTATGGTTAATTTAAATCCCTGGTGTTCAACCTTATTTGCTTCTAGCTACGTATGGTGAAAGGCCAAGGGGAGTTTGACAGATTGGTAGTTAGTGTTGCAAATGTCTTTCTATAAAAATATACATAATTATATAAAGTAAAATTGTGTAAAAAAGAATTTTACATCAACTATGGTTGTGTATTATATTTACTATTAGGTTAAAGAATTTGTTACTTTATTTGCAGGTAAATATCTCCAACATTCATGGTTGTACACCCTTCTTAGCTGCTTTACAGGCAGTCAAGTATAGGAAAGCATATACAAGTTCTAGAAATGAAGATGAAGTGATCAATAGCTTATTACAACATAACTGCGATTTAAACTCCAATTGTATGAAAGACCAGTGCTCTCTACAACTTGCAGCTGAATTAAATCTGTCCACTTTAGTTGAACAGTATATTTATTGTGGTTGCGAACTGAATATCTGCGATAGTTATGGATTTACACCACTTTATCACGTAGCAAAAGCTGGGAACAGATATCTTGTGCAGTTGATGATATCTGTTGGCGTAAACTTTCAAAAACAACTATGGATGAAAAACAAAAGATACCTTTTGAGAATTAAAGATGAAGAATTAAAAGACTGGCTGGTAGCAAAATCAAAAGAGGTTCCAACATTAACCCAGTTATGCAGGACTAATTTCTGGAAACTATTTGGAAGTAAAGCAAGAATTATTATAGAAGATTTATCATTGCCATTACGGATTGCCAAATTTTTGAAATTGGAACTGTTTGATATAAAATCTGCTTGCATTAGGATTACTTAAAATTGTTTCCAAGTTTTGTCTTAAACTTTGTAAATAGAATTCTCTTCCATATCATTGAAATGTGTATAAAGCTCATCTGATTTTGAAAATTTCTCTGATATGAATATTCCATATGATTTCATTTATTTTTTTTAAATATTGGTTCCCCCATAAATGGTTGGAAACCAATAATATACCAATTATGTTGGTGGAACTGACTTTGAAATAGTCATAATTTTAAATATTATAAGTGGGGGGGATGTTTTCAAAGGAATAAAAAAAAAAAAAAGTCTTAATTTAAAATGATAGTGTTTGCATTAATTCGTGATCTACTAAAGTAATTGGAAAATATTAACACCTAGAAAACTGTTTAAAAATTTAGCCTAATTCTGAATATTCAACTTTCTTCACTAGACACTGTTTATCATCTCTCTGTGAATAACTATGTAAATCATTGAACATAAATTTTGATCCATTGGAATATACAGAATTGTCACCTTCAGTTGGTATTGATGTTGCTTTGTGTATCTCCTGTATATTGCATAGCCTAAGAGTAACTTGTAGAGGAAGATTATAGGTTTGATTTCTAACTAGAGGAACTTTTTCTAGGCCTGTTTTCAGCCACTTCTAGAGTTGGTCAATCTTTGTTAACAGAATAAGTTTTTCCTCACAGAATAACATAAAAAAAAAAAAAAAAAACTTGGATACTGTTAATCTTTAAACTAATGAGAGGTAGAGATGGTTTACACTGATTCTAGGAAGTAAGGGGGAAAAAGTGCCACTAGCTTCCCCTGAGGATTGAAAAAAAGGTATGTGTGCCATCAATTCCTGGTACGCATCCACATGAAGTATATAGGATATTGTGACAGTACTGCATAATGAAATCTGTGGGTACTGTCTTCATATCAACAGTTTAAAAACCTGTTGATATGAAGCTAGTAAAACTTCTAATTTTTTTTATCCTTGCAGATAACCCACCACACTTCCTTGGCTGAATCGAGGTTTTCTGTTGTTAGGTCTCCAAGGCTTAGTTCTTGTTTTCACTCTTTTGTTTCTTTTCTTCATGTCTAATATTTGATTTTGCAATGCACCTCTGAAAGCTTTAAAAAAAAAATTTTTTTTTTTTACATACTTTCTTTATCCATATGATAATCATTCACCATTTTGTTTAAAATAGGTAGATTCATTCTCATTTCAAATCTCTTGCTGCATACCCTGATATCTTAAAACTGTTGTGAGGATATCATTATTAATATAGTAAGACTTCTGTATGCAGAAAACATCTCTTGCATGTTAAATTTATACTGTGTTGGGCCAGTAGTATTAGTAATGACTGTCCATGTCCTGAACAGAAATCCAGCAAGTACTTATAATAGCTGAAGTTGATATATTATTTTGTTTTGTGTTTAATTTTTATTTTAAAAGGAATTTAATAGTTGGTAACATTCTGAAAAATAGATCAATTATAGTTGTCTATATTAAAAATTTATAGTGCCTAAGATGAAAGTGATACTAAAATATTTTCTTTCTTTCAAGAATAATTAGTCCTTAATATTGTTTATTTTTTTATTCAAGATGTTATTCCATACTGCTATGACACTCCATAACTTTAAGATTGAGAGAAGGTTTTGCACTTAGTTTCATAATAATATTGTTATTATTATGTGATACCTCCAAGGGACTCATCATGGAAGAGCACACAACTCATCATCTCCACTTCTTGATCCTCCAAGTACACATAATGAGACTACCACTACCAAAAATAGTGTTTTTTGGTCTGTAAATTGCATGTACTCCTGGCAGGTTTCCAGTACATGGGATGAAAAACATTTCCAGGTGTGTGTGTGGGGGGGGGATCTGCTACCTCTGTATGAGATCAGCTAACTCACCTTCAGTTGAAAAAGCCTACATAAAGATTCTCTTCTCAAAACAAGCATCGAATTCAGCATTATCACTGTTGATAATAAATCTTAATTCTGTCTACGAGAGGTTATGAAACTTATGTCTCTTTACTGGACAGGGAATTGGATGAGCAAATTTTTTCCTACTCTAGACAGTAAACATGGTTCTAGTATGAGCTGCTTCAAGCCACTGGTATGCAGAGTTGTATTTTGCCAGATAATGAAAGTAGTCTATCACTCTATAAGAATTTTACAAAAATACAGGGACAGAGACACCATCCATTCAGCTAGTAAAGTGAATTAGTGAAAAAAGAAATATGAATGGAGTTGAGTGAATTAATTCTTACTACATCAAATTCACAGTAATCAGAAGAATAGTTTGCTATAGCAAACTTTCCTTCATCTGCATGGTTGACTCAGCAGACAGTACGTTCACTCTTCAACAAACATGTAGCAGATTTGACTCCCATTGCGAGTGTTGATGTTTGTGAATGTCTCTACATGGAGATGGAACTTCATAAGTGTGAGAACACTACACTGCTCAATAGAGGCCTGTAATGACTCGGGGAAAAAAATTACATGTTTTGCCTGTAGAGCTGGTTTCAGATTATGTAGAAAAAAGAAAAAATTACATTAAAAAAAATGCCAGTCCTCTTTGTGAAAATATGCCACACTATGAGCAAATGAATGGAATTTGATAGTCGATTGATATTCTTTTGAATAAAGAGCCAGTCTGTGTATTCAATAGTACAGTAGTGAAAAAATTTGAACACTTACATTTTAAAGAAAAATTTTAATTTTGCAAGAAAATAAGTACAAAAATTAAACCAATAAAGGAGCATATTTATATATGCTCCTCTATTCCTAATAAGTTCATTAATTTGTTTAGGCATGGACTCTACTAATGTGTAGAACACATTTTTCTTGTTTTTGCATCTCAAAACCGTGCTTTTATAATGGATTGTATTAAGTTATCCTTTGTATCATAGTTTAATTTTCCAAGTCTCTTTTTTTCATTATGGCCCACAAATTTTCTGTTGGGTTAATGTCAGAAGAGTTACCTAGACACTGAAACAATTGGATGTTGTGATTTTTGAGGAACTCTTTCACTTTTATTTATTTATTTATTTATTTTTTACATGAAGCAGGATCCTATTGGAAGATGAGTTCTTTATCTTTCTGGATCTGTGAGACCACTTTTCTTTTTTTATGTATTGGTCATACCATTTAACAGGCATAAGTAATCCTGAACTGCCATGTGTAAAACAATCCCAGAACATCTCTTTAGTGGGTGTTTTACAATCTTGTTGAAGGTGGGCATGAGAAGTTTTCTCAGCCACAGATTTGCAAACATAGGGTACTTCCTCTCTCTTTCTCTCTCTCTCTCTCTCATTGGACAAAGAAATTGCTCTCATCTGAGAGCAATTTCTTTTGTCCAATGAGACTACAAAACTACACTTACTCAAGTCTAAGTCTACAATAAACTATCTTGAGTAAATGTAGTTTTCCTTTTGTGCCCATATTTTCCTTTTCTGTCAAGAGGAAAGGTACCTTTCTCCCAAAAAACTCTTTATAATTACACTTAACAGTACCCAACCAGCACTACATTCATTGGTAATTTGTCTTTGAGTTACGGATGTATGCTGAGAAAGAGTACATATTTCTCAACACTTTCTTGGAGATGTGACCATTTTATAGTTACACAAAATGAATAAAACACTAAGAATGTCAGCTTGTTTACACTATTAATAAACACTGTAGAGACAGTTAAAACATGCAGCACTAAACCAAAATAGTGAATTAAAATCAAAATTATTGTTATCTGAAACAAAAACTTCACAAACTGACTGTGTTCCGATAAATTTGTTCTCTGCTGTAAATCCATAAGCCTTGGATTTTGTTTCTCATAGAATTATAATTTAAAGAGTTGACACTTTTTGAAAAATATAATCTTTAGCTGAAGGAATTAGCCCTTGTTCAGCATGTTCCCAAGTTGGTCTTTGGCTCAAATGAGTGGGTTATTGCTCTTCTGGAAATTCAGTTTTTAACCCTTCTAACTTGGAAAAATTGTGCATTAAACTTGCACTATTTCATACAGTAGTATTAGGTTTAGGATTAGAAAATGGTGATGTGTGCTTATTTTCTGCACTAAAAGATGAAAAACCTGAGTTTCTTCGAGGAAAAATCCTGATACCTCCATGTGAAACCAGCTAACTCATCTTCAGTTGAAAATTATGTTTATAATGTTTTTTCACATTCTAGAAGGGATTTGAACCAAGTCTTTCCTATCTGGAGACATCTTCAATGCTGACTAAGCTATGAAGGCTATTATTATTGAGGAATAAGTTTGTTAAATATAGGTTACAAAGGGCATAGCAAAATTCTGAATAAATAATTCTGTAAAACAGTTTATTTTCAGAACAAAACATGAAAGAATATATAATACACATGCTGGCCATTGAATTAGAAACATCTATGCGGTGTATGTGCAAAATTCTTTGTCATGCATCACCATGGTGCTGGTCAGTATACTTGATTTGACATATCATCTTTTATGTCCCTCTTTCAGTTGCTTTGTATATCATACACATACCAGCTGCTGAATTGGAAACTTTTGTGCAGATGTCCATAAACATCACTTAAGCATTGTATTTGCAAAATTCTTTGTCACATGTATCACAACATGAACTAGACAACTATTTAAGAATGCTGCTGGTCAGTAATCATTAAGTGTTGATCACAAAGGGTCTTTCTGAGTTCAATAAAGGATTTATTGTGGGATACCCATCTGGCTACAGCTACAATTTTGAAAACAGCAGAGCTGTCTGGTTTCTTAAAAGGTGAGATATCCTGGGTGTTAAACAAAGTGAATTATTTTTCCACTGATTAATCTAAGAGGCGTAACTGGCCCTAAAACAGTCTCTCAGGAATAAGATTGCCGTTGTCTGAGAAGACTTGTATGGACAAACAGAACTTCCCATGTGCAGCAATTGACTGAAGCATTTAATGACGGCTGTTTCTGTCCCATATCTCACTAAAGTATTCACAGGGAATTGAAGAGGATCAGTGTTAGCAGTCACCTGCCTATGTGGAAACCACTGATTTCTGTAAAGTTTTTAATTCAGTAGCTGGTATGTGTATCTTAAAACAATTATGGGAAAAAAGAATTTAATTTGGATGTGCATTAATCTTCACAGATTATAAGAAAGCATTTTGATAAAATTTAGGAATATGATGTAAAAAGAAGAATATTCAATACATTTATTAGATATGCATAATTTATATATAGATACAAAAGTAGTAAATTGATAATACATTAACAGGAATGAAAATTAATGAAGGGGTGAGACAAGAACATGATCTCAAGATCACTGGGGGAGGGGGTTATGTAATGATTAAATTATAAAAATATGGTACACAAAACCAACTTTTCTGGTTAACTAGAACTATTAATATAATGCAATATTCAGGTGATTAGATTACAGGACAATGAAGATAACCTTCAGAAATCAGATTAGATTGTATTGTTAGCTTAATAATTTGATAAATATATCTGAAAATATTGTGCCTTTTAAAGTACAAAGAACAGTTACATCAAAAATAGTTATATAAGTTGAAATACTGTAACATCATACAAGAAATAGAAGAATATCAGCAAAATTGGCTACACCACATAGAAAGGATGAATAACAAGTGGATTCCCAAATTAGCATATAAATATAAACCCACAGGAAGAAGAGACTGCAGATGTCCAAGATTAAGGTGGAAAGAATCAAAGTCATCTGCAAAGCAGGAACAGGGCATAAAAAGCCCATACCTGAATTTCTCAGATGATGACGACGAAAAAGAACGATCAAAATAAAAAAGATTATGAACTATTAAAGATTTTGTTTTTTTATATCTGATCTACACACGAAAGGCCACAAGACCTATAGTACACCATTGCTGTGTGTAGGCTACAGGAATAGAAGGAAGGAGGAGGAGTCTGTTCACATTCTGCTGATTAGCATTAGATATTACATGTTAAATAGTATTAGATAATTTAAAATGATACCAGAAAAGGACAGAGAAAAAATTTATTAATGCTGTTTGTTTCCAAAGGGAGAAGGCAGAGTTCCTTTAGAACTTTTTGAAGACTTGTGGTTCTATGGTTGATTTTATTGAGCTATGCAGTTAAAAACCAGAACTGCCTTTACCAAGAATAGACTAACTCAAGAACTGGCCAAAGAAATGTCTGGAAAGTCTAGTGTTATGGAAGCAAACTCCATTTCCACAGAAATACTTTGGCATCTGAGAGTAGATATGAGTTAAATGGAAAGTTCAATAAATATAGTGAAATAAAAAGTATTTTTATACAGAGCAGAAAGATAATGATAAAAAGAAATGGGTCAATACATATCAAAGGAGGGAGAGAAACCAGTTGCAAACCTGAAAAAAAAAAAAAAAAAAAAAAGCCAGAAAATGCAAATGCCTTGTCCTTGATAAGAAGAAAAAGAAAAACTATAATAAAGAATAAAGCTTATTAAAATGCCATATTTTTACAAATCTGTATTTATGAAAATAAGCCTAGTTTTCTACTTTTTGAAAACAGAATTGTCTCAATAATGGTAGCACTGCATTAAAAATGAGTATTACGAAGGTTCTTTACATTTTTTTTTTTCTTACTCAAAAATACATAACAGAGCTATGTGCTATGGTCATTTAAATGAAAACTTAGCAAAAAAATAGTTTTTTCATAATAATAATAATAATACAGTATGTGCAGGGACCACTTATTATTATAGCTGAACCTGTGTTGTGCTTGTGTATGTATATAGTTTTACTTTGCTTAATTTTACATTAAATTGGTCTAATTATTCACAGCAAATTTTTACACTAATCTTGAAGGGAAATTCAGTTCGATGATATAAAATTTGGTAAAGTATTAGTCAAGGCGATGTGGAGAGCTTGTATTGCAATTTAAATAGGCAGATTTATCTTCTGCCCACTATGGGCAAAAGATAATGGGTAACAGTGTAATGTGGTGAAATGTGAAGTTATGCATTTTGAAATGAATTGTGTACCACATTAATAGAACTGTACTCCAGGAAATAGATGAAGCTAGGAATTTAGAGGTGGTGGTAGACAGAATTGAAGTTTAGAGGGCATGTTACTAAGGTAGCTCATAAGATTACTTGGCTATTGAGGAACACTAACAGATATGAGGAAATTGTTATTCCTCTTTATATGGCCTTGATACATTTGGATTACTGTGCTCAAGTCTGGTTTCTTGGGAATGAAGATGCAGTAGAGAGGATTTGGAAGCAAGTGATGAAGATGGTGATAGGCGAAAAAGAGGGGATATAATATAACATTTAAGATACTTAAAGGATTTTATAGGATTCACGAGAAATGTTTCAGAACTTGGCTAGAGGGGATACAAGAAGTCATCTCTGGAAGTTGAGTAAAAGGTGTCCGTAGGGATGTGAGGACTAGATTTTTTGCTTGGAAAGTGAATGAATGGAATGGGTTCATGCAGAGATATGATAGATTGCATGTGGATAGTTTGGTCTCCCTTGATGGGTCTTCATACTAAATGGTGGTGCCTGTATAATAATAATAATCATGGATAGCTACTAAATTTTTAAATTTGGTATTTAGGACTTGATAGTAATTATTCCAAGGAGAAATTATTTTAAATTTGTTAATTTTTAAATAAGATGGTTTGAATGAATGAATAAATATATAGTCATTCAATAATCGGAAAGTATTTTAAATTACTATGCCACTGAAAATAGAATTCTGTCATTGATTAAAGAGGGGGGGGGAAAAAGGTTGAAAAATGATCAAATACACATTATTCTCAAATTTTGTTTTGCTAACACAATAGTTTGTAATTGTTGAGAGTTGAATTTTTAATATTTAAGAGTTAGTAATCACTTACGTAAAGTACACATTTCTAACAGATCAATTAGTTTTCTAAAACTTGGTTAAAGATCATAAATATTATATAATTAAAGACGGAAGTGGAGGTATACGTATTAAAAATATTGTGAGACGCATATCTGCATGAAGCTAAAAGGACATGCAAAAGAATTAGCAATGCATGAAATCCATTTAACGTTTCAACACATGCTCTTTTTCTGATGAGAGGAAGAAGGATAAATTAATTATATTCAAGGATGGGGCTAAAACTGATTCAGCCAGTTAGACCAATCTGTATCTCTGAAGTAGTTTAAGTATTAATGGTGGAGCTATCAGAAACTGCATCTAGAGGAGAATAGACAGCCTTTTCATCCTTTATAGAGGATAACTTATGTTGTACAAGATTTGTCACTGCATTTGGTCTGACTGAAATTATAATTTTAATAGAATCCTGAACATCAAGTTTTATTAAATTCCACCCAACTAGTATCACTACTACTGCTGACATTTTGATAATAAAATTGAACTAGATGCATATTTTCGTAATCATATACTAAATCCCAAATTTTATCAAGTTTCATTCAGCCAAGGAGTTACTGCGATATAGATATATATATATATAGCGATACGTCAAATGTTCGATTAAAACGAAATTTGAGGTGGTGCAACAGGTTTCATAATGTCAGTCTTAGAATAACTTGTGGATGACGAGCACGATAAAAGTATCTAATAGATGCTTAACGTCAACGGACTAATTTTGTTTCCTAGGGAGAGGAACCGTTACTGCTGGATTCCTACTTCCAAATGCTGTTATTTTTACATGCATACGTTTTACTGAGCAATGAAATTTATTGAATATTTCAGTTATTTAGTGCTAATTCACAGCACAAATAAAATGCAGTCAAAATGTCGACGTAGTTGGCTGAGTGGATAGGATACCCTCCCTCCAACGAATAGGCGATTGCATTAGTAGCCAAAATTGTAGAAACCTTTTCGAAAAAGTGTATTCTTGAGGTTTGATGGCTCAATGGTGTAATACCATAAAATTATATATCAATGGAAAGATAATTTAATCAAGAATATAATGCAATAACTTATGAAGGATTTTTTATTAGAACAGCAGTTATAAAGAAGAAAAGTGAAACAGAAAAAATGAGATACAAAAATTCTCACGATGTGAGTTAATTAATACTTAGTTGGATAACCTTAATTACGGCCTTGCAACGCCTTCGCATGGAGTGAACCAAGTTTTTTTAGTTCTGCAGCTGTTATAATGTGAAACCAAGATTGAATTGTTGCTTCTATTAATTGGGTTTCATTGGTGGGTTGCTTCTGACAACAAGTTTCTTTAGTCGGCTCCATGGATTTTCGATCGGGTTAAGGTCTGGGCCATTCCAGCAGTGGAATATGATTATCTTGAAACCACTTTTTGCACACAGCAGCAACATGACATGGAGCTGAATCCTGTTGAAATATAAATGCTTCGTATCTTGGAAAAGATCACGTGCAGAAGGCTTCAATTTGGGCTCAAGTATTTCATTTATATATTTTTGGGCATTTATATTCCTATTACTCATGCAAATTCTGCCCTCACCTTTTGATATCATACAACCCCAGATCATAACACTAAGGGTGTTTCACGGTAGATGTAATGCAATCAGGATGCAAATCTCTGATTCTTCTTACGTATTTTATGCTATCACTACCAAACGAAGATTTTGGTCTCATCACTCCAAGTAACACTAACACTGTCCCATTGTTCTGCTGTCCAGTTATAACATGGGTTTTATCCCAGTTTAATCTTTTCAACCTTTGTTTGAGAGATAAAAATGGCTTTTTTCATGGAATTCTAGCATTTAGACCAAATTCCTGCAGTTTGTGCCGAACAGTCCTTGCACTCAACTTCATATTGTATTGTGCCATTTCATCTTCTATACACCCAGATGATTTTCTTCTGTCACGTAGGCACAGTCTAAATTCTTCTATCATCACTTGCTGTTGTGCACCGTTTCCTGCCTTTACCAGTCTGGTTTTGTGACTTGTCTCCTTATACCTCTTCAAAAATTTAGAAATGCCACCTTTGGTTAAGTTTCCACCTATTTTTCTTCATACCTGTAGCCTTGTGCACTTAATAGTACCATTTTACATCGCTTTCTGGTTGATCAGTCAACTCTGCACCATTTCTTTAATTTTATTACGTTTTACAAGCTCACTAAATGAAAGAACAAAAAAAACACCAACTTGATAGCAATCACATAACACTGACAAATGTCCTCTCAGCCAATACATGACATCAATAGCTGAATTCTACTGTGAAGCTATTGGCTCATTGCCAAAACAAGATGACATCTGATTGGCTCTCTACACACTCATGCTCATTGGCTACATTCAAATGAAGGAAAGCTACTTCATATCAACCTAAGCAAGTTATGCTTTTTTCTGGTTATTTGGCTATAACTTTTCATAGAATACAGATAATTGAACAAACTTTGTTGCATTACATTCTTGATTAAATTATCTTTCCATTGATATATAATTTTATGGTATTATACAAAAAAGGTTATGAGCCATCTATCTATCCCAATGGTTTTAACAGGCCTTTAAGGCCCACAACCTTCTAAACATGCTTGGATTTCGTAACCGAAATACGAGGATAGAATGGTCACTCCTATGCCTCAAGGTATTCTTGGCTGTATCCCTGTGTGTTCACGGGGCCGGTTTGCCTGCTTGCGGATGAAAAACACCAGATGAACTGGCGGAAAAAACCCTACTGCCTGTGCCCAAGACCGGCTAACTTGGCTATGGCTGAGGAAGATCCTTCAGCTCCGAACGGGAATCGAACCTAGGACACTCCTTCCCCAGGCATATGGTTGCGAAGCGCAAAGCCACTGGGCTAACCGCGCAGACGTTACGTTATGAGCCATCAAACCTCGAAAATACACTTTCCAAAAGGTTTCCACAATCTTGGCCACTAGTGTAGTTTGAATCCCTTGAGCATGTAAATTTTAAAAAAAGTTTGCTATTCGAAGTGCCGTTTGCACACCAGAGCGCTTGACTGCATGAAGAGAGACTTGGTTTCGAATCTAGTCAGCAACTAGAGGAAATTTTTCTAAGCCTTTTTCGGCCTTTTCCCGAGTTAATCGATCTCTGGCACGGGCAAACGGGTTTTTTTTTCTCTCATGAACTCAAGATAATTGACCGTAGAACCCACACTATTTTCAGTCATTAAGCATATTGTGTTAGAGTTAGGGACCACGAGATGGCGGCACTTGTTGAGCCGTCTCCACTGCGTGCCGCTTAATTAGTGCTAGCCTTGGGCCAGTTATCTCTGAACGGGTGCCAGTAGAGATTGAACTGCCCACTCAGTCTCCAAAAGTTAGGGCTAAAATGGCCTCGCATATTCCCTATACGGGAATAAAAGGCGTTAGCTGATTTTTTTTTAATTTATCGTTCACTATTCTGTAAGCCAAGGGCAGCAGGTAGCAAAAGGGAAAAAAAAAGCATTTATTTTTTGAAGGGCTATTTTTCCTCCTCCAAGGAAGAATTATTGCGATGTATATAATAGCGACACTTCAAATGTTCGACTAAAACGAAAATGTTAATTTATTTTTTAAATAATCAGTAAACGCCATTCTATGGGCCAAACATCGAAACTTTTCAAGCTCCTTCCCCAATAAATGATATCTCACAATGCACCTAAGGCAGAGTTTTATTTATTATTATTTTTTTTGTTTTGTATTTTAACAATTAGAAAAATCCTCACAGGTGTGGTTGCAAGATTCAGACACGTCAAAATGCATGATTTCCTCCCTTACCTGAAGAATCACGAATGATTTCATGAATTATTTTACCGATTTTTGCATTATAGCCTCTGAACTTAACCTAGTGGACTCTAGGTTAAGTTCAGAATCCCTGGTCTTTTCAGTCCAGTTTCATAAATGCAGTACACAGCTAATAATTTTTTCATCCCAAAATGCATAACATTACACTTTGCCATATTAAACTGATAGCCATTCTTTGCCCATACTGTTAGTCTATACAAGTCATTCAGCACGGTCTTCACATAACCCTTATCAACTATTGCTCTACCCAGTTTTACATCACAATTAACTGAACATTTCCTATATTAATGTACAAGTTAAAATAGTATTGGCCCATAGACAGAGCCCTGTGGCACATCTTGTGGACTCATCTCCATTATTACTCTCCAATCTATCCATTAGCCATCCTTTAATCCACCTCACCAGCTTCATATTCAAGCCCATTTGCTCCAGTTTATATAACAAAGTTCCATTCGGTACCCTGTCAAATGCTTTTGCAAAATCCAGAAGTAATCAGTTCCCCTTATCCAACTCAAATATTACGTTATTATAAAAAGTGAGTAAATTACTGAGACGTGAAGTAACCTTCACAAAACCATGTTTTGTGAAGAATTTTCTGAATTTTTGCTTTTAATCAACTGCTCCAATATATTGATTTGTGACTTCTGTCTTGGAGCCTCCTTTATGCAAAACAATTATTTCCATTCCCTTAGGACTCTCCCAGAGCTGAAACTCAGTCTGATCAAAGACACTGCCAGTACCCCAGCACATTCACGTAATACGCTAGCTAATAATATCTTATTTTATACCATAGCTGCATTCATATTAAGGTTTATGCACCTCAATATCAGTCCTTGTCATGTGTTACTGCAATATCTCCACCTGGATAATACACCTTTGCAAAGTGGTCACTCAGTAATTCAACTATTTCATCCTTTTCAGTCACCTCCCTACCATTCATAAAAATTATTCTACCATGGTTTTTTTCGTTTTACTTGCCACATGCTGAAAGAACTTCGAATTATCTCTCACTCAGCTAATTTCATCTTGTACTTTTCTTTTTTTTTTTTTCTTTTTTTTTTCTTTTTTTTTTCTTCTTTTTTTTTTGCCTTCTTTTCCATATCAGTCCCTTTGGTCTGTGCTTTATACTTCTCATGAGACTGCTGCTTGCCTTTTTCTTTAAATATCCTCCATAAGCCGTTTTTTTTTTAATTATTATTTTTTAGTAATTCATTCTTAATGATGTTACTCATCCACTTAATTCCTACATTATTTATTCTCTTTACACTACATATACATTCTGCTGTCCCTTCCTTCAAACACTCATGGATTATTCACTTGCACTACTTACATCCTTCACTGCATCTATTATTCCATAGCACTTCTCCAAGAATTCTCTCCTCGTTACCCTTACTAACCACACTCTCCTCAAGAGTGTGGTTAGTAAGGGTGTTAGAGCTGGGTTCTTTAGTTTTAGAGTGCGGAATGAGTAATAAGCTGCCAGAGTCTGTAGTGGGTGCTGTGACAGCACCCACTACAGACTCTGGGTACTGTGACAGTGAATGAGTTTAAGGCAAGGTATGATAGATACTGTGTGAATGTCAAATAGTTGTGATGAACATGACTTGGGGCCTCCCTCGATGAGTCTAAGGACTCCCTGGAGTTGTCCGTAATAATAATAATTACCAGCTCTGTAATTCCATAACCCTACTTTAGCGAGAAATTATGCATTTGCCACCAGTTGATGAGAGTGATCATGTAGTTTTGATCTGGAAGGTGGCTAAAATATCCTTTGCTATAGACAAATCCTCTGATGCAATCACAAGGTCCAGCACTCTCAAATACCCTAGCAGTACCTTCCATCATATATTGTTTTTAATAATTGTTCCTTAATAACTGTAAATTCCATCTCTTTTCGTCCGTGTGATCTTTCCTCTTTCTAATCTTTGAAGTCCCCCATACACTTCACAGCTTCTAATAACATTCACATTCTGTGCTGCGTCATTTACACTACCTCGCAAAACATTCGTTCCAACTTACAGTCAAATCATCAGTAATTCCTCCTCATCCTCAGCATTCCACTAATTGTACATGCTGTGTTTGAGAATAGATACACCTGTTCTGATTTTACACTTAACAATGCTATTCTCTCCCCTTCCCTATTATTTTTACATTCCAAAATGCAGCTACCATAATTCACCTTCTACTTCTAACTTATTGGCACCTTTTCTCTTTCAACAGTCAATCTCTCTCTCTCCTAATTGTTGTATTTCATTGTGTACCCACATTAATTCACTCCTTAGACTCCCAATTTCCAATTGTATAGAGGCCTAGTTCTTGGCACAGCCTTCTGTCGAAGCTGTCCCCCTTATCAAATAAGACTGGGAGACCAGGATTGTCTTGTATATGGGAGCCCAGGAAGGAGTTTAAAATGTGAGTAACTTATTTGATTATTAAATTTTTCATTTTATTTTTTTCTCAGATATTCTAAGGTACATTAGGGAAATTAATCATGAAAAAAAGTTCACAATCCAACAACGAACCAAAATCGTGCAATTTTATCTTGAAAATCAGCATTTGAATTCAACGTTCTCCAGATCTGACGATTCCTGCACTTTTCCTATGGGGTTGCCTGAAGGAAAAGATATACGAACAAGTCCCACACAACCAACAGCTGAAAGAGAACATTCGAGCAGAAATTAGGTCCCTGCAGCCAGAAACATTCACCGCTGTCAAGGAACATACAGTAGAAACGGCCCGACTTTGTGAAGCCGAAAATGGAAGGGATTTGCGTGATGTGTTTCAAAACTAATAAAAAAAAATCTCCAGGTTCTGTATTTCATTATAACAAAAAAATAATAATAAGTTATTAAATATTTAAACCCCTTTGTGACTTATGGGCCACCCTGTATTATACTTCGAGCACTATGACTGGACCCAGGTAGTAGAGAACTAGGAACTAAAACTTGATAAGGATATTATTTTATGCTTTTGTAGATTCGTCAGGCTGTCTTGCTTGTTGGCTTTGCCAGTGCGAGGTTTATTATTGCTCTAAACTGTATACTCGGAAGGGTATAATTATGCGATTATCGATTTAAAGCCACAAAGAAGAGAATGTGTGTTTTGTGGTATGAAGTACAAGGAAACTGGCACGTGTTTTTAGTTAAGTGTCTTGAGGAAAGTGAAAATTTGCTGAATAATGACGTAGAAATATTTTAATCAGATAATTGCTATGGTCAAACAGGTACACATCACACGAAAATTGCATTTACAATTAAGACGATCTTCCACAAATTCCTGATTTTGGACCACTGCCAGAATGAAAGGGTAGTGCGTATTGAATAATTAAGGTACTGAAAATGGGAGGAGGTGGGTGAATACAATGAATGTTTGGTAAATATATAATCTCCATCTTCTTGGCCTAGTGAAAACAAAACGTATTTTAAAATACTAGGTGCGGTGTTTTTTTAAAAAACTAGTTGCTCTTAATTATATATAATTAATTATATATATATATATATATATATAATTAGATGAAACGTACTATTAACTCGGGGTTGGGATATGTTCATTTTTTAAATTAACTGACTTAAACCCGAGAATTATAACACAATGACATTTATTTGAAAAAAACGCAACATGTTTCGTCAAAAATTTTTTGACGAAACATGTTGCGTTTTTTTCAAATAAATGTCATTGTGTTATAATTCTCGGGTTTAAGTCAGTTAATTTAAAAAATGAATATATAATTAGATATATATGATTTAATTATATATATAAGTAAATATGAGCATAATACTTTAATGTTTCACTTTTTTATTATAATTATTTTGTACGCTTCGACTACTTTAAGTAAGACAACAGTACACAACTCAAGGTGCATTTCGTGACATTGCATGAAAAGTGTCAGTCTAAATAGCGATCAGAAAATGTATAACTATGAGAATTGTGATGTACTTGGAGCGAGCCAGTATCATTGGTTCCTCCTCCAAACAATGCATTCAACTTGTAAAGCATTACATATTATACATTATGATATTTAACATAGAATCTTCTCCCTTGATGAGTTTGACTCTAGGAGAATTGTACAGTACTACAAATTATATATTTTTAACATGACTGCATTTTGTAATTTGAATGCAAGCAGATTTCATTTTCTTCAAACGCGCTTCTTGAAAAATGGTCATTATTGACTATTTTTTCCCACTGAGATGTGATTTATTATTTTTATTTATTTATTTATTTATTTATCATTACGTGACACCACCAAGGAGTTCAAGAACTCATCACAGAAGAGCACTGCACTCCAGTACACACAATCTCTTCATCTTCTCCACTACTAAACAACTCTCCAACTATACACACTCTTCATCAACGCCATCTACCCAACACCACCAACAACAGCATACTTTTCTCTGCGTAACTCAGTGGATCTGCCGCTTGCATCCTCTGCGCTTGGTCGCTCGAAATTAGACAAGTTCAAGTCTAGTCGTCGACTAGTCAACTGGAGGAACTTTTCCAAAGCCTATTTTCGACAGATTCCCGAGTTAGCCTATCTCTGGCACGGGCAAGCGGGTTTTTTCTCCTGGAAACTTGGGTTTTTCTTCCCGTAAACTCAAGAAAATCGACCGTAGTACCAATATTATTTCTGACAGTAACGTATCCTGTTAGGTTTAGGTACCAATAGATGGTAGCACTAGTTTGCCAGCCTCTTCATCGGTAGCTGCCTATGTTTAGTGATAGCATTGGCCAGCTATCTCTGATTGGCTACCAGTGGAGATTGAACTGCCCACTTAGTCTCCAAACGCTAGATAGGGTATAAAGGCCTCAAATGCTCTCTATAAGGGAATAAAAAGTGTTAGCTGAATTATTTTTGTATATTTCTCTGTAAATACGTACACACACATGCACAAAATAAACAACGAACATTATGTATGAATAATTATACATAATGTTCTAAAAATTAACTATTTTTAGAACTTTTTTTTTTCAAGGTATAATAAAATTCACAAACAAAGATATCAAATAGAAACTATGTTTTATTTCTACTAGTTTCTTGAAATACTTTTTCTCCACTTCAAGAAATAAACTAAAAAACTGGAAAGAAAGCAATAACAGTTAACATCTGTAGTGAAAAATATTTGAACACGTTTAAAGGTAAATACAAGTGTGTCGTGATGGATTAAGAAAGACTATACTTGATGTAAAATCATCAGGTTTTTTTTTTTTTCCTACTTGCACTGTGCAGGATGTTTCATCATTTCAGCTGATTCTTTGAACGCTCTGGCATAAAAATGGTAATCAATGTTGAGCATTTCAGTTTGTTGCCATTCTACTAGATGTTTTGTTTCTGTTATATGTGCTGCCAGTCCTGATTTGTGCTTTCATTCATTTGCAACGTCCTTGAAGTGTTCCTACCAGTGTATCTCACCAGATGTGGTAGTCTGTCCTATGTAGTGTAGATCAGAATTGCAACTAATCTTGTACACATCTGGTTTTTTTAAATTGCGAATGTGGTGGTTTGAAATGTTTCAGGTGTTTAGAGATTTTGTTGATTGGGTCGAAGGCAAGTTTTAAGTTTTATTGGCGAAGTAATCTTGCTGTTTTATCTGTGATTGATTATATGCATGGAAGAATCACTGTTCCTTGGGTTTTGTTCTTCTGAGTGTTTTAGAAGTTGAAATAGACATTTTTATTAATGTTTTATCCCCACAGAAGCCTACGCAAGGAGATATATTTTTTACAGTCTGTAATTCTTAGCAGAAATACTTTTAATTGCTTTTCTTGTAAATGGAATTACATTGTGTGCGTATATCCTAATGGACAGCGTATGCAATTTTTTTTCTTTTTTCGGAATGGCATTCAGATCATTTTACAAATTAGCTTCCTTTAACAATTATTGTGACTGTACTAAACACCCTTAAGCAGTATTTTATTTTCTTTATAAGGTGCTAGCTTATTTTTTCAGTAATAAACAAACCTCGATAAATTCGCAGCCCACTCGTCCATGCGAGCAATAGTTTTATTATTATTATTATTTATTTATTTATTTATTTTTATTTCATAAATCACTTTCTAATCAAAATCTTTTTAAACCGTATAAAAAACACAGAAGAATATGCGCAATATAAAGCGACATTCTGGTGACAAAATTTAATTTCAAAAATTATAATTCAAAAAAAAAAAACAGTTTTGTTCTATGCTTATTATTTCTTGACTTTTCTTTGGGATGGTTCTCACAAAATGGAAATTTTCTCCAAACAACGTTATAGCACTACTAATCGCTTCATGAACTCCTACTGACTTATTGGGAAATATCAAAATTTAAAATTGGAGCAAAAATTGAATAAAGTATTTATCATAATTCATTTATTTTCAATTTATATGACAACCCATTGGCTCTAATTAAAAATATGGTGAGAGAACAGGATGAGGTCCAAAGAGAAGCAGAGGTAGTCTTATTACGATCTAACGAGCATTCAACCACTGATTGTTGTTGGTTATCTGCTTCCAAATTCGGAATTTGCAATTTCTGGTGTTATATTCACAATAAATGCATTTGTTCGTGAGAAAAGTCCGAATTTATATCTCTGCTGCTACACCCTCTGTCCAAAAAGAAACCGAATTTTTCGAAAATGGAAGAAACTAGTGGCGCCACCTGTTGTATCTTTTTGTTGTCGAAAGCGGCAACCTTCATTAGTGTTGTGTCAACTATTTATGACATTTGTTTCATTAGAACCGTTCGTCAAAACACACTGTCACTCTCGGCACTATAATTTGACGAATGGTCGGTCATCACGATATTCATGCCATACGCCACGAAAATTCTCGCTATCAATCGCTTCAAAACTTCGAGATAAAACTCACCATTGACCGTGTGGCCAGGCGGAACGAATTTTTTGTGGATAATGCCCTTGGAATCGTAGAAACAAATCGGCATTTTCTTTACTTTTGACTTCTCCAAGCGACTTTTTTTCGGATGTCCCTCTTCTGGTGGTCCCCACTCAGCACTCTGGCGCTTTGTTTCGGGCTCATACTCAAAACACCACGTTTCGTCACAGAAAAGATCGTTTCAAGGAAGTCTGAGTCCTCACGAGCGGTTTTAATGAGATCCTTGCACTGTTCAATTCGATACATTTTTTGGTCGTCGGTCAACTTGTGGGGAACAAATCGCGAATTCAGTTTACGAAGGCCCAAACTCTCGGTTAAAATGTTGTGCAAGTTGATTTTGGAATCCCCAATTCATTGTTAGTCAAAGACGATTTCGGGTTTTCTTTGATGAAATTACGCACTTTTTTATGTTAACTTGGATGTTAACTTCGTTCAGTCCAGTTTTTGGTCGCCCGCTTTTCGTTGTCCTCAAGCGTCTCACGATCACTTAAACCACTCGTAAACTTGAGTACGGGATAAGCATTCATCACCGCATGCTTTTTGAAGCATTTGATGTTAAACTTGGTAAAACGTTTACCAAGTTTAACACAAAAGTCAATCTCTGCTGTCCGTTTGAAACTCATTTTCCGACCGTTACACACTGTCACTCTTGGCACTATAACTCGGCTTCTAATAAAACAAATGTCATAAACAGCTGACACAACACTAATGAAGGTTGCCGCTTTAGACAACAAAAAAAAGATACTACAGATGGCGCCACTAGTTTCTTCTATTTTCGAAAAGTTCGGTTTCTCTTTGGACAGAGGATGCACATAGAAAATTGTTCATATAGGTATTTTAAATTCTTTATTTTCAGGCAAAGTCTCTATTATAATGAATGTAGTTTAAAAAATACGCTAATGTTTCATTTTTTAATTTCGTTGGTTAATTTATATTACAACCTCTCTCTCTCTCTCTCTCAATCAAGTCAGTTTATGTCAACATGGGTTCGATTCGAGATGAATGGAAAGATTCAGTGCTTTCGCAATTCGGCCTCTAGTAACACTACAGTTTTTGCTTGGCTGTACAGAACTTCTCTGCGAATTCTCGATGCTTGTAAACTTGCTTGTTACCTTCTTTCTTTTTTTTTTTTTTTTTTTGACCACAACGCTAGAGGGGCTATTGAGAAATACCGGTAGCGATATGCTTATCGCATTGTGCATAATCGACTCGCTTCTATTGGTGTTCATGCCCGCGTCCAAGGGAAACTAGATCATTTAGTGTTGTAATTTCGACGTGATGTTAGTCACGAAGTTCAAAAGAACCTGCTACGAGCAGGATAATACAGTACTTAATATAAAAAAAAAAAAAAAGCGGTCAGAGTATGTACCTTGGAGTTTCAAGAATAATGACTTTAGATGGCGCTGGAAAAGCAGTCTACAACCACGCTGCAAGAAATACAGCTCACTGAAAAAAAAAAAGAAAATTATGAGCAACGATTGAAATTTTTGTCATTACTTGCTCGCAAATCCTGACTTGTGCAAGTACACTTTATTCAAAGGGATGTTTACTCGACAGGGAGTGAATAAAACTTGTAATGAATATTTATGTTCTCGTGAAAATCCTCAAATCAACACGAGAAACGTATAATAGGACTGTATACAACATCGAAGGTCAGAAGTATTTGTTACATGACTATTAGAATATCTGTAACTAATAAACATCCTCCCAGCCTGGTTGGCCGAGTGGTTAGCGTATCCGCGCTCCAGCCAAAAGGCTGCTGGTGCGAATCCCGCAGTGGGCATGGATGTTTGTGCTTGTCTGTGAAAATACTAGTGGTGGTGGTGGTTGGCGGTAGATAGCGTTGGTGTAGTTGCGGTCAGTTGGTGGGTTGAGTGTTTGAGATAGAGTTTGTAGAGCAGGTGCCCTCCCTCGATGAGTCTTTGGACTCCCTGGAGGTGTCAAATAATAATAATAATAATAATAATAATAATAATAATAATAAACGCGATAGATCAATGAAGGTTAGAAATCTTTAGTCACATAATAATAGAATACATATTCTAATAGGTGATGATGATTCTAATAGTATATGATGCTTCATAACCTTCTTTGTTTTAATAAATTATACTGAAATTTAATCCATAGATAACGTGTGGTGTATGTGTTTGCTTAACTGAGTAAAGTATACATATTTCAGCTTAATGGTTGGGGAGAGAATGTTAATTTTGGTACGCGACAACTCGAAATTCCAGTTATCAGCCCACTTTATTATTATATGGAGCGCACCCTATACCAGTCCGCTAGGCACATCTACCATCAACGCATCTACCGCCCATCTCCACCAACAACAGTATTTTTATTTTTTGTCTGTAAATTGTGTGACTTCTGAATTCAAAAAACAATACATTAACAGTAACAACAACGAAAAAAGAAAAAACATTTAAAAAATCAACTTGTTTTTCATAAATTGTTTCGCTGTTAATTTACTTGCAACAAGCATGTTCAAAACTCGTTCTGCTCTACTTAATGCGTTAATTGCAGCCATGAGATTTGAGTTGATTTATGCGCACTGCTGAAGGTTTATTTACTGTCTTTTTAATAATTTAAGTCATTTAAATGATAATTTAAATAATTTTAATGTAATTATGCCTAAATTTTATAAATATAGTTTTGCTTCAATATACTAAATATGGTAGTGTTAAATCAATATTTAGAATAACAAAATTGAATAAAGATTCCGAAGTTTATGAAATTACTTACGGACTTTCAAAATGAAAGTCCGCACTTAGCTTACGGAAATTGCAGACGGTCGGACTTTCAAAATGAAACCACAGCTGTAAACGTGTTACGAAACTCTTATTAAAAACAAGTACAAACGTATTCAATGACAGTAATAAATTAAAAAAAAAAATGGCATGTCCACTCAATTTATATTTGAACTTGAACTTTTCAAACCTTGAACTTTTTTAAGGTTAATAAAAAAATCATGGATATACTCGTATTTTTTGCAATATTGGCCGCAGTCTTAAGTTAAGCATTTACTGTGTTAATCTTAAATCGTTCCGAGTACATTTGTCATTTTGATGACAAATGTACTCGAACTATATTAAAATGAAAAAATTCGCGAACAATCCTATTTGACTTGAATACCGTGTTGTACCTTTGATAAACTACTCGTAATATCTTCTTCTTCTTCTGCAGCTTTTCCCACTTAAGTAGGGTCGCTGTTTGTGGTGAGTCTCCTCCACAACCTCCTGTCTTGGGCTGTAACCACATCCAAGTTCTTCATCCTCAAGTCCTCTTCCACCAGCTCCCTCCATCTCTTCTTTGGCCGCCCACGCTTCCTCCTCCCTTGCATCCATCAAACCATCTCAAACTTGTCTCCTGTATCTTCGCTCCTAAGTTCGTAACTTTCACTGTTCCCCTCACATCATGATATTACTACTCGTAATATCATGATAAATTTTAAGGCAAGGGATACATAATAAGTGATTGTATTTGTGTACAACACAAATACAATCACTAGTGGCATTTATAGTTCGCCGAGAATGAGGTATTTTAATAGTAATTTTAATAGCGAATTGAACTCAGCATTTGAACTGAACAGTGGCTTATGTTATTGAAAGATAGAACGAAAAAGACTCACGAAACAATCAGGCAGAACACATAAACTGACGAAAAGGGATAAGAGAATGCTGAAAAGAGCAGTGCGTTCCTCCATAGTAAATTCGCTCAGTCTTGATCTATTTCTAAGGTTGACCCCACAGCTGTAGTAAATTAAGCCAGAACATTGTTACTGAACTCCATAGCTGTACTGTTCATAGTAGCGTTGTGTCCGCATCAACTCAGTAGACTGTTGGATAGCGATGATACGGAGTAACGAACCATAGTTCGCATTCTTCAGATTAGATGGACATGTGATAAGATTTTCAAAAAACGTTTTTGTGGAAAATAGGAGTGATTGGAGTGCAATGGCTGCATCTCAATCTTAATCATCTGCAGCCCTTTGGAGAAAACGATAAAGTCGAGTGAAAGCAAGACCAGTCTCTCTCTCTCTCTCTCTCTCTCTCTGAAAATAAATCACAAGCGATGCATTGCATCTATTAAACTTTGTTCTTTCACTGTGGTTATCCCAAGGTTTCTCTCCTCCGTTAGGAGATAAGAAGAAGAGAAATTGAGGTAAACAGTAATCCCTCCCCCCCCCTTCATAGTATACTGCATTCCATTTGCTTTGGCGAAAGTGTGAAACTTTGCACTTGACAGCATTGGATTGATATCAGTATGCATTTGTCCACAATTTCACAACATTTCTGGAGAATTTCCTATTCCTGATGAGTATTCGAACCTGCAACCTGTTGGTTGGAGAGCAGGTAAATTCTGCAATTCGGCCATGGTTATCGATCTTTTGTGGGAAATGAATATCATCATTCGTGTGAGACTACGACTTTTCTTAATGGAAACTTAAAGTGGCGTAAAAAAAATTCATGTTTGGTCTCTGGAGCAGAGTTGCAGCGTTTACAACTGGAGCAGAAACTGCTCTGGAACGTCCATAAAAAGTTGTAAACATTTCATAGACGAAATTCACTTAAAATATCACTCTTCCTGATTTTGTATCAAAATGTAGATTGTATGATTAACATATAAATTAAACTACAGTCCCTTCCCCACCTTCCAAAAAATGCCTATGTAGCAAGATTTCATCCTCTGTTTGTCGAAATGCGTTTTTTCCATAGCGCTAGACCGCTGAAGAAAACCCGTTGTGGGTTCGATTATAATCGCTAACTAGAAGAATTTTTTTATTGGCCTTTCTTTAGCCTATTTCCAAGTCAGTCGATGTTTACAGAAGCAAGAACTTAAAAAAAAATTCAGGATTTTAATTCCAAGGAAGAGTAATCTACAATAGAATTCACACTAATTTAGACATAATATATTTGAAATTTTTTTTGCAATGAGATGCCTGCACTTGTATTTCGCAATCTTTCTTCATGAAAGACTGGAAATTCATTGATAGATTCAAGCTCACAATCAGTGATCAGCTGAAGAGCGAAAACCGGCTACCCAGCTACCTTCAAAAACGTTATCGCTACAGGAATTTCGCCTCCTCCTGTTGGAAATCAAAAATGTTAAAGGTTTTTTTTCCTCCAAACAGAATCTTGTGGTTATTTATCAGTTATTTATTATTATTATTTTTTTTTAAAAATCTAAAATCACTAATCACTGAGAGTCAAACTGGGCACAGAACACATGCCAGAATTACTGCATAGTAGAGAGCGGTGTATTGTTCCATGGAGGTATCATAATAATAATAAACTTTTCTTTCGATCATATTATTTGTAAAACAAGCTGCTTTTTGTAGATAATTATGAAGGATATCTCTTGAAATCATTATTTTTATAAGGTAGTGGTAAGCCAAGGGATGCGTTTCCTCTTCTCGTTTCTTAGGTTAATGTTCGATTTAATATCTAGTGGTTCATGTATGAGAGAAAAGTATTTCTATTGTTATCATTATTGGTCAGATTGAATTATTTGTGTGGTTGACAGACTTGCAACACTGAATGTTAGTCTGTACGATTTATTTATGGTTGGCAATTAGAATTTGTACACTATTTGTGGACAACGATTAGATCGTATAAAATTTATTTTGTAATCGTATCCCTAATCGCATATTCCATACTCCGTATTAGATAGATTCAAGAGCAATATAAAATTGCATCAGTTTTTTTGATACAGTTTGTTTGAAATAATATAACATAAATAATATAATATAATATAATATAATATAATACATTTCAAGTGACTAATGGTTGGGAAGAGAGTGTAAATTTTCCAACAGGTTGCAGGTTCGAATTGCGCAATGGCTATCGATGTTTTCTTTGGAGATGAAAGCTGCACTGCGGTTTCACAATATATTTTAATTGGTGGTATTTGGTGGAATGAGAATTTTGCCCTTATTTTCTCTAAACCTCAAAACTTCCAGTTATTAAAAAAAAAATATGAGTTTATCTTCCCGTTTTTCATTATATTTTTAGTCACTTTTCTAAAAACTGACTAAATTTATAAATTGATCTTCTTCTTCTTCAGCTTCATTTCCACTCATGTAAGGTTGCTGTAGTGGATCGACCTTCTCTTCAGTTCTGTTCAAGGCTGTTTTCTTCTCTAGTCCGATGTCCCCCTCTCAAGCTGTCCAGCTATTGTTGTTTAGATCTCCCGTTGCTTCTTTGGACTGATGGCTTCATCTCAAGCACTCTCCTTCCCAAATAGCTTTTATCTCATCGCATAACATGACCAAACCACCTCAGCCGTAATTCCCTAATCTCATTCCAGATATATTTGGGTTACTTTTATTGTTCCCCTGATCAATGAGTGTTGATCTTATCCAATCTTGTTATGCCACTTGCAAGTCTCAAGTCTCGACATTCTCAGTTCGGCTACGTTCATTCTCTTCTCCCATCTCTTGGTCATATTCCAGATCTCACTGCTATACATCGGTGCAGGTCTTACTACCATTTAGATCTTTCCTCTTCACTTGCTAGAAACCCTTTTCCTGATCCACCCTATTGAGTTCTGAATCCGAGTATCCATCACTTTCGATACATGATCCTAGGAATGTTTATTAAACATAAACAGATTTGTAAATTGATATTTTCGTGAACTATTCGCATTACTAACGAATTTTTTGTCACTAGCTTTAACTGATATAAAACAGCTCATTTCAAAAATATTCCATTTTCTAGAGACATATTGATTAAATTTTTTCGTTAATTTTGTCAGAAGCCCAAAATGGTATTTACTAAGAATATTTAGTATTTTTACTGGGAAACCATCAATTACTGACGTGTTGCTATTCTGTAACGTTGTACTATTGTCTAAATACGTTGTATTATATTTTACATTTATTTTGTTGACATATATTTGATAAAATGGATTCTGAAGTAATTATCTTAAAAGTGCTGCAGTATGGCTTAATTCATTTACTTATGGTTTTTTCCCCCCCTCGATATCTTATGGTATTGATGAAAGCTGAATTCATGTTACCAGCTGATTTCATCAAAATGAACATTGCTCTTCCTTTTCTTCCAAAAAATTGTTGATAAACTCCCACCGCCTCTGATTTATATGCACAAAACTTGTCTTTGACTTGTTTTACTGATTGTTCTTGATTTCTATTTCATTTTGCATTGTGGTTCAAATTGTATACTACCAGGACTGAGCTTTCTGATTAGTTTTCTTTTTAATTTATAAACTATAATGGATTGAGAAATTCATTAAAAATTAATTTCTTTGTAATTCATGTTGGCTTTAATATTTCTCCTGTTTTTTATTACCTTCATTTTTTAATCTATTTCCCTTTATATTTAGCACTTTATTGCATTGGCAGTAGCATCCACTTATCCACTTATCAACACGTGATTTTCGTAACGAGGTTGATTTTCTACTAATAGGAAAGTAGTCTGTCAACTTCATATTTGTCCTTGTATTAAATAAACAAATGATCAGAGCAACCACAGCCTTCTCTTTCTGCTCTGATGGGCACATTAATATACTGCTTAAATTCCAAGCTTGTCATTAGAATCAAGAGTCACCATTCTTTCCTTTAGCAAGTGAATGTTGTCTTCTGCAAAAGCACTTTATTTTTTTTCATTTACAAGGCTGGATTCACATAAAACTATAGACCCAAAACTACCCGTTGTCCTTTTGGTTCGTGACTCTGAGTGGATAAAATTCATCCGTTATCCTTGTACGCTTCATTTCCTGTTTGTCTGTTGTTTTTCCCACCTGAAATTAAAAAAAAAAATCTTATTCTGTTTTTCTATTTCACCTACTCGTCCTTCTCTCCTTGCCACACCTTACTTATGAATACAATCTTGGGTTCGATCCAACCTACTCTGTCAATGCCAAATTTTTTTAAAATTATTTCTAATACTTCTGCATTCAAAAATAAACTTTACACTTACTTTAATTTATATTCAAAACATTAGCTTTATATTTCAGCGATATCTATCTTTTTTTTATTGTCATGCACATTCTGTGGTCATTCACTCACCCGAAGTTTAGGTGTTTGAAGCCATATCCCACCATAGTCTCTCTCTCAAGCTAACCTCCATGATTTTTATCACATACCCTGATACACTTCCATTTCCTCAATGCATTTTCTCTCCCTATGCGACTAGCAATCTATCCTGCCTACTCATCGCGTTGTCGCTGACATGCAGTTACCTCTTGCTCGTCCTCTTCTTAGTTTCTTTCTCTTCCTAAATCGTTCTTAGTTATCCACAAACCCTAACGTCGTATCATTCTGCCTTTCAAACCGTTCTCTTACAACTCCCTATAAAACATTTGTAAATCTTGCAGTACATCATTTATATAAATAAAGCATTTATAAGAGCCTCCGTAGCTCTTTGACGAAAGACGAATAGACGAAGCCTTTTGGTCGGAAAGACCTGGATTCGATTCCCGTCCATGACGTAAGGAATCTTTATCTGGTCTATTTCGACTAAAGGTGAGTTAGCCAGCCCCATGAACACCTACACAGATCTACAGTCATAATTGCATACTTAATTAACCAGTTCTAAGGCACAGTGGAGGAACGGGGGGCTCCCATACGAATAAATAAATAAATAAACCATTTATACCAAAAGTGGCTCTCCTGGTTGTAGACCTCATCATCAATGGCTTGTGTTGCAACATTTATACCAGGAATCATTTTTTCTTTATTGTACTTATTCATTCTCTCTATGTTTGGCTATACTCTGCACCGTCTCCCAAAGCAAACATATTTCCCACGTTCTCTCATTTCACACATAACTCACAAGAAAAGTAGCCACACAGCACTGTATGACATTCCAATACCGACTGACCGCTCCTTATACAGTACTTGCCAGTCTTTCTATCACTGTCACTTCCTTTTCCCCATTCTTCAGTAAAACATCCCTTGGAATCTTCCTCTAGATCGAGCAATTGATGATCTCTCAAATTGGAAAGCATAAACATTGAGTAGCAGTTGAAAAGAAGTATATGAGATGGAACGCAAACATTTCCTGTACCCTTTTTGTCAAAAAGAAGTTTCTAAAGTTAAGTCGAAATTTTTCTGAAATACACTTATAGGTTCTGCTCCTATGCACATTCACTATTTCAGTTAAGGATATATAACTTAGGATTCAGGATCACTAGATTGCAGCAGTTCTCTCTCTCTCTCTCTCTCTCTCTACTTACGTCTGTGAGATCTTTGAGATCTTTGATAGCCTTGAAATCAGATGCCAGTAATAACTAAAGGTAGACGCTGGCTTCCAATCAGTTTCCGAATGTCAGCTCTAAAAGAGTTCTACATGTTTATGTTGGAAATAAAAGGCGTTCGAGGATTTGTCTTTATTTTATCCAGTTCAAGTGAACGCAAGCTTCCTTGAATTGGACGGCTGAAGGTAAACCAACAGTTCTACAGAGTGATTACGATTAAAGTTCACATTGCGAAAGGCTGTAACTGGGTAACTACTCAACCGAACGATTTAATATTTACCATGATGTCTGCGACAATGGAATTTTATTCTGCGCAAAAACCTAGATTAGTGCTAAAAGGTGCCACTAGGGCGGTACATGGCGCTACAATCCATATAAATTATGATACTTTTGGTATGCAGTGAAATGTTGTGACCGTACCATTTATGCAAATGTCCCCAATGACGTATGCTTCGAAAGATGCTTCTATAAAAGCAGGTAGCTGAGGAATGTGTCAGTTCATTGCCTATGAGCAGACGACTTGTTAAAGCACAATTTCACCAATGGAATATTTTCTTGACTGACCAAGCTCACTTCCATCTGGATGGTGCTGTGAATACGCACAACTGCAGAATTTGGTCAAACCGCAAACCCACAGAACAGATTCCGCTTCATTCCCGAAAGGTCACCGTTTGTGTGGTTTAACAGCATAATTCACATCGGACTTTTCTTTTTCGAAGTGCTCGGTCCTGCTGGTCTCATTACCTGCACTATTAATGGCCAGGGATATTCATCTTGCTTAGCCAATCAGGTGATTCCCAAAATTCTACAGCGTCATTGCCTGAATTCAACAGTTTCTATGCAGGATGGTGCCCCTCCTCACATCACCACCCCTGTCAAGCGGTTGCTTCAGACACATTTTACCGACGACAGAATCATCGGCCGCCATTTTCGTACAACGTGGCCAGCGCGCTCACCAGATCTGAACCCATGCGACTTTTGGCTGTGGGGACATCTCAATGACGTTGCCCATTGTAAACACATAGCCAAACTAGTGGACCTGAAGACCAGCATGACATGCAATATCCACAATATTTCGAGTGAAACTCTACGCTCTGTGGTTGAGCATGCGATTTTGCGAATTCAGCACGTTTCCGACAACGGTGGACAGCATACCGAACATGTGTAACCACAGAAAACGCCGTGTATACCCTTACTTCTCTTTATGATATCTGGCGATACCTGGAGCTTCAATAGTGAATTACTCACAATTACAGCGCCAGATATCAACCTAGTGGCAACTTGTTGAACTAACGCCAAAATAACGCGATTTTTTCACAAAATAAATTCCATTGCGCACACATCATCATATTAAATATTAAATCGTTCCCCTGAGTAGTTACCCAGTTAAAGCCTTTCGAAATGTGAACTTTAATTATAATCATCTTGTATATTGTAGTTCTTCGATGTCTACCTGACAAGTTTGCTTCTAATAATTTCTCTTATCTTTGCAAATCAGTACACGCTACACCTTAAAATAAAATTACTCCAAGGTTACGAAATGGGAAAAGTTTTCTCATATTTATGTCGAAATAAGACATTAACGTTTACGACAGATAAAGGATAGTATTTCGAAGGACTTCGGTTAAGTATAAGGTAGAATGAAATAACAGTGTTTGGTTTGCACTTCGTTCTTTCCAAGGATGCGAAATTCGGAGGAAAAAATGAACGGTCTTATTTCTTTCATTCAATATATTTTTAACAGCACTAATTATTTACGGATACACAATATCCATCTCTCAGTGAGTTCTAACTTTTTTTTTTTTTTTTTGGAGAAATATTTAAATGATCCGTATTCATTCGATTTCTGCAATGATTAAATAGTAATTATACTGCCGAAAATATTCCAGCATAAGTTTTTTTTTTTTTTTTTTTTTTTTTTTCAGGTAATGTGAGTGATTTTTTTATTATTATTATTATTCTTTAAGTATGCGAGCTTACTTAAAGAATAATTGTTACGTTTTAGTAGGTTTGATTCGTAGTAGCACATTAGAATTTGTCCCAACACGTAAAGGCATCGATTTAACTGCATATATATTTCTATGCATGACGTACAAACAAGTCCTTTCAAGTACATGTACACATGAATGCGTTGATTACTGTAGCATTGAACAGTATGTTTATTATTATTATTATTATTATTTATTATGGGTCCTATAATTTCGCTTATGGACTGATAATGGTTGATCGTGGCGGATATACAAAAGCTTCGGTAGCATATTCGCTGCTGTTGTTTGTTATATGTGGTTTATTGATTGTTACCCGGATATGCTATTCTTTGTTATGGTATAGATGGAAGTGAAGTATTGCTTTAGCATAACCGTGTTGGCAATTAATATTCCCCCTCCCCCTTTCAATCAACTTAATTCATAAATTTACATCATAAACAGAAAGCTCGCAAAGGCTTGTACATACAAACACATATCCATACATTATTTATAAACGTCGACATTTCATGTATTATTTACGTTATTATGAAATTTTACAAACCTTACAGTGATATATTTGTTTATTTTACTTGTATTTACTCCATTTAAAATACTGTACTATAAAAGAAAGATTTTTCAAATATTTTTGTAGTTTATATTCGTATTTTGTATGGATTTATTTATTTACGTTGTCCGCAGACCTTGTTCTTGATACCAAACATGGAAACTACTTCAGACAGGTGGTCTAACACAATTTAAGTGTGGCTTCATATAAGATGTAGTTCAGTAGCGCACTCAAGATTTAATCTTGGGAGGGGCCGAGTTGGGTCGACGATTTGAGATACACGCTGATGATCGCTAATTCATAAGTAGTATAGAAATAGAAAACACGACACAACATAAATTAAAAAAAAAAAAGAATTTTAATTAGAAAAAGATTTTTGGATTTTTCCTTTTTCTTTGGGGATGCCAGGGCCTTTCCCCTCCCCCCTCTGGGTGCGCCACTGATGTAGTTATATCCCCAGCTTATCGGAAGCCGTATTTAAAGGATCTATTCTTTTCATGCACGAAAATTTAGAAAAGTATGACTTTCTCTTATATACTATATATATGCGCGATATATATGACGTCTGTAGGACGTCAGATACGAACAGATGTAACACATTAAATGATTACATAACAATATTAGAAATAACTGTGAACATTCCATTGAATTAAATCTTCTGATGAATTCAAAAAAAAAAAAAATGTGTATACCTTCAATACGTACATGCAGAAGGAAGTCTGACAGAAAGACAAGCCAAACAAAATAAAGACTTCGGTCGAAGTCATTTCACTCATCATAGGAGGTGCACGTTGGCTTGTCATACCTCCTTAAACCGATGTTCAGGAATCACTCGCTTTAAGCGGTTAATACATCCTGTGAAAAATCGTGCTAATATGTTTACATATACGACATTTAGTCAACACAAGTTTATTTCATGGTGCGTTAACCGCAATGCTTACAACGCTCACAGTCCTTATGTACAGTACGAACATTCACGCTCTTATGAACTTGCATGAGTCATTTGTAATTATAAAGCAACTCAGGAAAAAAGCACCTTGAAAAAAATAATGATGAAACGTGGCCTCCCCGTGTTTTGCTTACACTGGGAATTCACGTGACGGTATATTACATCTCTTCCATAGAGGGCGGCCATATTTTTACGTTTTTCAATATACAGTATACGACATGCTAGTTTGAATGTTTTCAGTTAAATTTTATTTCTGAACTGTGTGAATTTTGTAGCAAATTTCAAATGTGATTCCGATTTCAAGTTATTATAAATCTTCATTTGTGTGGATCATGTTTGCGTTACATGATCGTTTGAACTATGCACCCAGTGACTTCATTATAAACGGGTACTACCACTTATTTGTGGTAGTACCCGTTTAGGAGCCTGTGTAGCTCAGTGGATATGGCGTTTGCACACCACCGCGCTTAGCCGCACGAAGGAAGGCTTGGTTCCGAGTCTAGTCGGCGACTAGAGGAAATTTTTCTAAGCCTTTTTTCGACCGGTTCCCGAGTTAGTCGATCTCTGGCACGGGCAAGCAGGTTTTTCCTCCCGGAAACTCGGGTTTTTCGTCCTGTAAACTCAAGAAAATCGACCGTAGAACCCACATTATTTCAGACATTAAAATATATATATATATATTGTGTTAGGGTTAGGGACCACGAGATGGCGGCACATTTGAGCCGTCTCTCTTCACTGCGTACCGCTTAATTAGTGATAGCCTTGGGCCATCTGTCTCTGATTGGGTACCAGTGGAGATTGAACTGCCCACTCAGTCTCCAAAAAGTTAGATAGGGCTAAATGGCCTCACCTACTCCCGTATACGGGAATAAAAAGGCGTTAGCTGATTTTTTTTTTTTTTTTTTTTTTTTTTTTTTTTTTTTTTTTTTACCACTTATTTTCTGCAACTAAAATTAAAAAAAAAAAAGGATGTTAGGACAAATGTATTTAGTTAGTACTGTGTTTAGGGAAACAATAAAGCTTTGTTTAGCTTTCTGGTACGTGTCTGTAGAAGGGAAGGTTTTTCTTTAGGCAAGGTCGTTTTCATTCCAGTTGTCGCTAATCACAGACAATTCAGCGACAATTGGTGTTTAGCTACAATGGTGTAATTACATCAATTGTCGTTAATTATAATACATAAGCTGCAACTGTCGCTGTGCTGTTATTTAGTAATACGATAAAGCTAAGCTACGCCTCGTCTCAAGGTCAAGGACATTCCAAGAAGTTTTATTCAGACCAGCGTGAACGGAAATGTTTAATTAATTTTTAATCCGTGACAGTAAAGTCTTTTAAATAAATTACAGTATCAATAATAATAACCATGTTAATTCGAAGAGCGTGTTATTCGAAACCGTGTAAAGTGAGACATTCCCGTACATTTGCCATTCGCCATCCACTACTAGCAAGGTATTCCGATTCCACATTGATTTCTAGCAGCGCGTTTGATTACAGTTAAAATCAACACTATTTATTATTATTATTATTATTATTTTCAGTTTGCCAGGCATCGGTCCATCCTTTTTATTAATATATATATACACTTTGGTCAAAATATTATGGCCACCATTCTAATAGATCGTAGGCTTCCTCTTGCAGTCAGAACAAAATAAATAAATTCTGTGATGATACATAGTCCCCCCTTTATACGGGAATTCACGGTACCATCTAGTCCCGCAAATTTTATCCGGGCTCCGGAACCGGCATAGGCTGACGAATCAGACCTATGGCTGGATCAGTATTCCTGACTGTAATCCGTGTGTGTCCTCGGACCGGTTTGCCTGCTTGAGGGATGAAAAACCCCAGATAAACTGGAGGAAAAAACCCTGCTGTCCACGCCCAAGACCGGCTAACTTGGCTATGGCTGAGGAAGATCTTTGAACTCCTCACGTCGTTTACGGGAATCGAACCTAGGACACTCCTTCTCCAGGCATATGGTTGCAAAGCCACTAGGCTAACCGCGCGGTCACAGTCAGAACTGCAGTTACGCGGTCTGGCATGAACTCTCTAACACCTTCGGACATTGCTGGAGACATGACGTTGTACTGCATATCACATCGGTACGTGTGAATTCGTCAGCCATGGTAGCACTTGGAAGTTGCTGTCGTGCTTGGTGAACTACTCTCGAAGAATACTGGCAACGTGCAACGTATTATTCTGCGGGAACACCTGTGCCATCTAGGAAGGCAGTCACTATGATGTGTACCTGATCAGCTACAATGGACAGATTCTTTGTGGAATTTGAAATCTCCAGGAGAATCGAAGAAAATGTTCTCTATAACGTGCTCCCACCTGTTTCGGTTGGCCCATGACATTGGGGTGATTCCTCTTCTTAGGTTTCTTCTAACATTCTATCTACACTCCACACAATCGCTGCAAACGAAACTCATCCGAAAAGGCAATTTACAAATCTTCATTGGTCCAGTGATTCCTCTCAGATGCGAACTGTGGACTATATGGCAACACATAGTGGCCCTTATAGAGGAAGATACATTAGGCTGTATTCTGGGAATACCATTTTCTTCTGGTTATATTCCACAGTTAGCAGATCCATAGATTTTCTTTTGTGAGTTTGTGAAGGCAGGATGATCTACATTCGCCACGTTCATTTATTGTATAGTTGGGGTGTGGATCCCCACCACTTGTCCAGTGATTGCTGTTCTTCTTATTATCCTTTCACTTTTCGAAATAACACATTAACTACAGCACTCTGCAAACGGCCCAGCCTATAATATTGCCACCCTTCAACCAGTGCCCTACAAATTATGCTTTTTTTTTCAAGTCCATTAGATTCTGTCCCTTGCCTGAGTCGATAATCAACTTCGAATGAACAGCAGTACAGCCACATTCCCAGTATCATATATAGTGGCTTATATGATGGCCAAGCAGGATGGAATTGCTGATATTGAAATAACGAGGTATTCATTATATCGATTTTGAATGTGTTTATATTTTCAACACTAAAAAAAGTACTTTTCCACAAACTCTGTTATAACTATTACAAACAGTGATGATTTAAGAGTATCATCATAATGGGTTTCATATACAGCAGATATTGATGTGTACAGGTATTTTGAGTATATTGCATGGGTTAATATGGCAAATGGTGTATCAAGCTGTAGATTGTAATTCGGCATAATGCGTGTATATATGTAAAATCCTGCTCTGAAGGAGCTTGCATAGTTCCTTGAGTTATATAGAGTTAAATGGTTAAGTCTACTAGCAGTTAATCCCGGGACATTTATGATTTAAGTGAAAATATATTTTGTCTGTTAATTGGATGTGCTTACCGGCAGATATATATATATATATATGATTACAGAATGAGGGTATCAGAGTAACTAGAACAAAACCTTGCCAATCCATCTTAGGAGTAGCTTAATCAACTTCCATTGAACAATTCTAGAAAATCTTTCTGTGTCATTGATGGCTTCCGAGTCCAGATCTTCTAAACCAAAAATGATTCTTCTATCTGGACTATAAAGGCATTACAAAGAAAATAACAACGTAGGCCAGAGAAACCACAATATGGCGAACACGTGATATGTAATGTCGAACTAATAGTTCGACACTACATTTTAGCATTTAGTGATCCATTCGATATTGTATGGCACAGCAGTGTTATTTATAAACTGGAAGCATACGGCATTAAAGGCAATGTAAGTTTAAGGACAGTTGAGGAAGATATGCCAGAGAACAGTGCTGAGTGATCACGCCTTCGATTCGAAGTTTATTAATGCTATTAAGAAAGACAATTAATTGAATTCTAGGAATATCTTAGGAGTCATGTACTACGGGATCTAGTTTTAAAGTAATAAGGGTCACTTTTAAATTAGACTTTAAAATTATTATTTCAGTAAAAATGTCTCAGATAAATATACTTCCTTGAATTAATGTCTGACGACATTAATTCAAGGAAGGTGGTATTCCCTGTGGGTTCACTCAGGTGTTATTGTTTATTTTCTTTTGTACAAAAACATTTTTCGCGAACGGTTGCATGGACTAAAGAGACGGCAATGATAAACTTTGCTGTCTTCAAGTGGATCTAATTCTAAAGCTAATACAAAAAGTGCCTCGACTAGACTGATTAGTTTTTTATTTATTTTAGGGCCGAAGCAACTCAGGATAAATTGCATATGTTCCTATGGTCGATTTGCGTGTTTTATGGGTTAAAAAAAAAAAAAACCTGAGTCCAGGAGAAAAAAATCCTTCCACTCCTGTATGAAACGGGTTAAGTTGTTAAGCCCTGGTAAGGCTGTTCGCCTCCTTGGTGGGAGTCGAACCTAGATCTAGTCTAGTCTAGTCTCCAACCCAAGAGCATCGTCTGAATAATAGAATTACGGAGGTTCTCCTCGAAAAGATTTTTGGAATCAGCGCTTCCTTCACTTTAGTATACAATAGGAGTTGGACAATTCATGGAATTCATGAGGTTGACATCCTCGAAATGCATTTCTCTCCTTTTGGAAAGGAGAAATCTTATTCTTTTTATATTAAAGAAGAGTAAGGATGACGTTATCTTACGAAAATAAAAATTGTTCGCGGTGAGAATTGTGGCAATGATGCAAATAATCATCAAATGATTTTCTTTTTATTTTAGCTTATTTTGCTTGTGAAATAAAATGGAACTAAGTTTATTCAGGGAGAGGTTTATGTCTACGTGAAAAACTGAATTCTGTTTAGCATGCACTTTATTAGTATTTATTATCTTATTTTAGTATTTTGACGAGGGATGGCTCGTTCATAAGCACTGCAGAACTGCAGCACCCCCAATTTTTCTCGATACCTAAATATTTTTATTCATTTATTTATAATTTCTTGTAATATTTAATTTTATCATCAATAATCCTATACAATTCTCTTATTTTGTATAAAAAATAATAAAAATCCATCTTGTAGCACTTAGGAGGGCGAAGGACACTAGCAGCACTGTGTTTACCATAGTGTCGTATTGCTAAGCGCGCAAGCATTTGTACGTCCTAGAGAGATGCAAGCTATTAGCGTAATGCGGCACTGTCCGTCGCGCAGTTCCACTGTTGTTTATATGCAGTTTACGCCAGTAATAGAGTGTGAGTAGTGCTTATCGTATTTACTCCGTCTCTTTAAATATTTGGACATTACAATTAAAGACATAAGATTTCTTATAGTTTTTATTTTAGAACATTATTGGGGTTATGATAATGGATTTTATTTTAAATAATTTTGAATTATACTAAACTGTATAATTTTATCGATAATAAACAATATTTTTTCATATTTAATTTTTTTTTTTTTTAATTTTTACCCAAATTTTATCCAAACACGTATACCCTGTATTTACAGTGTGTATGTATATTTCGAAAGTTGCAGCACCCTCACGATTTCAAGCCACGACGCCACTGATTTTGTCATCATACATGAAGGAGTGGTGATGTTTATTAAGTTATTTTTTTCCCATAAAGACAAAATGCGTTATTATCGTCATTGCTTCATGTATACTAATGACTAGGGTATGACTAAGTCTTGTAAGGAATTAAAAGTTTATATAGCTTGAATTGGTACAAACAGAATTAATTGCGAAACCTGACTTTATTTTATCATTTATTTCAGTGAAGACCCAAAAGCGTGGATGTTTCACTTGACTTTATCTTCTCTAGTTCGACGTAGTTGATGAAAAACTGTGACATTGCAGGGTGCTTTATTATCCATTCAAATACCTCGCTTAGTGACGTTTTATTACCGATATTTAAGAGAAAGGAGCTTCAGGCCAACAAGACACAGCTTGAATAAAACGCATTTGCAATAAAGGATTGTTGGACTGGCAACCTTGAATTAACATGGAATTATCTGTGGGAAAACATGCTATTCAGCAGTCGATTGTTAGTAGAATAGTGAAAGATCAAGTCAGCAGGCTACTGTTCAGAGTGTCTTGGAAATAAAATTTCTGAGTAGAATTTAAAAGCCTAAAGTGGCGTGAAAACTTTCAAGCCACCAACTTCATACTGTCTTGTTACTTAAAGTATGCGCCATTGATTAATTACAGTTGTATATTGCAAATTATAAAAACAGTTGTGTGCGTGTTCCATCTGAAAATAATTCATATAGATATAGTTTATGGAATGATAATTCTCAGAATGACCAATCATTGAATAAACAGTTCAATGAACTGCGATAGTCCTCTGGGAATTGCGTTCACATCCATAGTGCTAGGCCACCTGAAGAAAAGCTAATCTAAGTTCGATTCTAGTCACCGGCTAGAGGAACGTGTTCTTTTTTCTTCAACTAATTCTCGAGTTAATCGATTTCTGCCATGACAAATAGAGTTCTTCATACTGAAGGAAACAGGTTTTTAGTCCTGCAACACATGACAATTCAACAGTAAAATGTCAGACAATAATATATTGACTTAGGATGAGGAACCAGAAAGTGGTAGCAGTTATCTGCCATTCTCTTTTCACCAGACGCCATTTAAAACCATTAATAATCCTCGGCCAGCTATCTCTGTTTGGCTAAAGGTGGAGACTGACTGCCTTCTCAGTTTTAAAATTTTGATAGGGCTAAAACGACCTCGTCTACTCTCTTTGGAGAATAAAATACGATATGGGATTTATTTATTTTTATTCGTCGAATGACACAGGATTGTAAAGGCAATTTCTCAAAAAATGAATTTTGATGATTTCGTGCTCATAATTGATTGAAGTTATTTTCTTGGGAAATATCGTTTTTAAAGTTCTCATAAATATCTAAGATGGTGCAAACATACTTAGGTAGCCATCAAAGCAAAATTTTAATTTATTTATTTTTTCCTCGTAAATGCACAAAACAGATACCTTCCTTGATAAAATGAGTGACTTTACAACAAAAAAGCAAGGAACACGAAAATGAATTTAAAAATAATAATTCAAAATTAATTTGGAGAGTATAAGTTTCAAATTTGTTAATACGAGTGATTTAGATGGTGCTGAAAATAGAAGAACGGTGTGTGAGTTTTTAAAATTAAAAAAAAAATCCAATATTACTGGCCACAAGATCTCTGTTATATTTCTGTCTGTTATCACAGCACAATTATGACAGCAACTTTTTGAAGTGGCATTTGCTGTGCCGGATGCTGTTCTTCATTTAATTAGAAACGTTTTTATATTCAATTCTCATTTTAGATTAGTTGTTCAGCATGTTATGAAAGCAGCTTTAAATTTATTTCGGTAGAATTTTTTTTTTTTTTTTCGATGGATTGTGGATTCTTCACAAATTGTCCCTTGCGATGAATTGTTTTCGTTGAAATTTTTGTATGCCAATATGGTACTTCCTGATACACGGCAAAATTATCTTCTTAGATTCATATCTGTTTAATGATTAGTTACATTCGTAAGCACAATGTTCTTAATCTGTATATATTCCTAAAGATCACTGACTATACAACTTTCTAGTTCTTTAAGAAGCGAAACCCAATTTTCAGTGCACGTTGACCTCCTTCGTGTAAGAAAACTGATTTTGAAATCTTGACCTAATCGGGTAAATTGTATGTCATACTTCAAAGAATAATATAAACAGGTCACTGTATCTGAAAGCTGTATAATAATAACATAAAACTAACTTATATTCTTTATTGACTCTTAGGAGTCTATCAAGAATATATCAAAATAAATCATAAAGATTATAACATCAAAAGAAAATGAATACCCAATTGTAAGATGATATCCACAAACTGACATCGGTGTATCATATCTGAGTTTTCACGTTGCATGAATATTTCTTATAAATCTAGGCATAAAAGAATAATTGGCATGCCTCTCACAGCAATACAAACAACCACGTATGCAACCTTGAAAATTATTGCATAGTGGTTATTTAAGCGAAGTATACAGATACTGCCTGCAGCTGAATTGAAATATATCAAATATAATTTTCTATTGTTCTAGAACCTGTTCATAATAAAAAAGGAAGCATTCAGCTACCGAGGTTAACGAATGAATTGCATCACCTTAATTATAGACATATTCTGAAGATCATAAACCGAAGTTATCGCATTGTTACGCAGTAAAAATTCTCGTTTGTAGAAGCTCATCTACATAATTATTTTCTCAGACAATGCATTTTAGGAAGAGAAAAAACAGACAGGAAGGAGAAATAGTCTTCACCAGGATTTCCGCTGCAATCAATAATTTTTTCCTACTTCCCTTTGTACAAAGTGGCTTTACGTGGCCCAGAAGAAAGGGTTGACTGATTCTCCTAACCCCAAAGTTTAAATAAACACACCTGAATGTAGGTTAGCAGGCAGCCGACCTAGTAATATTACCCTTTTTATGTCCTCATTGTCACAGGAACATGTGGCGGCTTTCAATTCCACCTGGATTGCTCACAAATGGCCGAGTTTTCTGCCCCATGTCGTCATTAGTCAGAAATAGGAGAGGCTGATAACCTCCCTGTAGCACATATTGAGCGCTCGGCATCACACAAAATATTATCAGACTAAAAGAAATGAAACCCCAAAACGAAAAACACATATTGCAAAGACATTACTATTCTCGGGTTATTTCAGATCTTCTAGCCCATTCAGTTTCGTAATAAGGTTTAGTTCTGTCGATTGATAGGATAAGTCATTCATATTTATTCAGAATACTGGAAAGTGGTCTAAACAGAAGAAAATAACAATAAGATTTTTTTAAGGTGTACACTCCTTAGGTGTACACTCCTGTGGAAACGGCATTTACTTCTATAATGCTAAACCTTCCGAAGAGAGAATGTTGCATTGTATGTGACTAAAACTTGTATTCTGTTCCCATGGTAATAACAGGTGCTGCTCTTGTCTACCAGATGGCAGAGCATGTTGCACAATTATTCCGCTGTTATCAGCATATTACGGTATGAGGTTACTTTAGACCGGTTGATATTGCTCAACATTGAAGTAATTATTTACTTTATTGAAGTTATTATTTACTTTCCCTATATGTCCCCTAACGAAATTTAAAGAATAACTTGCTATTTTTATTACTGGGATCCCTGTGCCTGGTGCTTTTTTTTTTTTTTTTTTAGCTAAATACGCAATGCTTGGTGTAATGTTAGATTGCTTACATTAGATGTAAGCAATCTAGCATCACACCATTAAAGGCGAATCATTTAAGACAAAAAAGTTCTGTATTATTGTGTAAGAACTGCAATTTCTTCATTGTGATACTGCTGCTGGATCAGATTATTATCACTGAAACAAAACAATTGCCTGCTGGCAGTGGACCAAAAAATGTTCATTGCATTTCAATGCCGTATGGTTTTAAAATCAGTTAAAACCATACGGCATTGAAATACATACGAGAGGTTTCAAATTATTTTCACGTGTGCAGAGATTAAGAGAAAACGAATATGTTAATATCCTTTTTGAACCTCTGTCGATACTCTGTCAAGACTAGAGATATGAGCTTGAGATCCTCACAATCCGTTTCACTTCACAAATTCTTTCAGAAAAGTAGACAGAACAAAGAGGAGTGAATGATGTTCAATGAGTTAGCAGATGAACTACCGACGCGTACTGCAGTTCAGTAGAACGGGCCCCATATAATTACTGAAGGAAAGGCATAAAGCAGAATCGAAACGTCTATGAGGCAGTGAATGAAGTGTCTTTATGAGAACTGTCGATAGCCAACTGCTCTGTTAGGAGGGCATTAAGAATTTTTAGGGGAGCGTTTATTAAGCATTACTTCCGATTTGAGAACACTATTCTAAGGTTGGGCACAATACAGAATTAGTAGTTGAACAAGTACACTCTTGATCGGAAAAGGATACCAAGATTTTTGAATTTTTGCAAACCACATTATTGCAAAGCCGAATAAGAAACACTAAGATAGAAATCAAAGAGTTTCATGCCGAATATAGTATAGTAAACTATAAAAGTTCGAGAGTCCAAGCGTAAGCAAACACCTGGTAGTACAATATCGGGCAACTCGTAGTAAAGGCGGATAAAGTTACGATCACTGTTCTTAGTATTAGCCTTAATGTAAAACGCATCCCCTAGGAGATGTATTTTGTTTTACATTAAGGGAGATAGGTCACTACCCAGACCTATGTACATTAAGGGAGATAGGTCACTACCCAGACCTATGTATAAGTGAAGCGGGCTCTAAAAATAAGACGATCTCGAAAGATCGTCCAACTTAGCGTTGTTCCACTCAATGACAGGCTCACCCTGTCACGGAGAAGAACTTCTCAGTGTTGGCTTTACCCAGTGGCACAGGCTCACCCCCACCACCAAATAGAGCCATAATCTCAGCGGTGGCCCCACTCAGAGACCGGCAAAAACCTACCTCCAAGCGGAGCCTCTCAGAACCAGATCCGTCCCGCACCGGTTTCAACCCTCATTGGGGTCTTATCAGTGAGTAGGTAAACCAAATAATACCAAGATTGTAGTGATAATAGCTTTAATACTTTACAGTACGAGTTGTCAAAAAGGTGCACAAATAAATTAATGAAATAAAAAGCCAAAAGGCTTTACTTCGGCGATGTAAAAATTATTTAAATTAAGGGGATATTTAATCCCATATTATTCCCTTAATTTAAATGATTTTTACATCGCCGAAGTGAAGCCTTTTGGCTCTTTATTTCATTAATTTACGTATATGTGTTTGTTCTCCGAAAAACTAAAACTAAATGTAATTGAAAGAATGAAAACATTATCCTGTCTTGCAATTTGACCATATTATCTGAGGGAAGATGAACTGATGCCATTTATTGCAAGTGGAAAAAAAGACAGATCAGTGTTTTGGTAGTTATGCAAGTAGCTAGATTGTCATCGCCTCATTGAAAAATGGAATATATATATATATATTCCATTTTTGGAATATATATATATAATATAACCCTGAAAATATAACCCTGCAAAGTTTCTAAAATGAATGAGAGGAATGCAGCGCACTATCATCAGCGAAACTACGAATAGAGTTAGAGATCACAGAGAAGGTCATTTATAGGATAAGGAGTCTTCAGGAATACCTTCATTAGTAGAGAAATCTGAAGAGAACATCCTCCACCAAATGTATACTGAACTCTTTGAGAGAAGACTATCTAATAACAAAGTGGAAAGCTGACCATATTAAATCCAAGAGTGTTGTTTTGTCCAAAGGTTTCCATTGGAAGTGTTTAGAGAAAAATTATGTACGCAAAACGCAATGATTAAATGGTTACTTTTGGTCATTAAGTAGCTAGTTAATCATCACTTCAACACTTAAATCATTAGTTAGTGAAGTAACGATACGATAATGACCTCAGTCATTTTCGAGTGTTGACTGAGTTTTTATTTTTTTATTATACTCCACAGTTTTCTCATAGAATCGATGAGTGGCGGAAGATAATTTTTATAACTATATAAAATATACACAACTTAGAGAGTACTCAACGGACACCATAGTGTGAGAAAAAACGGCCATGTCTATCTCTTAAACTATCGCCATATCTTAAACTTCCACAAGCTTAAGAGATAGCGATCAATGGGAATTTTAGACCATTCTTCCAAAAGAGGTTCTGGCTATATAATGAGGTCCTGGCTGTTGTGGGGGCGACGTCACTTCAAGTTCATCTCATAGGTATTCAGTATGGTTGAGATCAGGGCTGTGTGAAGGCCAGTGAAGTGTGGTGACGTTCATGTCCGCAAACTACGCAGCCTTATGACTCGGTGCATTGTCTTGCTGAAAGAGACAATGAGCAGTTCCATTGAAACGCAACAAAGTACGAAGTATTGCATTGTCCAAAATGTTTAGATTTGGATATCTTTTGGAGTTGAATGTTTGTGGCACCATAAACATGGGTTCGCGGCCAGACCAGAAAAAACAGGACTATACTATCACACCACCACCTCAGAATTTCATAGTTGGGACTACGCACTCTGATAAGAGACGTTCAGCGGGCATCCCCCACATCCATCTACTCAGTAAAAGGAGATTAATTTCAAATTTTGCCATCTTCATTAAAAATTGTACTTAAACAATGAACTAATTTTTTTTTGCTTCTACCTTTTCTCAGTTTATCTTTTTTGATGCGCTTTTTTTTAGTACTAAACTAGTTATAGCAGTTATTTACTTAAGACCCGAAGACAGTCGGTTTGTAAAAGAGTATCAGCTTTAATGCCACTTTCCTTCGTAATGTAAACCTTACATTATGAACGAAACCTTTGTATATCTTACACATACCGGCCGCTGAATTAGAAACCTTTATGTAAAGGTCACTTACGCAGCGTATATGGAAAATACTTCTCACGTGGGGCACACGTGTTCTAGGCAACTATTTAAGAATGCTGTTCAGTAATCGTTAATAGTATTGATCACAATGGGAACAAAAAGGGTCTTTCGGAGTTCGAGGAAGAGCTTATTGTGGGTGCCTGTCTGGCTCGAGCCACGATTGTGAAAATATCAGAGATGACTTGTTTCTCAAAAGGTGAGATACCTCGGAAATCTGTTGAAAAATAATTTACATTGCTTGTTTATGACGCGTAACTGTGGTCCTAAGACAGCCTTGTCATAAATAAGATCGCAGTCATCTGAGAAGCTTATACTGACAAATAGAACTTCCTTTTGACTGAAGCATTATTATTAGGTGACACCTCCGTGGAGTCGAAGGACTCTTTGCTGGAGGACACTACTCAACTTCGTAAATACATCTCACCCTCTTCACTATTATTTAATTTCCCTACTACCACAATCATCAAGGCCATCTATTGCCCAATCATCAGGAACGGTATTTTTTTTGTCCGTAAATTGCGTGTGTTCATTTAATGAAGGCCCCAACCCATACCTCACTGAATTATGTCCAGAATTGAAGAGGATCGGTATAAGCAGTCGCATGCTTGTATAAAGAAACCACTGATTTCTGAGAAGTAAATTAAAGGTTATAATTCAGTGGCCGATATGCGTACTTATACCATATATATAAATTTTATTTTAGCGTTAGAGAAACTTTTCTCTTGATGTTTATCAAATGCTGGCCTGGTTGGGCAACAGGTTAGTTTATCTGCTCTTCACCAAACAGGTCAAGGTTCGAATTCCTGTCATACCCAATTTCACACCCCTGTCATTTGTTTTTCCTATTCCAAAAGGCCAGCAATGCAGAGAAAATTCCTTCCTATATCTGTCCCAATGTTTGCGTTGCAATATGAGTAAATCTTTCTTGGGTGTTTCACCAGAGAGATCCACTTCATGAGGTTCTTGGCGCACATGCTCGCACAATAGATATATTTAGTGGGGTTTATCATTTAACTTTATTACTACAAGTGCTATTCACTGGTTTAAGTCCGACACAGTGCTTAATACTCTATTGTATCAAGAAACCAACCCCCCTTCTTTTCCTCCTCCTGAAGTACCTGAGCAAAGAAAGATTTCCTTCCTCCGTTAATTCTCCAGATTCTGGCTATATTGTTTCAAATATACCAGTGATGGACTATTGCTCATGCTGCATCTTGTTGCGACTACTTTGATATAAGATTCTAACATTCCAAGTCCCGATCCTAAATATTTCTCAGCCATAATTCACGTTAAAATATCTTTAAACTCTTTGAAAAGTCACCATCACTTTAAAGACTGGTGGCATCCAACACCTCTTGTTTCGTCTGCAAGTATTTGGACAAAGTGGAATAACCTTCATGCCTAGTGTGGTCCTTCCAGGAGCATATTGTATGTGTGTGTGTGCTCTCAGCACACTTCCCTTGTTCCGTACAATGTCATCCGTACGCCACGATGAGACATCTTGCGGGAAGAAATATTTCTGTATTTATTAACAGTATTAGTCATCAATTCCAGTTGCGAAAACACGGGCAATGATTCATTTTTACCATTGTATAAATTTCTTGACTCATAGCTTACGCTATGAGTCAAGAAAGGTCACTTTTAATTTATGAACAATATTTATCTTTAAATATAATGAATCAAAATAAAATATAAAGCATTCGACAGAACGTCAGCTAGAAAGTTAAGTTTTTAAACCAATATTAAAAAAAAAAACGTTAAAATACGAGTAGATGCCAGTTTAATCTTACTAAGCGTCAAGTTCTGAACTTGGATACAGAGATGGGAGATTGAAAATTACTGGAACTCGTATATTAAAAGTATGTGATCATAGAAGTGATAGTGGATAACAATTTGAAGTTGGCAGAATCTTATCCAAGGTATTAAAGACAATTCAGTATTGTAGTAGTGAGCAGGACACTGACTTGATATAAAGTGGTATAGCGGTTCAGTTTTATATAAAGGTGGTAATCAGACTGTATTTGGAGTAATTTGTTCAGGCTTGGTCATCAAAATTTGGGGGTGAAGACGACGAAACCCCTTGGAAACAGATGACTAAAGTTCCCTTTCCTTTAATATATACCTGCTTTCATAAATGTATTTTTAAAGCTTATAAAAAATATGGCATTTCCATGAAGAATAGAAACTGAATGCTGTTAAGTAGACTTACAATGGTTTGGTATAATTTGATAATAAACAAATCTGTTACAGTTTTGTAAGTCCCATTAAGATCGCAAGAAATAGCTAGAAATGGATTATAAAAAAGTTCGGTGCGGGGAAGAGTTTGATATATACGAATTTCAGTATTGTGTGTGTATATGTGGTGTAAATAGTTTTAGATTTATTTTTTTCAGCGACGTTGAATTCAATTTGTCACCAAAATACGCCTCTTTTTTTTAGAAGTCCTGGAACAGTTTATCATTTTAAAAGTGAAGTTAATGAGATGTTACAGTTTCTTCTTTAGTTTTTAATATCAACTTATTCTGTTCGAAAGCTGCTTATATATCTTAATTTGCTCCAGGAAGCGCACATTTAAAAAAAAAATAAATCCTTTCTGAAGAATTAAGGTTTCTCTTTCTGAACTTGGGAATTACTTTGTCAGGTATTTAACCTTAACACTCAACAATTTCTTCCGAGTGTGCTAGGGTTAATTTGACAAGTTTTACCAAGCTTATAGGAACCACACTCAGACAAAAAGGACCTTAAAGCAGTAATCAATGCAATGGGTTCCCTCTTAGTAAGAAACGGATTGCATAACGAAATTCAGACATCCTAAATAGCCATTATGGTAATCGATAATGAAAGTAAAATTTTATTTCAAATTTTGTAACATTTACTTTCGAAATGGTTTAGTAGTTGACAAAATGCAAGACGCAAATTGTTATTTACAAAATTGACAGACTTAAAATTAATAAATTGCTTCATATCTCATGGTCAAGTGGAGATCTCAAAATCCGACTTACTTTACTCGCCATAAGAGCTACAAAATGTGGCGATTGTACTGTTACTTGAGATAACCGTCCTCTCTCATCAACTCTCCCAGAACTACCATTAACCCTTTTGGAATGCAAGATCGAGTCAGTTACTGATGCGTAGTAGAGGGTGGCCACAAGTCAAGGGGTTTGAATCTTTAATATCTTTATTTTTTTTTGTTATAATGAAATACAGAACCTGAAGGTTTTTTTTTTAGTAGTAGTGAAAAACCATATTACATAAATGCCTTCCTTTTTCTGGTTTAAAAACAAGGGCCCTTTTGTGCAGCATGTTCTATAACAACTGTTGGTGTTTCTGGATGCAGCGCCCTAATTTCTGTTCGAACGTTCTCCATTAGCTGTTGGTCGTGTGGGGCTTATTCATATACACCTTTTCCTTCAGGCAACTCCATAGGAAGAGTGCGGGTAGATGCCAGTTTAATCGCAAAGATATGCAATTATTTACAGATCTTTGCGAAGTTATTCGTTTGACAAAAATGTGACCAATTTAAAAAAAAAAAAAAAAAAAAAAAAACACGGTTTCGGTTCGTTGTTGGATTGTGAATTTTTCTACGATTATTTTTTGAAATCGTTCTTTAGAATATATGAAAAAATAAAAAACTAATAATTACAGAAGTTATTCACATTTTAAACCCCCTCGTGACTTATGGTCCATCTTATATTTTGGAAATGAGGTTTAATAAGCAATTATTTGTTTGTTGAAACAGTTGAATAGCGAAAAAATACTTGAATGTTTTATTGTTATAAAAATAAGTACATTAACGTCAACAAAGTTAACATGAGAACTTTTATATTTACAACATTACAGTTTGTCGTAACAGTAGTTAAGACCTCTTAGTAATATAATACGCGTATACACACCGCCCAGTGATGCATTTTCATATCACATTTCATCTTAAAGTTCACTTTTAGATGACCGTTTGTTTGCTCAACAATACAAATATTTAAAGACATTCTTCTTAAGAAATTTAAGAACTGTCGTTAATAGTCATTTTCTCACTATTTAACCATCTTTTGTGAGCGACTCCGATGCGCTAGTCAGATTTCCTAATTGGCTTCATTTTCAAGAAGTCACCTCCACTTGAAATGCATTGTTTACACTCGATGCATTATTTTGGAGCTGCAAAATAAAATAGCATGATCATCATGCGAGAGATCTTGTAGTTAAGCATTATTTAAACAATGGTGGCAAGAACGAAGGCTAAGAAGGTGATCATTATGCATCCGAGTAGGAATTTTCCTATACCGATTTGATCTTGCGCCATCTGACGAACCACTCTTGTATCTAACGCCCCGTGAACCCTCTCATTATAAGTAAGGATTGCATCTCTGGCTCCTTCCCACTTGTGAGGACCCTCAAGACGATACTGGTAAGGCACGCATGGACCGGACACGCATTTCCACCACAGAACAGGATCGGTGAACAACAATTTGGCTAAGTTAGGCTTAACTCCAAATTTAGAAGCTACATCGTCCATATAGTTAATCCAATCCAACTGAAGCGTGTTCCTGGGCCCTGAGAAATACCTCTTCTGCATTTCGTAATCGTTCCTTCTGATGTCAGCAATCATATCTTCCTTGGAGGGTAAGGTTGCTTTCCCACTAAGTAAACGTGCAAACCATCGAGACTGAATCTCAGAAATTGGGAAAAGGGCGCCAACAGGCTGAGCTAAGCCTATGAGGGCGAGAGTCTGGTGTTTGAGGTGGGGTGGAAAAACGTATTTGTATACGTCCACCTTGTTGTCGTATATGGAGAGGATTTCTTTACTGAGGAATGGAAATTTAACTTCATATCCGGTGGCTAAAATCACTGCATCGACTTCCACTTCGTTAGTTTCGCCTTCGAAGATTATACCCTTAGCGGTGAAGCGCTCGATGTTGCTTTTAACCAGAACAGTTCCGCTGATGATGCGATTGGGCAACGCATCATTCACCATGGGATGCTGACCAAAAATACGATGTTTTGGTTTCAATTTGTAAGTCTCGTGGTCAAAACGTTCGTTCATCTTTCTTTCTGCAAAATGACACGATATTTCGTAGGGGATATGATTGAACATGGCATTCCAATAGCGGCGAATATAGGTGGCATCAAAAGGACGTCCATTAGGTCCAACTCTATGAATAATCCAGCAACCACGTCTGGTGCTCAGATACACCTGAAATGGAAATGAAAATGCGTTAAAAATAGTTGAGCTAAAGCTCTGAAATATGATTATTAAAACTAGTAAGAAAATTTAATTCTGTATATGAATAATTCTCGCAAATTAGAAGGTTCAAATTAGCACAAAAACTATCGGATATTACCAACAGAGATTAAAAATGCAATCGGTAGAGGCTGGTTCGCTCATAATTTAAGGATTCTTTCAAAATTTCCGTTGTTTAGCTCATCTAGTGTGACCATAGCACGAGGCTCGTCCAAAATGAAAGGTCCGTTCTCAATTTACCGCCAAATAAGATATGGGGGGGGGGTGATTGCATAGTGACTTATTAGCTAGTTGTTGACCATGTTACTTTCCACGGTATCATCTTCTACGAATAATTTGAGTGCTGTGCTTAAAAAAAAAAAAAAATCCCGCTAGTTGCGAGGATCGTGGTGCAATTTGACAGAAAACAATAGTACTGCAGAAACACAGACGACAGTGTAAGGATTACGGGCCTAACGGAACAAATGACAGTAAGGTTAGGTGTCGTTTGTTTAAAGAAAGGCACAACAGTGTTCACCATGAAGGACCCAGTTGCCGGTCAAGTGTGGCGACAGACAATTTGGTGGAAAGAATGAACACGAAAATTCGTGGGAACTGTCGTTTAGCAATTGCGGTTCTTTTATAAATTAAAGATGCCAAAAAATTATATTCTTGGTTTCATCCTTTATCCAAGTCTAAGCAAACAAATATTGCACGTGAAGTATCTTCACGACTGAGCTACTTATAAAAACTAATGAATTTACATTAATTGCCTTAGTATCCCATAATGAAAAGCACATCCTTACGGACATATATAATACTATGCATTATGGGAAGGGTCACTACCCAGATCGGTTTCGACCTTTGAGTCTCATCAGTGGGAGCTAGACCCAGAAGTGATACCAAGGCTAAAATAATGCATCAGTCATATTTCCATATACGAGTAGCCAAGTGGTGTAACACCTTATTATTAAAATATTCTGGATTATAGAGATATGCGAGTTGCCCTGTCATGAAGTTACTACACGCGCAAACTTTGCTTACACTTGGATAAAGGATGAACCAGGAATATAATTTCTTGGCATCTCTAATTTATAGTATAACTAAGTGGAAAACTTCTAACATCTACGGTTCTTTTGAATTCACGGAAGTTTCACACTTTCAGTCATTAATCAAATTGTTACAGGAAAGCTGAGATATAAGACATTTTATGCCAAAAATGCTAACCGATGCACACGAACAGCAAGAGTGGAATCAGCTCAAAAATGTTTGGAGTGTTACGAAAATGAAGACGAATTTTTTTTTTCCCCTCGTATCGTGACTAGTGACAAAACGTGGATTTCATACACAAAAGTCCACTCAATACAACAATCAATGCATTGACAGCATTCATCATTTCCGGAAGTAAAAAAGCTGTTAGGAATCTTCCTTGTCGATTTTTTCCAGCGAGGAAAAACAACGCGTATTGTGAAACGCAGAAGAAACTCAAACTAATAGTTCAGCAAATTCAGAAATTTGGGTGAGAACTTTTCGGCCATCCACCCAACGACTACCTCTTGTTCTTGGATATGAAGCAGTGGCTCCTGTCTCAGCGGTTTGAAGACGAACTGAACAGCGTGACTCAGGGATTGAACTCACTGGAGATACTTTTTTGAGACGGTCTGAAGAAGCTCGTACCACGATACCAAAGTATGATCTGAAAGTAAATGGCGACTGTGGAAAAATAAAGTATACATGTAGGTATTTTAGCATATAAAATTTTCTTCTCTATTTTTTTTTTTATTTTTTATTTTTAAATTCTTGCGCAGACCTTGCTTTCTGGACGCACGTCGTACATTGTTTAATATCGAGTTATACCGAGTCGGAAGATGCTATTTATTATAAATGATATAATTTAAAAAAAAAAAAAAATCAAAGATTTTAGAAAATGTTCGATTGTAGACTGAACTACCCAGTTCGGTCTCCGCACCAGTACTCAGTGAGGAAACTGAGTATTAAATGAATTTTGGTCTGTTTCTGGGCGTGTTCTCAGAGCAGTTGGGTACACTTTCCGGGAAAAAAAAAATTCTAACGCCTCTGCACCAGATAGAATAACTTTTTCAGTTGAAGTGATAACGTTTCTTCTTTTTGAGATTAGAACTCAAATTCTTTCTAAATCTGGTTGGCATGGATGTGTGCGAAAGTCTTTAGGAGGAAGATTTTCATTGCCCAGCTAATTGGAGGCCTGAAGTCGTCATCGTCATGCGTGTCAAGGATTTAGGCCTAGCATGGCCTGTTCCGGCCTTAGAAATCATCGTTGAATCGTTTAAGAGGACGTCCTGGTTTTCTTTTTCCTGAAGTGACTTCGAAAATGAAAAAATTTCCGCGTTTGATCTCTAGAGAAGAGTTCCCAAACTATGTAAAAATAAGTAGAAATATACGGTAACTAAAAATACTTAGCTTACCCGTTGTACTAATCGACTATAAGTTTGTAACCTTTCGTGATAAAAAAAACTACGTTACTTACACCTTTCACGTGCGCTAGAAGAAAAGCCTAAAATCCGCTGTGAATTCTAAATGTTACGCGGTAGAATACGAGAGTGATCTGAACCTTTGATAATATATCAGCCTTAACGGACAGCACGTTCGTGTTTGGTGATCTGTGAGATATTTAGTCCATTGAAATGAGGGCTTTGTGTTCATAAAAATAATGAATTTTTCAGCAAAACATGTTTTGCAGTGTAAATATCGGTTTGCATCAATCCGCTAACTTGCATTCCTTCTGCATGAGGAGATTCTAATTTTCCAAGTTTTCTGATTGAATGTCATCACTGGAATTAATTTCGAGTTTATTATACGAAGCGAAAGTACTCATCCATGAACACTAATGTTCATTTGTTAGAAATTTTCAAGCACGCAAGGTTGCGGTTGTCCCGAATAATGTTCTGAATTTCGTAACATTCAAATAATCACTTGCGGTTAAGAATGACAATCAGGAAGAGAATATTCAGACTCATCCGTCCTTGAACGCAGTACAGGACAATTTGATAGGGTGGTCTATTAGAACGATAGACGTAGTCAAAGCACGCAAAAAAAATATATATATATATAAAATAAAACTTCACCAGGTCGAGGAATATTTCTCACATAATCAATCCGTGCTTGCTCATTTTTTGAACTTTAGACTTGTTTCGTCCATAGGATCCACAAAAGAGGTCATGAAACCATAGCAGTGAACTGATATCAGAATTTGAGTTAGGCAAAATCACTAACGAAATCTAGCTCTTCACACTGGTCCGAGTTTTGTCTAATGCGAATCAGTCAACCTCGCATCTCCTTCCTAATTAAACTATCAAATACCAAAAGAAGATTTCGGTTAAAGTTAATAAACCAAGTTGGAGATATTAAGTGACTGCGGTGTAATTTTCCGAAAATTTCATTCAAACATTGAAAAGATATTTTTGGATTTATAGTCTCCAGCCAGGCTGCTTTGTTTTTGGTGGATATCAGTCAGATTTTGCGCTTGGTTCACTAAAATTTGAATTACAATTTGGATTCAATGAATTTATTAAAAATGAAGAGGTCTCTTCTTATTTTTATGGTTAACTGTTTGCAATGTAGATGGCACAAAAATTAAGCATTTCGATGTACCGAGTATCGTTCTTATATTCCAATGGATGTCTTTCCTAAAGTTGGAAAATCCAATAATGCATTTGACCATTCGTTCATATAACTAACAGTTGCTTTACATTGTGATTTACATTTAATTCTATAGTTATCGATTCGATAGTTTTGCTGAGGAAAGCTTTTGGTCCACTGATTCGACACGGTTTATTCAAACATGTTCTTACAATTTTAGGAAATGTTCAACCATAAAAATTTGTTTTTGCAAATCCATTACAAATGAATTTTATAGCTTGTGCTTATTTCATGTTTAAAATATCTTACCAATTCTGCGAAAGGTTTCAAAGCGAAAACATCGCTGTTTACCATCTGTGGAATAGTTTACGTACTTCGGAATATTGCTGCCAGTCATGTCTACAGCGTGACCCAGAATGCAGAGTAATTAAGGAGCTCCGTGTCCACGTCGCTTACATAAGAGCTAACGACACAAAACAGGTTGGACAACATCGTAAATCGAATGTGTAGTTTGCCAACGTTCGGAGTGATTTTTATGAGCGCATGCAGAACAGAAGGAGGGAATGGGGAAATAACGGAAAGGAATATTAGCTAATAACCTAACTACTACCTCCGTATGAGATCGGCTAACTCACCTTCGATTGAAAAAGTCCACATAAAGATCCCTCCCGTCATGACGAGATCGAACTTAGGCCTTTTCCAATTGAAGGCGAAACGTACCGGCGTTCTTTTAATTGTGCTACATAGTACTGATAGATAATTATTACATATTATTATTATGTGACACCTCCAGGGAATCCAAGGACTCATCGTGGAAGGGTACACCACTCTACTTCACTAAATACATCTCATCCTTTCCACTACTACTTAATTCTCCAACTACGACAGTACTACTATCAACGCCATCTATCGTCCATCACCACCACCAACAGTATTTTTTGTCTATAAATTGTGTTCTGAAGGCCGATTTTTCTGTGCATGGAATGAAAAATTTGAGTTTCTGGAAGAAAAAACCCTGCTGCCACCGTATGAGATCGGCTATCTCACCTTAAACTGAAAAAGATCATATGAGGACTATCCTTCGTCACGACGAGAATTCAACCCAGGTCTTTTCCAATCGAAGTGAGCAGTGTTTTGCTATTCGGCAGTTTTAAAGCCGTTTTCTGATAGCGCCATCTGAAATTTCACAATGACATGATAATGACGTAATCAAAATAATTCTTACGAATTAAACTAAATCAGATACTTTATTGTACGTAATTAGTACAATGCAACAAGAAAAATATAACTGTTACCTGTGTTCCAAATACCAATCATGGTCCGTTTCATCTCAATTCAAGTTTCCAACACTCACGCTAGTGGTTATAGTAAAATGTAGAGGAAATGCTCATTCCATTTATTATTAGAATTAATTTTCGCTTTTCATGGAGCAAAGAGACAATTTATTTTAATCGCAGCAAGATGGCGTTTGTTTAAAGTAAAAAAACAACAACTTAAAATTAGAAGCTTCAAAATTAGAACTAAAAGCATTTCAAATTTGTAATAATTACGTTTCGTATCGCAGTGCACTTAAAGTAGCAGTTTGTATTGAAAAATATTTTGTATTTATTAAGACAGGAGACTAAAAAAAAAAAAATGTTTTTTGGTCAAAGTGCAGACTTGCTTCTAATAATTAGCCAATGAAATCTCCCGGAGAGCTACTTGTTAAAATACAGCTGGTATAATAAAACATTTGATTTCAGAACCAGCAAAAAAAAAAAAAGTTAATTCTTTTTTATTTTCAAATTAACCCGACTTACATGCTCTAGTTATTTCTTTAAATGACAAAAACTGGGATAATGGCACGGCCATGTAGAACAAGATATATATTACTCTAGTAATAACAGTGAAAAATGGTTAATCACTTCACTTTGAAATTCCTGGCAAATGGAAGAAATGAACGTTACACGTTTAGGTCCAAGCAGAACTTTTCAGTAATAAAAAAGTAATTATAGCGTATAGGATAATAAAAGATTCTGCTTCTTTCGGTTTCTACAGAAATAGCCGGAAGTTGTGAAGGCACTTCAAAACTTGTAAATAAAGTTTATTTTCTGCACCATTCTTAGCCTCATAGGTCACGTGATAGTAAATCGCAGTCAAGAAGGAAAAATGAAATTGCGCTAGTACACACGTCCTCTCTACTGGATTAAAATACTGAGGAAATTAGTTTCATTTCTAGACTCAAGTGGGTCCTAATGTTTGTACCTACCCGAACAAAACCTTCATTGCTAACTTCCTTAAACATATATCACCTCTACAGCTCCATCAAGTTCGTCTTTCACAGAAGTATTACCACAACCCTTAGAACTATTTCTTGGCTTGCCGCCAACGATTAGAACAAAAAATCCACTAATACTTCTTACTTATTGAAGTAGGAAGCATTAAACTTCCTAAGGACACGAAAATACCGAAATCTTCATGCGTGTGAGAAAGAACAACGCATGTTTAGCTTCGTATATTAATGCATACGTAATGGAGAACTGCATATACACAACTAAGGCTCTAAAGAGTCTTATACACAACTGATCTGATAGCGCCATCTGAAATTTCACAATGACATGATAATGGCGTAATCAAAATAATTCTTACGAATTAAACTAAATCAGATACTTTATTGCACGTAATTAGTACAATGCAACAAGAAAAATATGACTTTCTCATAAAAAAAAGTTGCATGCTTAATTTCCATATCATCTGTAATATATAATTTGATCACTTTTCTACGGTAGCAAATTATAAAGATGATTACAGACATCACAGTACTATTTTCAATTAACTTTGACCAACACTTGTCAAACTATCAGTGGCGATTGTCGACCTGGTTTCAATCCAGTCAAGTCGAGTGCTCTATATAAACAAACGTTCTACTTGCTCACGAAGGCGTTTTAGACCTTAATATTCCTCCAAGTGAATAGTGGAGATGTGCATCCTTTTTACCCCATTATTCTGAAAATCTTAGTTCTGAAAAAGCATTTGCTTCATATAGTTTAGACTGATGGCATACTCAAAACATTGTTAAGCCTAATTTGCAGAGTTTAGCAGCTGAAACAGATAAAGCAGACGTAAAATATCAATTTGTTATCACTTAAAATTAAGTAATAATTTTTTTATACAAAAAGACTTCATTAAAATAATTTTAATCCATCTAAAACTTCGATTTCTTTTATAACGTCACTTTACGAAAATTATTATTTTGATTGACGCATTGAAATACGAAATGTGAAATATGTAACTTATTAAAACTGTAGAAATTATGAAATAAAAATCAGTATACGATTGGCATTCTGTAGGATATCGAACTTTTATGGCACCTTTCGGGAGATATTCAAGGAAGGAATTTCGTTAGACGATTCTCCTGCACTTGACACAGTACCTGCATTTCAACACGTGGCGATGTCTTTGAATAAAGGTTGATGACCAGACGCTTAGGCCAAGGTCAACGTTTGCCTATAGGGAAACAGTTCCTGTAGAATTCAGTTAAGCGTGGCACAAAAATACCTTCATCTGATCTGTTTTCTCGAAAATATTTGTACTAAAGTGAAACGTTAGTTTTTTTTTTTAGTGAAGCAAAAAAAAAAAAAAAAAAAAAAAAAAAAAAAAAAAAAAAAAAATACAGACATGCAAACTATTCACGCTATTAAAAATTAAATTTTCTATTTTAAATACAATCTTATTTAATTTTTTTTTTATTCTGGTTATTGTTCATTAATTCCAGTAACAATTTCTAAGGTAAAAATACCACTTGTAAAAGCATTATGGAAAAAAAGCACTTAAAAAAAATACGCATGGAAAAGCGTGAATATTCTTATATTATTTGAAATGCGTCGAGTTAATTTTATGCATTAATCTTTCTATTATGGCTTAAAACTCGGTCCTGAACATTCTTCAGCGATTCTCTCCATCTACTGCTGGACATAGGCCACACCGATAAATTTCCAGTTGTTTCTATCCTTACTTAATATCCATCTCTTGTCAAACTGTTGGAGATAACTCTCCTTTTGTTCTTTGGTCACATTCTTTTACCCGATATCCGCTCAATGAATAATTTTGATCATCTTTCATCTATTATTATGACTAGCCTATCTCCATTTACACGCTTTGCAATATTTCATAATATCCTCTACTCCACTCATGTGTGAGCCTTCGTAGCCCAGTCGATATAGACAAAGCCCTTTGGTTCGGAAAGACCTGCGTTCGATACTCGTCAGTGACGTGAGGAAGCTTTATCTGGTCTCATACGGAGATAGGGTTTTTTCACCCGGAAACTCTGGTTTTTCGTTCCCCCAAGAACAGGCAAACTTGGCCCCGTGAACACACACGGATTATAGTCATGAATACGTCCCAGCTGTATGCCGGTCCTGAGCCCGGATAAAATTGGGGGGGGAAGCAATAGTGAATACCCTGTAAAAATCTCACCAGGAATACTTTGTGGGCAATGTTTACAAAGTCAGCTACGGTCGGAAACGACTCAAAGGGAAGATCATTCAATCACTCATGTTCCAATATGCCAATTTCTCTAAGGCTTATTCTTTGCTGATTTGAGGTCTTTCCATAAGTCTTTTATTACTATTGGTTCTTTATCTACATCTAACTTTAGTAAGGGATCGGTATCTGTTTCTTTGCCTTTATATAGACTAGGTTCATTGGACGCAATAATATTTGCTTCACATACTCTTTCCCGATAGTTCTCGCTATCTTAGTTACAGTAAAGCAACCAAATACGTTCCGAGTACCACTTTGTTATAAGACAACTTTCCTTCTAATGTGTATACTGGGAATCCTAATCACTGCAACGATCTTCCACGATGTCTTCACATTTTCTGCAATATATCCACTGAATTCCAACTCCCAGTCCGTAATCACCAATTTCTTCTGTCAGAAGTTCAACTCTCCTGCAGCGCAGTTAGTCTCCAGTCTATTTTTCCGAAATGCAGTAGTTTGTATTCAGGAGGTCCCCAATCTTATTGTTTCACACTTGTTGCGCAGAATTCCTGTTATAATTTTCAGTTACATAAGCAGAAAAAATTCCCCAACCAATCGTAGCATTGTGCAAACTTCAAAACAAAGACCAGAACTGAGACATACACGATAGTGTTCTTACAGACCTAGCAAATAAAATCAGTTGCTGGGGACGAAATGCTTTGCAAAATAAACCCAATGGGTCCTAAATGATTAAATCATGGTGACCTAATTATGCAAATATTTGGTTGGAAAGCAAATCAAAAGAATAATGAAGCTGAATTTTTTTTAAGTGTTGTGAGACAAATTCCTTAAGCAGCATACTGCAGAAAGGGACAATTCAGAGTACTAAACCTGATTATGGTGTGTGTGTGGGGGGGAGATTTAGTTACACAAGCGACTATTCTACCTCCACTTGGTGACACTGATCATGCTGAACTGATCTGGGAAGTTGAACATCCATATAATTATCTGTTCAGTAAAGGTTACATGCCGAACATCAAAATAGGAAATTATGAACAACGCACAAGTATATTAGGTTCTGTCCCATGGTATTAGTTGGTAGATACGAAGGATATCGGCAGTGCAGAGGAAGTATTAAAAATATATTAATGATGCAATATCGGAATATATCCCTCGAATTCGAAAAAATGTCTAGGACTGGAGTGAAATGAACGTCCTAATATTAAACAGTAGGTTCTTAAAGACGTGGAAGGAATACTATGAGCATAAGGATGGTGCAGTTATGGCGCAGACTAGAAAAGTATTGTACGGAAATACAAGTACGAAAAGAAAGCGGCTCTTCAAGCTAAAAACCACGCAAAATAATTCTATCGGTATGTTACAAGTCAAAGAAAGAATGAATAAATGAACGTGAAAGACAATTGAATGCCTATGGCATACGGGTGTCCATTGGCGCACCCAGGGAGGGGGTTAAGGGGCTTTGGCACCCCCCCCCCCAAAAGAAAAAGGAAAAAAAACACCAGAAAAATTTCCAAAAATCTTTTCCTAATTAAAATTCTTTTTTTTTTTTTTTATTTATGTTGGGTCGTGTGTTCTATTTCTATGTTCGTTATATGCTCCTTATGAATTAGCAGCCACATAAGGTGGGAATACCCTATAGCGCTCTAGAATCCTGGGCGCTGTGAACGCAAGGCGTACGAAGTAGTGCTCGGGAGCTACTTCGTTTGCCCGAGTCGGGCCACAGGAGATCATGGGTATCATGTATTGGTTGGAGATCGCTGCAGATGCTCAGTCATAGCTCGTATGCAATGCGTCATGTGTATTCTCAAACCGTATACTCAACTCGATCCCCCCCTCCAAGATTAAATCTTGAGTGCGCCACTGCGGAAGACAATGTTCGACTGAGTGCTCATTTGCTAAAAATGATCAACCTAATAATAATCGTATGATGATACACGGCCGCGAGTCCCCTTTACGGGGAGGTATGGCAGCATCTCAGCCCTCCCAAATTTTATCCGGGCTCCGGAACCGGCATAGCTGACGAATCAGACCTATGGCAGGGTGTCAGTATTTATCCTGACTGTAATCCGCGCGCGCGCGTGTGTGTGTGTGTGTGTGCGCGTGCGTTCACTGTACCTTTGCCTGCTTGCGGGATGAAAAACCCCAGATAAACTGGAGGAAAAAACCCTGCAGCCCACGCCCAAGATCGGCTAACTTGGCTATGGCTGAGCAAGATCCTTAAGCTCCTCGCGTCGTCGACAGGAATCTCACCTAGGACACTCCTTCCCCAGGCATATGGTTGCTAAGCGCATAGCTACTAGGCTAACCGCGCGGACTATCAACCTGATGTATGCAACAGACCTTAATTACCTGTATACTGAATGAAGAACCTCGGGTGTATCAGGAAGAGGTACTAGTGTTGCATAAAATGAATAAGAATTGCAATCGGAACTGATGGGATTAACAGCACTAACTGCAAATGCGTATTAAGCCGAAGTGGTTATGCTATGGCTATATATAAATTTGAGTCTCAGTGGAAATATTCCATTAGGAGGAGTAGAAAGAATATATGATGTATGAATGCAAAACTGATCTGTCCAACTATCAATATCATGGGGGGGAAATGAAGATTTTGAAAAGATGGTAAGAGGTCGCTTACAAAAGTGGGTTAAGAGAGAATCTATACTTCGCAATGATAATTTTTTCATTGCGAAATATAGATTATATTTCGAATTATGAAATATGAATAATTATTCAAACCATGTTTGAATAATTTTTCATAATTGGTACTTTTGAGTTAGACAAAAAGGGACTGGATATTGATAGCATGGAAGGCTATTTTATACGTTTTAAACAATTGAAGGATATGGGATTGCTTTGTAAATTATTAGCTTGGATAAGAGGATGGTTTACTGCAGCTATCAAAAATAGGAGACGAGTCTGCAAGATATGCGATGATCAGTGGTGTATCTCCATAGATACATCCTTGGTCCTTTGTTATTCAACTTTTTCATTAATGACCATAAGGATTTAACAGATTACTTTTGCATCTATTTGCTAATGTTGCAAAGATATCAGGAATAGGATGCACATGGAGTATTTGCAGAATGATAGAACGATTTGAAGAGCTTGGAACTGTAGGCATCTTAAAAGACTATCAGTTCGATGTTATGGCACTTTGGTGCGAGGTGACATCTAATGGAATATCATATGGTGGGGGGAGATTATGTTAGAAGAAAGTTATGACTTGGGATCTGAATTTTAGTAGATGCGACGTTGAAGTTCATACGACCGAAAGGATTATTACAATGCTGAAACGAATATTGACAAAAGGATAAGAAAGTAATTTTGCCTCTTTAAAATGCTTTGATATGACGTCATCTAAATTATTGTGTGCAACTCTGAACTCCTGGTTTCCGCCGAGGTGATGCAAATAGTTGCGAGGGTCAAAATAATAATTAGGGATGATATCGGGACTGGAATGTAGCTTATGAGTATAGAAAAATATTGGACATGTACACACTAGTAAACAGGAGAAGAGTGGGGGGGCGGTAATATAACTTCTTGAAGAGTCATACAGGATACTAGTTGAGATAACATCTATGGAAGTTCAGAATAAATGTAGTCAAGGAGCTGGGTGAGAGCTAGACCTTTCTCTAGAGATCAGGAAATAGATATATAGCTTTCCGCAATGAGTCCTTTGAGGTCTTCTGTAATAATTTACAATAGCAACAAAATAAAAATAAAAAATAAAGTAATGAAAAATAAAATGTTACGGTCTGACCTCAGATTTATCTTTTCGTTTTTAAAATAGTAGCAGTAAAAATAACTGTACCTGCGTGAATTGACAAGTCAAAACCTATGATTACAAACGAATTTTAGCACTCATAATTTTAAAAAAAAAAAAAACTTTCCTCTAAAAAGAGAAAACAACCTGCCTGAAAAACCAAACGGGGATGAAAGAATAAATATTGGGTATCGATTTTATAAAAAGGACGGGATTGGGAGTCAGGAGGTAAGAATTAACTACTGACTAAGGAAACAATGCTACATTTGAAGGACTAACTAAATGTGGAGAAGCGCAATTAGTAATTGCCACCCAGGAAGAAGGTTGACCCATAGTTTAAAGCTAACATTTAGAGAGCTAAAATAAAGAATTATTTGTTAGAGAGGCCTCTGTCTTGTTCAGTACGTGGAGGTTGAGTCTCAGATGCGAGAATCTCATTGGGAAAAGAGATTGTGAATATGGTGTCGAATTTACTTCCAGTTAGAGGAGTAGGAGTGGTCATTTGGCTGGTAGCAAGCCATATGAAGGGATTTGCAGAACTGCAAAGTCAGTGATTGTGAAGGGATCAGGAGGCAGCTTGAAGCTCTATCGAGGAGTGAGAAATTGCATGCGATTAAGATTGTGCAGATGTTTTTAGGCAATGCAAAGTTGGAAAGCGCTATAAGGTACAAAGCAAACGCGGCTTTGTAAAGCCGCTCCAGGATTTAAACAGACTGGTTGGGGAAGGGAGAGTCAAATGAATTGGAACTGCAGCCAATATTGCAAAGTTTTAAAATTCAGGAAACAAGGATGGGATACAGGGTATACTGTGGGTGAGGATATAAAGGATCCAGGAGGTAATGGTGGATAATGAGTAGATTAGTGGTCACATTACTAAAACTGAGGATATTTAAAACAGATTATGGCAATGATGCAGAGTATATAGATATCTAGAATCTAAGGAGGTTATAGTTCTTTGATCAGACTATGTACGGATTCCTGTGCACAGATTTAGCAGTTGGATTTCAAAACGGCGATCAAGATATTGGTGGAAAGAGTACAGCCACGGTTGATGTGGCTCCTCTCCTCTGCAATGCTGAGTAGATTAGACTGCAAATTACCAGATTAAAGAGATTTTCCATAGCAATATAAGGAGGATGCTGGAATGTATTGTTTCATAGTGTAGCAGATGCTGGCAGTGAATAGTTTAAAACCCAGTTTTGACAAACTTTGTGAGTGATAATGGCACCTCACAATGAGTCTCGACTCCATGGAGGGATGACTATTATAATAAAAGATTTGGGATATTAAGGATTAATCTCCGAGGCCATTAATATCCCATTCTCTAGTTTATGTTTGGAAGAAGAAAGGCCCAGCTGTCTGTGCCCAAATCCAGGAGGCTTATTGCTCAGGTGGTGCAACTACTGCAATTTCCAATATAATGAAAACTCGTTTCAATCTTTAAATTAAGATTTAATTTAAATTGTAAGATGTAAGACATTAAGATTTAAGACATTAATCCAGCAAGAAGGAAGCGAGAACGAAGCTCATAACAAAACACGCGGTTGCTTGGAGGAAAGTCTTAGTAAGAATTATCAATAATTCTTAGTAAGAGTTAATAAATATTATATTAATATTCATTGTATCGCTTAGATGATAAACAGGAAAGATTATATGGAGATAACGAACGGAATTTATCGAGTAGCAATCTCTTGTGATTATGTGGCATTTTTGTGTTAGCATTCTTGCGCAATTTAAAACATACACGTAAAAGAATATTTCCTCTTTCCACGTAATATTTAAATCAAGACACTTTAACTGAACCCAACTAGAAACAGTTTGGTTTCTAGAAACTGTTGATTACATGATCACCGTGTTCAATTTTTTATGATAAAAATCAGTGCTATAATACGAATATAAGTTTACTCTTACACTTGCTTTCAGTTTGGAAGAGTGGTCACAATTCAGTGTCTTTATCAGTGTAACGACAAGCACATATTAGATATTGCACATTTGATATTGTATTTCATTGACGGTTTGTCGGAAAACTTCAGGAAGATGTCGAATGACAAGGTATGTCTGTTTCGCTTTAACTGCGTCCTTCCCCATAAATGACAATGTAGAAAATCAAATCAAACTATTCAAAAATATTTAGGCAAAACAAAACAAGGAAACAAATGACAAAAGAAGTTAAAAGAAAGAGCTTCACTAAAGAGTCCCTGCAGTCTACACCCAAGACCGGCTAACTTGGTTCTATCTGAGAAAGATCCTTAAGCTCCTCACGTCAACAACGGGAATCGAACTCAGGACACTCTTTTCCCAAGCATATGGTTGCGAAGCGCATAGCCACTCGGCTAACCGCGCGGACGAAATCGACGATCTGGACTTATTTTACACCTCCAGGGAGTCCAAAGACTCATCGAGGGAGATTGTGCCAACACCATCGAACGATTGGACCCCTTCCAACTACTAACCGCGCTAAAACTTACTTAACTGAGCCATTAGTAGCAGAGGCTCTACCAATCCACGATCTGCACTTATGGTCAAATATCCACTGAACAAGTGGTTCAGTGGATATTTGACCGAACTCCGTTTCAGTTGTATTTAGGATCAAAAAAGTAAAACAAAAATTAGATAAATAAAATTAATGTAGAGGAAAGAATGGGCAATAACAACAGCAATGCTTCAGATCAAACAACATTGAAATAAAAACCTTGTAAAGGTTTCTAAATGAAAATATAAGTACTATCACGAATAAGTTAGTATTACTAAGTAATGATACTCATTATTGGGAGGATATAATGAATGCACGCAGTGATACTAACCCACTTGCCATATGCAATGACACACCGATATCTTGGATATTTTAGTATTATGGAAACTTCACTTCTAATATACTCGCCAGGAACAACATACAAAATATTTCTAGTATATAATGTGGATCTGAATAGCTGAAATGCTTTCACGAATCCATTCCACATAAAGCCAACTCACAGCCATCGTAGCTTAATCACAGAATATAAAATTTTGATATTAAAAAATAGGAAATGTCAAATTGACTACATTTCAAAACACCCAATATAAGATTGAATATTTGCAATATGTAATTACCTAACTTACACATCTCTCCATGATCTATTATTATAGAAGTGAATATCAACTACAGCGTCTAGGAAACAGTATAGCAAATTATCTTTGGCTACGTATATGCACTTGTTTATTATTGTTAATACCTTATGGCAGTGCAGCTAAAAATAACTCACGAGATATCTTACATCACCTTTACAGTAAATCAAATTATACACCTATGAGAAGTTTTGTACATGATTTCTTAAATACTTAAATTACTGTTACATAGGATTATCGTTGGTTTTCATCCCACAAAACAACACTGGCCTAGCAACTTTAATTGCTTAAAGTTGCAAGGCCAGTTTATATTAACCAGTAAAATGTACTCTCAACTCCTTAAAGAGCACATTTTACTGGTTGATTTTTTTTTCACATCTCATTTATTTCAAGTTCATCGTTTATATTAATCAGCAATAACTCATTTAATATTGTCTCGAATCGCTTTCTTTCAGTACATCCACTTTCCAGAAGACAGTGGATGATATACTAATTTGGCAATTGAATACCATATTCACACACACACACGGGAGAACGACTGAAATTCGATCCCGACTAAATCTCTGCTGGCGACTTCCCGTGTTGCCATAGTTACCCCTGCACCTGAGAAACAGCTGCAAAGAAAGGAAATGCCCAACAGTGAGCCTTCCGAGTGAAGCAATGATCTGATTTCTTGAAGTGTAAGTCGGTACATGTCGAAACCACCTACAGAACATGAAAAGAAAGCGGTTGCACAACTGACGTCGTTACTTATATAAATTAGGTCATCTTTGGAATTTTTTTTCTGTGTGTGTGTGTGTGTGTGTGTGGAGGGGTAGAGCCATGCTTCTGTGACTATAAAATAATTTCTTTCCCACATCCCCCAAATGAATTATTTTACCCTATTTTTCGGAGTCGGTTTAACCTTCGAGCAAGTGCTTGCCGTCGTGCAACAACTGTTACCGTTTTCTTGCATAAAAAAAAAAAAATTGGTATTTTTTTTTTTTTTTTTTTTTTTTTTTTTTTTTTTTTTTTTTTTACAAAATGTGCTTCCTTTATTGCTAATGGAAGCAAATAATATCTGGCAAAAGTTTCTCTTTTTTTTGGCTATAAAATATTAAAACTGAGAATATTATAGATCCATTCATAATATCCACCCAATGCCAAATTGAAGCATTTTGGCTCACTATACTTTAAAAAGGAGTGCTTAAGGATAAACGCTGTATAACTGAGAGGAGACCTTCACATCGCCTTTAAAAGGAAGGTGGAGAACCGACCAGGGCTTCTGACCTAATGTCCAATCCTCGCCTTCTCGTGGTGCACCTTGTTGGGTATCTACCTGGATACTGAACGAACGAGGATAGGCTGGCAATTAGGGATTCAGCCGACCAAATTGTATTCTTATTGGCTTAAACCAAAATACAAAATGATGGAACAACATGACAAAATTTCATGCCGGCTAGGCATCGCCCGGTTAAACAAGGTCCCCGTTGTTTTCGCCAGGGAACCAGGGCGAACAGAGAAAAGCCAGCTACTGGAACAAACCTGAAAGCTCACCCAAACTCAACATCAGAGTTAAGGATCGGTACTATCAACATAAAAAGCGTGAATGGCAAAGAAATGGAGCTAGCTGAGGAATTAGAAACTACCAGATCGACATAATAGGGGTGACTGAAACAAAAAAGACCAAAACTGGTGAGATCTTTCCGAGCAATAAATACAAAATGCTATATTCAGGAAATGACAATCAAGGAAAAGAAGGAGTAGCCATAGTATTCAACACAAAATACAAGGCTAAACTTCTGGAATGGCAGTCAGTCTCAAGTAGAGTAATGTGGGCAAATATGAGAATGGGAAACTGGACAATGAGACTTATTTGTGCCTATGGTCCCACAGAAGGTTCTACTAAGGTAGAAGAGGAGGAATTTTTGGAAGCTTTAGAAAAAGCAACTGACACAATGAAAAAGGAAAAGTTGGTCCTTGTTGGGGATCTAAATAGCAGAGTAGGAAATGATTGTGAGACATACAAAAATATTTTGAGAAAATTTGAAGAAAAGAGCAAAGCTAATAATAATAATGGCAAATACCTGCTGATTTCTTCTCAGGACATGGACTGGTTATTACCAACACAATGTTCTAACATAAAAATGTGCACAAATTCACATGGAGAGAAGAGGCAAGGAATAAGAAAGTCTCATTGACTATGTTAGTGTTGATAGTGATGTTTTCTCCGTGGTGCAGGACACCAGAGTGTACAGAGGATTTGAAATTGGAAGCGATCACTATTTAGTCTTGAGCAGGATAAAATTGAATTTCATATTGAAAAGAATAACATGCAAGAAAGTTCTAAAGCGAATAAAAGTTGAGTAGCTCTCAGATGTGAATTGTAGACTAAAATACACAACGATTATTGAAGAAAAAATGAAAGAGTTTGAGAACAGGAACCAAACCTTGGAGATTCAGTGGCAAGCCTTGAAGAAAACCCTGATTGATTCAGCCAGAGGCATGTGGTGAGGTTGTCTGCAAGGATAGAAAAATCAGAACTCCATGGTGGACACAGGAAGTTAAAGAGGCAGTGAAAGAAAAGACAGCATATCAAAAGTTCCTGGCAAATAAGTCAGCATTTGCTCTTAGAGCAAATAAAATACAGAGAAAATGTAAGAAAGCTAAACACTGTAAAACTAGCTAAACAAAAAGTCATTGGAGGACTTTGGCAAGAACATAGAAAATAAATATCAAGAAGGTGGCAAGTTATTCTGGAGTTTGCGGAAAAAGCTTAGAAATGGAGGAAAGAGTGCTGTAAAAGGAATTAGAGATGATAAAGGTGAAATGAAAACAGGAGAAAAAGATATCCTTGAATTATGGAGTAATTACTTCGAAAAATTGCTAAATGAAACAAGCAGTGATAGCATAGTGGTAAAAAACATACAGTCAGGAATATATATCCACACTTGAAGTAGAAAAAGCCAATAAAGGCTTGAAATGTGGAAAAGCAGCAGGAGTAGATGATATTCGACCAGAAATGCTGAAGTATGGTGGTACAAAAGTCTTACAGTGGCTGCACTGCATAGTTCAGAAGGTCTAGACAGAGGGAAGAATTCCCGATGATTTCAGTTGAGCTCTAATGGTACGCATATATAAAAAGGGAAATAAAACTGAATGTGAGAATTACAAAAAAGGTATTATCCCTACTGAGTGTTCCTGGAAAGATCTATGCAAGTATACTTGAGAAAAATTTTGGAAGAAATGCTTGGTGAAGAACAAGCTGGACTCAGGCCAAATAGATGCTGTCAGGATCAGATCTTCACTTTACGAAAAATAGTTGAGAAAGCATGGAGAATATAACAAAGATCTGTATTTAAGTTTTTTTGTCGATCTAGAAAAGGCATATGGCAAGGTGCCAAGAGAGAAACTATTCAATACGCTACAGTTATATGGTGTCAATGGTCCATTATATCAAGCAATACTTAGTCTTTATTTGAGTTGCAAGTCAGCAGTTAGAATTGAGGGAAATACAGGAAGATGGTTTAATGTTAAATCTGGTGTGAGACAAAGACGTACATTATCCCCTCTGTTATTCATGATTTATATGTATCACATTATGAAGGAAAGTGGTATTAAACGTGATATCAGAATTCGAGATGTTAATGTCAGTTCTTTGCTTCATGCGAACGATGTTATACTTCTAAATAAATCCGCCAGAAGTTTGCAAGATTCCTTGACTAAATTGAATAACTGTTGTAATAGATATGATATGAAGGTCAGCAATAAAAAGACAAAGACAATGAAAATAGGCAGAATCATTGAAAATGTCAACTGTGTTGTGAATGGAGAACCTTGGAACAAGTAAAACATTTCAGCTACTTAGGCACGATTTTTAGTGAAGATGGTAAATTCAATATAGAAATAGACAACAGAATCATGGTATGGTAGGTAGTAAATTGAATAAATTCATAAGGAATAAGAGAGAAATTAGTCGGAACACTAAATTAGCTGTATACAAGACAGTGTTCAAACCAGTTTCAACTTATGGATCTGAGAGCTGGGTCAGAAGTAAAACACTTGACCAAAGACTAGAGACCGCAGATATGAGAGTCCTGAAAAGATTAGAGGCGTGAACAGATGGTATCAATGGCAATAAAGTTAAAAACGAGGATATTAGGAAAGAACTTGACATTGTCAGCATCCAGGAATGCGTTAGCAGAGCTAATCTCTGGTGGTATGGTCACCTAAACAGAATGGGCGAGGAAAGATTAGCAAAACAAGTGTTCTCTGCCAGGTTGGCAGCAAAACGACCCAGAGGAAGACCACGATATATTTGGATTGATATTGTACAAAGGGCCTTAGATGATAGAATTATAAGATCTGATAATGTTGAAGTCTTGACAAGTAACAGACTGATTTGGAAGAAAATTTTAGACAGGAAATTAGTAATGATGTAAATTTTTCATGTAGTACTCTCATATCCTGTACACCCCCTTGAGAGTACATGGCAGGAATTTGATGATGATGATACTTTAAAGATCAGTTATTTTCATTCCCCTTATTATTATTATTTTTTTTTTAGATTTTCTCTACGCACAGATGAAGACAAATCTTCCCCCACAAGAATACAAAACTTAGTACTTATCATGAGTGGAGAGTTGGAAATCTGCTGCGTGCTTTATGTTTCGCTGAACAATTAAGTACGTAGGTTAGAACAATCCTTTAGTTTTTGCAAGTCAAGTTCAATGTGTGATCCTTATAAATATGATCCAGAAGCTGACAGATAATGGGTAATTAAAGTTTCATTGAACTACAATTATCTTCAGTGCTGTGGAAGTTGTTTAAATGGAATCAGCACTGGAAATTTAAATATTCTACTCTTTCAGCCAACTGGGACCTTCATTCTTGCGTTTGAAAAATGAAAGTTTATTCTAAAAATGAGGTCTCAACCCCAAATTAGCTCAGTAAAACCATACTAAGTTATCTGCATTGAATACCGAATGTATTATTAATTAATGGGGTATTCGATGTAAATAACAAACGTCGCATGTGTCGATAACTATAGTTGACCTCAGAACTACATTTTAAAAATTGTAATGTTTGTTTTCGTCGGCACAGTATGTCTTTCTTACTTGGATTACGTTCTTTGTTTACGTAAGAGCAAATAAAGTTAGAGTTCACCGTCATTACCCAGGATGACCTGCTTCGTGTTGCATTTCACCTAGAAAGGGTCAGTCGAACATTGACATTAAAGTAAACAAAACTAGGACGGACATTACGGAATTTTTTGCTTGTCTAAAAATGTTCTCGTAGGCAACGTATTTCTCAAGAGAAATGTTTTAGAAAACCGGAACTTTTCTGTGCTTAGATTTACATTAGTTGGGATTGCCTCATCACCTGCTAGATAGGTTGTATAGCCGAACTTCTTGCTTGTCCTCATAATTCGGGATATAAAAGTTGCAAAATAATACGATGACCTTTTCATACGCATGAAAATTTAGGTTTTGGAAAACGTTATCCTTAAAAGGAGGTGATTATTAATATGTACAATAAAGTAACAACATCTACCTGCTATTTAATTCAGTACAGTTTGCTTGAAGGATGTCCTATCATCTTTAAAATATGTACTTAGCCCAATTTTCGCATCTCGAAAACAGCAAAAACTGGCAGAGTGTAGATCTTAGTACATTAGGTGAGTATAAGTCAACAGCTGTGGTTTCCCTCAAGGATTTTGCTGCAGTTTTTGGATATGTTCCAATGATTTCCAAATGACTCTTAAGATACTTTTTCTTCATGGACAAATTTCTTTGAAATTATAAGAGGCATATTTTCTTCCACAAATGTTCGCTTTTTGTTGCTTGAATTTTGTTTCCCCGTTTATGACAATTTCTCTTTAACGAAATGCTGTGGTGTATAGAACATCAGTACTAGTACCATGATTAGGATCAGGTAATCCTATTTTCCTGCTCTTACTTTGAGGTAGATTGATGTAGACTGTTCTGATAGACACAATCGCGTTTTTCACAGCGTTACTTCTCAATAATGCAATTACAACTTTGAAATAAATGTTTCAGGTATGTACTAATTGCTATGGTGTCACCTAAAGGTCAGTCCGATAGTTTTTCCATCAGATCTTGATTATTTTATTGACTGCTTCCTTTGCTTTTGCTACTTTATACATCAGAGTAAATATTACGGCAACTTCATATCACATAAAAGATGAGTTCTGTTTATTATACTCCATCGTAAGAACTTTTGCAAGACATGGCCTGCCCATGACTACAGGAGAGCTAGGCTATGCTATAACCCCCCCCCCAAAAAAATAAAATTTAACCCTTCAGTAGTTATTACCTTAGGAAATCCATCTATAAATTTCACTTTCCAAATCAAGATGTAAAATAAATCTTTAAGTACACCCAGATTAGAAACTGTCTTTTTATGTTAATATTCCACCTGCAGTCAGAGCAACTTTACGTTCCTAAGAGACATTTCTGTGCAAAATTATCGAAATATGCAACTGTTTCACTAAATGTTGACATTTAGTTTATCTGATATTTCTTATTGTAAACGTTTCACACCTCCTCAAAAAAAAACCTTTTTAAAATATATTAAAGGGTGTTAATAGGACTTTAGTGGTTACAATAAGTATATATATTTTTTTTCTTAATCTTTGCGATCTATCCGACTAATATTGTGGAACCGAAGTTATCATCCAATCGAATATTTTGTGAAAAGTGTTTGACCCACTTTGATGTATCCAAACAAATGGACACACCAGGCAAAGTTTTGTACATTTGATTAGCACTTTTTTTGAAGAAGCGCAACTATTTAATCAAACTAGTTATATTAACGCGATTGATTTTAATAAAAAAAAATGTTTAAAAAACCTAATGCGATTTTTATGAAGTGATCTGTCAAGTTAAGCATTTCATTGTCGTCAAATATGAGGAATCGCAGATACAACTGCATTTTTTCAAGTAAATGAAAGGTCTTAAAATAACTAAATTTTGTAGAATTCTGGGCGAAAACTGGTTTTAGTAACCATTAGTTATCGTAAGAGACGTCGAGCCTCTTCATTGGTCCCTTAAGTACTGCAGAATTGTAATTGATGCCTCTGTTCCACACAAGAACTACTCAAAGCTTCACGTGTTAAGCAACGTCCTCCTTTCTTTTGAAGGGAAATTCCTAATCTCGTGGAGGATAAATCCTACTAATTCCCTAACAGCTGTCTCGAGCATTATTATCAAACGTTCAGTTTTGCTGTCTATTTTTTTCTCAAATTTATTTTCTGTAATTTAATGATCAGATGAGATTTAATGTTCAGATGAGACGAGAAGGAATAATTATAAAAGAATGTTTTATTTAGTTCGTGACTTAAAGCACAAGTTTAAGCCTAAATTGAATGTCATCAAAGACAGGAATGGATCATTACTAACAGAAGAGTTGGAAATCAAAAAACAGATGGAAAGAATACTGTGAGGAACTGTACAGCAGAGTGAATAAAGAAAATGTGGAGTCCTCCCACCAAGAAAATTTTGATTTGGAACCTCTTCCACTTAGGCATGAAGTTGAAAGCGCAGTTAAGCAGCTTAACTGCAATAAGGCCCCAGGTGCGGATGAAATCCCAGCAGAGTTAATTAAGGCCACAGGGGATGGAGGGATAAGAGTGTTTCATAGATTGATTACAAGGAGATGGGAGACAGGATCATGGCCTAGAGACTGGAAGAAGTCAGTTTTCATACCACTACATAAGAAAGGTGATATGAAAGCGTGCAAGAATTAGAACTATTAGTTTGATATCTCATGCAAGCAAACTTTTATTGAAGATCATGCTAAATAGGATTGATGCCAAAGTTGAGGCGGAGATGCCCGAGGAACAAACAGGTTTTAGGAAAGGTAAGGGCACCAGAGATCAGATCCTTGGCCTTAGACAAATCACAGAAAAATACAAAGAATTCAGACTTCCTCTGGTAATGTGTTTCTTAGACCACTCTAAAGCTTTTGACTGTGTTGAGCATGTGAAACTGTGGGAAGTAATGAAAAGAACGGGTTTTCCTCAACACGCTATCAGGTTGATAGCCAACTTGTATAAGGAGCAAGAAGCCACAGTAAGAACAGGTGTTGGATTGACTGACTGGCTTCAAGTTGGAAAAGGAGTTAGGAAAGGATGTTTACTTTCTCCTCACTTGTTTACTTCATATGCGGAGGACATCATGCGTGAAGCATTGGATGAGCTCAGGACAGCAATTAGGATAGGAGGTAGATTGATCAGTAATCTGAGGTATGCTGATGATACAGTACTCCTTTCTAATGACATGGAAGAACTAGGACTACTTCTTAACAAAGTTAAGAAGATCAGTAATAAGATAGGAGTTACTTTAACCTCGGCGCAGTTGAACAGGTTGCAAATTAGATTGTAAAACTATGGTTGGAATATCTTCAAAATTCAATGGTGATGAAATAGCTGACGAAAAAGGTAATTCTATAACTGACCTCAACTCTTTGTCCATACACAAAAGTTTGAACAACATGTATGGGATTGCTATGAAACTGGGTTTAGTCATCAGCTAAGATGCACGAATTCTTTTATGGCTTTCGTTAGTTACGAATTAGGGCAGTTTTCATTATTTGCCCGAGTTTAACACAAACCGATTATAACGAAGTAGAATTTCCCTCCCACTGAAATCTGTTCTATTTCCACACATGAATGCTTTCGCTCGTGTCAGGAAACAGGTGCTAAGACACTTTTGTTTGTATTTCGAAAGCAGATTATTGCCACTTGCATACAATGACCTCACAATCTACAAAGTATGACTCACTGGGAGGAGGGGGGGGGGAAGTCTAGACATAATACTGTCGAATTACCTAGCAAAATAGAAACTCAAATGACTACTCGAGAACGATATACGACTAGCAATAGACAGTAGTTAACCTAGTTAACCATTGCAATATTTTGGTGACTGCAACTTATTCAATACAGCCAATTGGAAAACATTTTAGGAAGAAAATTGCTAAAAATAATGCACTCTTATTTCATTACAGCTCTAAAAAAGTTACCAAGTTAGGAAGATGGTTTTCATATAAAATAGACCTGTGCCTAAGCGAAATGAGTTGACATATTTAAGGGAAACAGTACTAATTTTTTTATGATATTTCTCTATCACTAATATGCAAACCCAAGCTAGATTCTGGTCATTTTTAATCGGAAAATACCAGGAAATATTAAGATACAAAAATACTAAGATTTAGCGCGAGATACTCATTTTAGAAATTTTACTGCTTAACAGATGCAACGCAATTATAATCCAGGGAGTCAGTTACTGATCTTGCTCCCCCCCCCACCTACTTCTATAAACAAAGGGCACAAAAATGAATCCGGAATTTAAATTACGAAAAAAGTTTGTCAATAGATTCGAAGTTTTGAAACTTAGAAATTTTAGTGAAAAACATGAATGAAATATTAAAATCCCCCCCCACATTTCAATCTGATATTTTTCAATCCATTTACAGAAAGATTGGATTCTTTCCCGCAGACAGGCACTATGTTCTGGAATAAAACACAGCTCCCTTCAGTACATTTATACAACTGCTTTTAACATCTCTGATAAAACTACATGTGATGAGCAAACGTCCAGTTGTGAAATTCGAGGCATACAAAACCTACACTGGCGTTAGGATCGCCAACCATTACTTCAAAGCTCTGAATCAAGTGATTGTCTTGGATCTGACAGCCTGTATGCTCATTAACCAGTTAACACATCTATACAATGGAGCCTCGTCGCCCTCCTCGTGAGCATAACAATCCACTTTTGAACGATGAACTCGTCTGTCGACAATTTAATCATGGGTCGAAGCGGAAAGTTTCTTTTCCAGTAGAAGAGGTGAACGAAACTTAGACTTAGCAAAGCACGTCCTTATCACCGTTCCGGAGTTTATTGTAGGCGAGCAGTTCCGCGTCGATGACCCAGAGTGTGTTGCTCAAGGGTATTTTTTGTTGATAGAGAAGCGGAGACTGCGGAAGTGGATAGTTAGGGACAACCTGATGCATTCGCATGTTCTGTTCTAGTTTGGAGTGAGGAAGCGGTTTCCTTATCCTACAGCAGGAGTGTCTTGGGGTTGCGTCTCATAGTTACATTGAGGAAACTGATAAACGACTTCCTAAATGTATAAGCAATTAACACATTGAGAAAGAGCCTCAAACTGAAATTCAGTTGAACACTCATGCGAAATTTATTGCAAGCTTCGAGTTTTACAAGGCGATCGCAGTCTGGAAATAAATATTGTTCAAATTCGGTTCCTACACATCTCCTAAACGCTACATGCCCCACCTCTGAAATGGAGTTCATCCGATTTTGTATTACACTTAAAGATAACGTCTCCTAGTACAAGATATTTCGGAAAAATGTTTTATGAGATCTGTTTGAAGTTTATTAGCTTTCGGTTGATGGGTGCAAAGACATTGCAGATTATTATTATTTTTTTAAAGCGTTAGTTGTGCATTCAAGTATGCGTCGAATGATTTGTACTTTTAAATCAGTTTCTTTCACTGTCAGATTACTGATAACCTGAAAAATGCAAAGCATGACGAACAGCCTAAGGCTTGGGGTATGTTAGTGTTATATGCACAAGACGGAGGGGGGGGTCCTTTGTCGATGATTTAGTCATAAGGAAATGTTGCATTTTGTTCTGCATCGTTAGGCAAGTGTATCCTGTGAGAAATTAAAAATAAGACCGTCGCCAATCCACTGATTAATTGTGTACGACGTATGGATTTCCAGTTCGTTAACACTTTCCGTAACAAATCAGACAAGAGCACCCCCCCAACCCACACACACACAGTGTGGATAGTTGCTAGGAGCTTCCACAAAACACTCGGAAGGAAATGAGTCATAACCTCACCGCGAGACTTAAGAGGTATAACAGAGACAGCAATAGAAGGATTTCTTTGAATCTGAATTATTCATGGAGGAAAGGGCCTTTCATAAGGAAGAGAAACACATCACCCCCCCCCACAATTGGGAGAAAGAATTTTGCAATTGTTGAGGCTTTTCGCTACGATGACGTATTTGGTGCTATAAAGAGGAACCCTTCGCTGGTTTCCCAATACCACCCAAGAAGCACAGAATGAGTGTCTTTTTAATGAATGACCTTTCTTATTCATCAAGAAGAATTAAGTTTATGGTGTTCGTATTTTTAAAAATGAAAAAAAAAAAATTGTAAAAAGGCGTACTTAATTAACTTGCAGAGCTACTGCTGTGTGATAATGCTCACCTCGCTTCCAGTAACCTTGCAGTTCACAGAAATCAAGTCTGCTATATAAACAGAAGTTGGTTCATTAGTGTGAACAAAAATCTCCTGGTGTTTCATTCGCGGTAGTCTGCTCATTTGGAATGGACGATATCCTGCTCTGACGTAATTAGCATTCGACAAGAGAAGATCACTCATCCTTTTCCTAATTAAGGAGCTATTTCCTCTTGAGGTATATCTGGATAACCTTGAGTTATAATTTGTAACGGAAAAGACTAGAAATTGCGCATCATTAATAATCTTGATATACGTGTGTGTGTGTGTGTGTGTGTGTGTAAGAGTTATGAATTTCGCATACTTTTGAACAGCTGTAAATTAATGAACTTTAAAAATGTCGATGAATTTAACAAAAACTGCAAGCAACCAGTACAAATATAATTAACTATTTGAAATTCGGTATTAAAGGAAAAAAAAACAAACAAACATAATATCTTACCTGTTTAGAGATGTTACTGAGATCTACAGCGACATCCCCTCCTGAATTGCCTACGCCCACCACAACTACTATTTTGTCCGAAAATTCGTCGGGTTTCTTATAAGAGTGCGTGTGAATAATCTTCCCCTGGAACTTATCCTGGTCAGGAAAAGTTGGGACTATAGGAAACACGTGATGGCCCGTGCATATCATTACACCATCAAAGAGCTCTTCGACCAGGGCGTTATCATTTTCGATATCTCTTACGGTGACCACCCATCGCCCCGTGAGGTCAAAGTCGCAAGCAGGGACTACTTTGATGACCTCGTGCCGAAACTTGACGTATGGCAGCACCCCAAAGTGATGGCCGTACATCTCGATGTAGCGGATCATTTTGGTGTTGTGCATGTAATTAGGGAACTCCTTAGGGGGAGGGTAGTCGCTGAACGCGCTCATTTCTTTGCTGCTGTTGATGATGGTCGATCGCATTACCGATGCCAGACCGTCCACGTCGCTCTCCCGATATCTCCACAGTCCTCCTGCATTGCTGGTCCATTCGTAACACACAGGTTGTAAACCTTCTTCTAAGCAGGCTTTAATAGCCGTCAGCCCGCTTGAACCCCCACCGATCACTGCTATTCGCTTGGTCATGTTTACAAGCTCGAAATGAGAAAGCGTGATATTATTCTTCGATTTATAAGTTACCTGCTTGCCAGCACTTGCTGACGTAACTATTGGCAGGTTCCAACCATTCAGGAAACAGATTAGCTGTTGCTACGGTAACCAGGTCATAGAGATCGCAGCGCCGCACACGACAATTTTTTTTATTGTGTAAAATAGAACTCTACGGTATAGTGGACAGAACTTGCAGGAAAGTACCGAAAAAATTGCGAATAGCGATCATTTGAAAAATAAATCACATAATAAGCAAGCGTGTACTCTATTCTACGTTAGCAAACAGACAAATTTCAAATGAGAAAGAAACACAAACAAAAGAGCAAGGGACTGCTCTCGCAGTGTGCATAATCGAAAAGGATCGTTAAGATTATTTTAATGCGCAAGTTAAAATCGTGATTTTTCTCCCCATTCTACGTTAATAAATAAAAATGATAAAGAAAATAATTTTCCGCATAAGTACGGTAGTGATCAGTGCATGCGCTCATGTCAACAACAGCATGCGCTGTTCTCAACAACAACTTGTTAAATTTTTATTTTCCTATAAGCTTTATAGAAACAATTATATACCGTTCAATGGCATAAATCATTATCAGGTTGTAAGAATCAGTGCAAATAAGTAAATATTTATATATTTACTCATTTTACTTATTATATATGTAAATATTTAAATAAATATTTATATATAACCCCGAATAATGTTTCACTAGAGCAATTGTTTTTTTTTTTTCAAACAAGGAGAAGCTCCTCTAGGGGTAAAAAGGAGAATCAATGTCTAGTTAACCATTTTAATTTTATAATTTGGTGCTTATTACGTACATTGTTTGCCATTTTGAAAATGTACATAACTTTCACAGATGCACTGGGAGAAGATAATTCACGAATATCATTAAAATGAAATAGATATTTCATTTAAATTTTCTGATTGCTAGATAATATATACCAGAAACCTCAATCGAAATTCTCAAAACACCAATATATATATAAAGTAAATGCTATAAATTTCCAGGTGTATATATTAACTTGGAAACATATTTTATGAATTCAGATCACTCTTTTGTAAATTTCAATCGCATTATTCGCACTTTTCTTTTAGTTCGATTGGACTGAATATTTTAGAGAACTTTAAGTAGCATCAGAAGCAACTGTTCCTCAAATTTGGCCAAATTTAATTGATATAAAGTAGGGATCCTTATAAGTGTTATCTTCCAGACCTTTCAGACAAAAGGAACTGAACCTTTTGTCTGAAAATTTTTGCCGAAACAACTAAGGCCAATGTATTCTGTTTAATTTGTTGTTCTTCTGGAAGATGTATTGTTTAGTAAGTAGAAAAAGAAAAACCACCAAAGTTTCGTGACGGGGGAGCCAAAACAAAATCTGCTACTCCTGTATGAAACCGGCTAACTTACCTTAAGCTGCAAAAGCCATTATAATGCTTCCCAGACGGGATTCGAATCTTGCTCTTTTCTCCCAAATGTAGCGACTTCATGCGGAGACGTTTTGAAACAAAAATCAAAGATTATAATACTTTAAGAAACGATAAAGCTCTTAGGTATACTGTTACTCCTATTATTATTATTCCCTTCTTTATTTGCGATTTCGACGTGCTTACTTTGGCGAAAGGTGAAGACATTCACACAGATATCGTAATGGAAATAAATTTATTAATATAGCATTTGATCAATACTTTTTTTTCACCTCTTCTCCAAATTCCTGAGTCCCCTGAGCTGCAGGATTTTCCTTTACGTCACTCCACACCAGACTAAATAACTGTAGGTTCAAAAAATACAGAAATAGCATATTTCTATGAAATCAAAAATCTTGAATTCTTTGATTACGCAACAGTTGTAAACGATAATTTAAAAAATTCTTTTTTATCAACAAAATTACGATATATCATCGTCATCTACCCAAGGAGATTGGAGATTACTGTGAATAACAGCTTTCCAGTCCAGTCTATCTAACACCAGGCATTAAGATTTCTGTAAGAATTCAATTCTTTTGTTCTCTTAATGTTTCTTCTCCGCTTCCTACTTGGTCTTCTTTGCGTTGTCTTTTGTTCTAAATTTCATTTTGGAGAATTTCAGGATATCTTTCTATATGTGTGCTGTAAGCATGTCCATACCACTGTTACTGTTTTTTTTTTTTTTTTTGGAATTTTTCTCTTATTGAAATATTGTAGTGTTATTCTTCTTCGATCTCTTCATTCTAGTCTGTTCTGTTTTATCTATTTCTCTTATAACTTTCCCTTGTTTGCAAAGCTTCCCACTGGTTCTTCTAATTATCTGTGGGAGTACCATTCAGTTATATACTTCATTTTAAGTACTTTAGGGAAATGTTTATTTTTCATTGTAAATTAATAATAATTGATTATCCGAGATGTAGTCTATGTTTACACTCGTAGTCTCGTCTTAATTTACCACTCCTGTGATTAAGGTGCCTAAATAAGTACAGTATTTTTCGGACCATAAGACGCACCTTTTTACATGAAAAAATCGACTGAAAATTGAGGAGCGTCTTATGGTCCTAAGGTAACATTAAAATATGAATCTTTACACTGTTAGCGAAGTTCAATTACTGGTGCAATACGTTAATAAAATTTAGTAAGTACGCTACTGAAGGTAAGTACCTACGTTATCTCGCTGCATGTGGGTGAATTACCGATTTAGAGTCAATAGTCATTAGTGTGTAAACATATGCGCTTTTGTACGGTTTATTTGAATTATTTTTTTATAAGTCGTTAAAATTTTTATCTTAAAAGTAGAAAAAAAATTAGTGTAAAACAAAAAAGACTTTCATATAACGTGAGTTATAAATTAAATATGATAAATTATGCAAAACAATATGGAAATAGAGAAGCAGAAAAACATTTTGGTCCACCACCAACAGAAAAAATGGTTCGTGAGTGGAGAAAACAAGAGGAACAATTAAAACTGCTATGTAAACACAAGAAAACATTTCGTTCGCACCTAGAAAAATGGCCAGAATTAGTACAAATGAAAAATTGGGTGGGTAACAAATCATCGAAATATGGGAATATCTGTTTCTACGAAAATTATAATATTTAAAGCGAAACGATTGGCAACTGCTAATAGAATTTTAGATTTTACCGGATCGCCGTCTTGGTGCTTTAGATTTATGAAAAGACGCTGGTTATGCATACGTACAAAAACCACTCTAGTCCAAAAAATGCCGGCTGACTATGAAGCTAAAATTATAGAAATCCATAGATTTGTCATATCAGCGAGAAGGAAATTTAACTTTGAGCTTAATCAAATTGCGAACATGGATGAAGTGCCTCTAACTTTTTATGTTCCTTCAAATCGGACAGTGGATTCAAAAGGCACCAAATCAATAGTGATCAAAACAACAGGTCACGAAAAAACTCACTACACTGTAGTTTTAGCTTGTTGCGAGGACGGAACAAAACTACCCCCCTCCCCATGTTAATCTTCAAGAGAAAAATGTTACCGAGAGATGAAATTCCTCGTGGCATTATTATCCACTTTAAAGATAAAGGCTGGATGGACGAAACAGGAATGAAATTATGGATACAAAAGATATGCGCAAAAAAGGTGGGTTGTTTAAAAAGCCTGCGATGTTAGTGCGGGATCAATTCAGAGCGCATAAAACAGAATCAACCAAGAAGCTTCTAAATGAAATGAATACAGAATTAGCTATCATTCCTGGACTCCTTACAAGTCAATTACAATCTTTGGATGGATCTATTAATAAACCATTCAAACATTTTATAAGGGAAGAGTGGAACAAATGAATGGCAAAACCAAATCATGATGTTACAGCAACAGGATGTATGAAACGGCCAACAATTTCAGAAGTATGTACCTAGGTGAAAAAATTCATGGGAAGCTGTGAAAGAAGAGACGATTATAAAGTCATTTAAGAAATGCGGGATAAGTAATGCGATGGATGGTACCGAAGATGACGCAGTTTTTGAAGGAAATGACAACAACAGTTCAGACGAAAGTAATACGAACGGTGACATTAACGAGACGAGTGATAGTACCGAGAGTGAAGATAAACTGAATATTGCTAATACAAATGATTGTAACAATAAATAAAAAATAAGTAAGGATTTTTAAATATCTTCATATAATAAAATATGTTTTTTAAAAAAATCGTCTCATAAATTTGTGGTGCGTCTTATCGTCCGAAAAATACGGGTAATTTTTTTTTAACCTGTTTAACGAGTTGCATAGAGTGAACGGCAGACTATAGGATGGTAAGCATCCTTATGCTACAGTCGTGTAATTAGTCGTACCATTGAAAGTTTCTGCTGTCATCCCTGAATCTGTTGAAGAACTTTTGTGATCTCAATGTTCATCTCGAAGCCCATTTCGATGTTGCCAGTTTTATTGTAAACAAAATTTTAGTACTGATGACTTTGAGTATGCGCTAATAGCTAGTAGATGTTTCTTCGATGTGGTATCTGTCATAATTTAATTTTTTTAGAGCTTATCGGACAACTAAACATTGCACAAACCATTCTCAGTACTTCTTGATAATGCTTACTTCTTGTTTCCGTACCTTCCTAGCAAGGTCATTGAGTCTAATAATAGCGGTAATAGGAGGAAATGATTTTAACCTGTCATTGATAACCAGACAAACATGATTTCATGATTTGTTTTTCCTAGTAAGATATTAAGAAGACTTCAAGTCCGTTTAATTCATCTTTTACTGCTGCTAACTCGGAAAGTCTGCATCAACCTTGACACATTAAAGCAGACATGTTTCACTTGGGATTTATTCTAATCCGTTTTTGGAGTGATTTGGTAGATTAATCCAAGTAAAAATTCCACTAGTGGTCTCGACTTAGAACTGTATTGCGCAAAATTAACTCTGCTCAGAGTTAAATTTTATTAAGGCCTGGGTTTCTAAATCAATGTCCTAGTTCTGTAATTCCTCTAAGAAGCAAACACTTGCAATAACTTTCCAATACTCTCTTGAACTTAATTAATGTAACTTTTACTTCCAAGGTCACAGCTTTGATCATTTCATTAGTGGAGGAGATCACCGCAACCATCGCTTAAAATTATTTTCCAATCTTCTACCTAAAAGGAAAACCTCGCTTAACGAGATTAATCAATCCATCAATTAATGCGCGCTAAGCGAAATACAATAACCAATACAAATAATTATAATTCATCCCTCAGTTAGCGTAAATTTGAAAAAAAAAAGTATAATCTATATTAAAGGATAAAATAATCAAAGTTAATAAAAATCAATTGCTCAAATTTTTTAGTGTCTAAACATTTGATTGAGCTACTTTTTTATAAAATAAATTAAGTTGACATGTTGGAATCGTGCTCTACGTTTTCATCTTGTCATGCAATTTGCGATAGCCGGCGACCGCTTTATTAAGATTTCGGCTGACTTCGAAGCTTCGTTCCATATCAGAATCAGCATCAAACAAAATTTCCTTATCATGCTCAATGTGATTGAAAACGAGCTCAAGTTCTTTTGCAGTTAGGTTCTTAGTCGTAACATTCTCTTCCTGTTCGCATTCCTTATCTTCTTCTTCTTCATATACACGTTGTTCTTCTAGTTGAAGAAGATCATTCTTGTTTAACTGTCCTGAATGGGAATCGAGCAAGTTTCTCACATGTTCATTATCCAGTTCATTAAATCCAAGTTCTTTTCCAATTGTGCTGATTTCTTTAATAATGTTATCAGCCGGATTATTAAAATCAATGAAATCATTTGCACAGTGAGGTAAGACCTTCTGCCACACGGTTCCTTTATTACTGCAGCTTTCTTTATCGGTTTTTCTCTTTTCCATATCGGGGTTTGAATCTCTTATAGATATCTAAATTGAAACAAAATGAAGGAAGAGTCATTGAGCAAGAGAACAGAGATTGCACGTTCGCTTCCAATGATAGCTTGAGTCATCTGCCGAGAGTGTCGCCGGCCACCACCTACTGCACTGCCATGCCTACCAGCTGCTTCATTGAAAAAGTGCCTCCGCTCACCGCAGATTGGCAACAAAAAAATTCGCATAACATAAAAAAATGATGTTAACTGATTAATCATTCGCTTGAAGCGGGAAATAGTATCATTTCACTCACTTGCCCTAACTGATTATCATGCATATCGAATTCGCGTTAAGCGAAGTTTTCCTGTATGCCGATTATCATCGTCGATAGTTCTGTTTAACGGGCACTTAAGCGCCCATGACCTAATTATCCTTGGATTTCGTAACCATAATGCTAGGATAAGGTGGTTAGTCTTGTGCCTATAAGTATTCTTTTGTCTGTAAATTGCGTGTGTTCTCCTGGTTGATTTTCCTGTATGCTGGATGAAAAATTCGAGTTTCTGGTAGGAAAAGTCCTACCAGAAATATCCGTATGACAACAAATAACTTACCTCCAGTTGAAAATCCCTGATAAAAGTCTTAGACGAGATGCGAACTCAAATCTTTCAAACCAAAAGGCTACGCTTATACTGAGGAGGCTCTAAATGTGTCGGTTCCAAATGAAAATTCTGGAAGAAGTTGTAGAAAAGTACTCATTTGTACTGCTAAAAACAGTCCACAATCCGTTTTGATAGATATTTGAATACTACAAGCAAAAATGAATGTCCACACGAGGCAGTTTATCACTCCTAGCTATTTGTATGTGATATCATAAACATGATGAACTGTTAAATAACCGAAACCGGTCTTAACGTGTTTACACGTTATTAATCATTTAAAGTGATTAATATTTCACAACATAATAAGCAGATCAACAAATAAGTTGTCAAATAAAAAGCCACTGAATGAATTTTAGATTTAAAGATTAAAAATTATAAAACGGTTATAATAAATTCGATTCCTGAGTAAATATAATTAAAAAAAATTAAAGGTAGCTAGAAATGTGCTGATTGGCCAAATCAGCACAGCCAAATATGAAACAAACAGCAAACACCAGTGAAATAAATAACACGACCCGCTTCTTTATGTTAAATTATCTCAAAATAATCTGGAAAAAATTATTGATTCAGTTTTCGGCAACATTAGTTAGTTCGTTATTCTGTTCGTGCCTCACGGCACGTAAGACGAAGATCCGTTTCTTCTAGATGCTTCTGTCCTGAGCCACCATTTCGACTTCTCTCCAACTCTGCTAGCCATCCATTCTTCTTTCCTCTTCTATCACTCTCTGTTAAGTTAATTTAAGCCTTCTGTTTTTCCGAATTCCTGCTGGGATCCATGTCAAAGCCACATTGGGAATCTTTTTTGGCTGTCTCCATTCTCAGTATGTGCCCAATCTATTTTCATCCGCGTTTTTTTTTTTTTAATTTTTTTATTTATTTCATCGGTGATACTCTTTTACTTCGGCAACATATTAGGCGGCAAATCTTTTGAATCCTTTCATTATGCACTTAATGAACCAACACCGTAACCACATAAGTACACGTAGGATAATAGAAAACTGTTTTGATAAAATCCGACCAATCCAACAGTGATGTGGTAAATTAAGCATGCCAAGAAATTATATTCTTCGTTGAATCCTTTATCCAAGTGTATCTAAACAAAGTTTTCGCGTAAATCACCTTCAGGACTTGGCTACTTGTATATAGAAGCCTTAGTATCCCATATGCAAAGCATACATCCTTTCAGATGGGCTTAATCCAATGTATTATGGGAAGAATTCAATACCCAGATCAGTTTCTACCTTATTTTTCTTGTCTATGAAGTTGTGTCTTGTACAAGGGAGAAAACAAAGTCTTTGTTCATCAAATTCTGCTAAGCAGCACGAACTATAAGTTAAGAGTTGTTGGTTAGTAATTTATTACGCTTTTCTTTTTGTGCCAGGTTTAGTTTCAGTTTTTCAATTTCAGTATCTTCTTTGAGGTCTTTTCTAATTCCTCAAAGGAAGCAGGAAGTATTTCGTTCTTCATGTAGCTCCCACCTACGAAAGGTTAATTTACTAGTACATTAATACTGGAGATGGTCTAAGGATTTCTTATCTATTTTTTGATATCTTATTATTATTTACATAATCCGATAATCTTGCTGTAGAAGACGAAACGTGAAACTTTATTAAGACACTTCAGACCTCCAAAAAACTAGTCGTACTCTCACAGCGGAGATAAAGTTCAACTCCTATCTATAAACAATCACAAACATTCATGTCCGTGGTCGAATTCGAACTGGAAAACTCAAAATGCATTTTTCCCTCATGACACTTTTCATAAACAGGCAGCTTGTGTCACGTAGGGGTGATGCTAAAGATTTAGTCTGTTGCCTCCCTTCCTTTATGATGCCATTAGTTTATTTATGTAACAGGTAAGGCGTCATAAATGAATTCTAAATGCATACTGCATTGCAGTATGTCCCAAATAAGAGTTCCAAATATGGCCACGAATTTAAATAGAAATTCTAATTAAATTCCTTGCTTCAAAAGAGTTTAGTATTCCTCAGAACCAATTAGACAATTGGACGATTATTTTTTTTACAATAATAAGAAGGGCTTGACCTTTGATGATTTGTTTGTCAACGAAAGGACAGAATCTCATTTTATAGGGCTCCGCATATAGTGATTCGCCCCAGAGAATAACAATGACGACAGTCCAAGACTATACTGTATTTAGTTCTGCACCTGTTGAGTTTCTGCCACCCTGTCATTTATATATAGATGAAACTGAGGTCAAGTGTTGTGAAGAATTTCATGCACCTCACTTCCTGCTTTTACTGTGGTGTGTCCCTCTTGCCTGAAAGGTTCGCTGTACTGTTATCTGGTGCCACCCAAGTGAGAAATTTATATTGAAATGCTAATTACTGGGAATGTTTCGGCACAGAAATATTTACAGATGTATTCAGAAAGGTCAAAGCACTGCTGCTCCTAGTTTCTGCTTCTAATCAGACTCCCATCATCAAGATGTTGTGCTAACTGTGACAAATGATGCGGATCTTAAAGAAACATGACCTCAGCAGAAGGTCATTTCACGGAACTATAAAAAGCATCTTGGTTCTGATCCATTCAATTCTCAGTTGATGGGAACCTACAAGAAGCCAGTTCAATGACCTTACCTGAAGACTTAGATCATTGTTTTTGTTTCATACTAATCTGATTTTTACAGGGTCACTCGAAATTACGTTGGAGTCGTCCAACTAATTCAAAACCAATAAAAATGAAATTTTTCACGGTTAAAAGCAGCGATATGATCAAACACATTTAAGCATAAGGGAGACAAGTTACAGCTTATGACCTCGTATTTCAAGGGATCTCTGCCTAAAATTTACTCAGTAGAATGGATAAAATTTAGAAGTAAAATTTACTCAGCTTAAGGAGCTCTTAAAAGTTCAGATTAGATCCACAACAGTCGTAAATCCGGACCTGGATGTGGTTCTATTGTGTATTTGACATCCTCTCTTCTCCTTTCCATTCTAAAAGATTATTTTTTAATTAAGGACTCCAATTTGCTGTCTTACAAATTTTATACAAATCATAATCTACCTAACTCTTTGCTAATTTGCAGACATCACTCAATGCCACGCGCATTAACAACATTAACACAGATCGTGCTAACACATAATGTTACTAATCATTTTTAGACTTATGAATGATACACTGGATAATATGATTTACTGATGTGGTTTGCTTTAGCTGTTATTATTGCCATAGTAAACATAGCAGGGAGGCCAGCTTATTACGTGTTTGTCTTAATTGCACGAGTTTTTCTGTTAGAATGAAAATTCCCAATAACTTCATTCGAGACTACAGGTTAATGCAATTTCATCTAATAAATCCGTATGAAGGCTTTTTGTGTCTTAAGCGGGATTTGAATACAGATTTTCCACCCGAAGGGCATCCTTCGATGCAAACTAAGCTATGGTGATTTGAATGAAGAAACATCAGTCAGTCTCCATACCTTTTGATCAGGTTTCATCAAAGGTCAGTTCGCAAAGCTTAGAAACAAAAGCACACATTCAGAATTTATAACTATGCGGGGATTATAGTTTTATTCAACATTACCCAATTTACATCCAAAATCAATAAATAAATTTGTATATGTGTTGCCACTAATTGAATATCAACCGAAACATTTCATTAATTCCAAACAGAATTTTTGTTTTCATTCTTGAATTTCAGTGGATGCTGTATTCTACTTCGTTCTCATGTCGTACACTTTGTACCATCTCATACTATGGTTATTGTAATTGTATTGTATTGTGTACATTATTGTACTGTGCTGTACTGTACTAGTAATCCGCAGTACTTGATGGAATAAAATGATGACGATTTACACTTTCTCCTAAAGCTATTCAGCGATCATTTATTCCATACATTTTGGTGCGTGATGATTTTCATCCAGTGTGAACCCACATCTTAATCGCTGGAGGACTAGGAGAAAAATACACTGTTTGGTTTCCAGTGAAAGCTTCCGGGTTATATTATACTTAGCCATCCACCAACCCCCAGAACTAAATGTGGTGTAGATTTATAAAATTTCGTAGGGATCGCTATAACCAAAAATTCCAGACATGAATTGGATTTTGAAACAGATCACCAGGAGAGAAAGTGTAAAGTTAAACAATTAATTTAGTTTCTCTACTAACAGAGGCAGCAAAGAGAAACTTATTGCAATGAATTATACTGGCAAACCCAAATTATAATGATTGTTGCTTTCATATTGTAATCATTTCTGAAATAACTTTTCGGATAACTACCATCCAATTGCAACCATCCTGTTTGTGCTGCATTTTCTTGAATTATGTTTTTTTAAAACGAAGTAAGTACCTAATACTTGAATAATGATCATAATTTGTTTGTGCTATACGAAGCATATCATAAATTAATGTTAACTAGTTTTGGTTTTATAATTAGCCAAGCGAGAAAGGTTGTTGGACTTGTAGTAGTGTGGTTCGGTGAGCAGGTGGAAGGTTGCGATGTAAGATGATGTAAAACTGTATGAAAATATCTGAATGTCAATTTTTAAGAAGAGAGAAAGCAGTTGCTTCGATTTTATTTTTATTGTGGTTTGTTGTTTCAATTAAGAAGATAGAAATGGCTCTTTACTTAAGCTGCACTCGTAAGTTTCCTGTGATAAATTGCAGTTTGCTTTTTCTTAACCATAAAGTATAAATTCCCCACAAAAATGAAAGAAACAAGAACATTTTAACAAACGTTCACATACACTAACAATGATATTTTCATTTAATATGTCTCATAGTTCTATTCACAAAGCATTTAAATGATAATGCGATGAATATATCTGAATATATTATTAGTTAATTCCAGTGTCATCTTTCCACATCTCCGCTCATGGGATTAAAAAGAAGAAAACCCATACGACTATTAATCTGTACAGATGTAGCGAAGAAATATGTCCCACATATTTCTCACGTTGGATGTTAGGATGTTAATTGCACACGCATCAGTTCTCATTGTCTCAGTGTAATAAGCATCTATCTGATAACGCTGATATATATATATATATATATATATATATATATATATATAAAAAGAAAGAGTAATATTCGCTCATAATTTTCGTTATAATGTTCCGAGGAAATTAACCTACTGATGAGGTTGGCAATCAGGAGTACAGTTTTAACCGGTGGGCCTCGGAAAGTTTATAGAACGTTTCTAGTTTTTAAAATTTCGAAATCTCTTACTTTACTTTGTTTCAAACTTGTATTGTTTTGTATTAATAACCTAAATTGTGTAGTTTAATGCAGTAGTTTATTTTGTGGTGGCGCCACAAGTCGACTTTTCGCTGCTGGCAACACTGCAAGTCGTGATATCTGCCTACTAGACGTCTGATAGAAGTGATTCTCTAAAGTTTTAAACAATACTAATACGAATGCATAGAACCTAACAACGTTAAGTGCTACTTGAGTGCAATTACTTTTCGAAACGTACAGTGCTGTAATACTGACTTAAAATTTACCCCCTTATAAAATGAGAAAACAAAGAACATTATTTAATTTCCTAAATATAAATACGGTAAAGTTTTTACAATAATGTTTAAGTAAATTTGATTTCTGTTTTCTGATTTTTTTTGTCATTATAATCAGAAAGTAAAACCACTGTTTTTTTTTTTTTAAATTATTATTATTATTATTATTATTATTATTATTATTATTATTATTATTATTATTATTATTATTATTATCAGGGACAGCTCGTGCATAGGCACTGCGGAACTGCAGCACCCCCAATTTTTCTCGATATATAAATATATTTATTAATTTATTTATATTTGCTTGTAATATTTAATTTTATCATCAACAATCCTATACAATTCTCTTATTTTTAATAAAAAATAATAAAAATCCATCTTGTAGCACTTAGGAGGGCGAAGGACGCTAGCAACACTGTGTTTACCACAGTGTCATATTGCTACGCGTGCAAGCATATGCACATCATAGTGAGATGCGAGCTATTAGAGTAATGCGACACTGTCCGTCGCGCAGTTCCATTGTTGTTTATATGCAGTTTGCGCCAGTAGTAGTGTTAGTAGTGCTTATCGTGTTTACTCCGTCTCTTTAAATATTTGGACATTACAATTAAAGACATAATTTGTTTTAGTTTTTATTTTAGAACATTATTGGGGTTATGATAATGGATTTTATTTTTAAGTAATTTTGAATTATACCAAACTGTATAATTTTATCGATAATAAACAGTTTAATTTTTTTTTAAATTTTTGTCATAATTTTGATATTTTATCCAAACACGTATGCACTGTGCTTACAGTGTGTATGTATATTTCGAAAGTTGCAGCCCCCAAGATTTCAAGCCACGAGCCGCCACTGATTATTATGTTACTACAAACAAGGGGGCCGCGAAAATATTTTAGGATACTTAGGGGGCCGCGACTACTAAAAGGTTAAGAACCACTAGCACATACAATAACGTTACCACTCTGTTCTCCTCATAACTTCTCATGACTCATAAACACACCAAGATTTCCATATTTTTTTCCGGTATTTGAATTTTTGGGTTCTGCTAGTTCTCTCTCTCTCTGTTGTGAGAACAAAAACTTTCAAAAAATATCAAGATAGTGAATTCCAAGTCAAAATCACTAACCAAAGCGAATATCTGCATGTCCTTGGATAGAGTTCGTGTCTTTGAACTGGTGTAATACCAATAATAAATGTTCTTAGATTAATTATTTTCTGTTGCTTTTTTTCCGCTGTAACTGTTTCTTGTTTGTTACGGATAAATTGTTTGCTTTGGGTGAAAAAAATGCCGCTTGAAATCTGCTAACCGACTCACTTAGAAGGATGATTATTCCGCCTTCTTCCATAAAAAATAAGTTAAATCACCTGCTATCTAACCCTGGTCCATCCAATCTTATTACAGAAGCAACCCGCCTTTCCTGAAATACTCTACAAATGAAGACTAATATGTATTTAAAGACCTTAATTATTTAACTTGTTTTTTTTTTCCTTATTTCTCCAGCAATTTAAATACCACTTGTCGAGTCTCTATATTAAAAACATTCTCGCCTAAGAAACATTTTCTGCAGCGTACACAAACTTATGTCAGTTATGATTTTAAAATGGGTCATGAATCATTTCAACGCATGGCTTCACCACATGTTCTGTTGTCGATAGATGGAAGAATTAACAGGAAAGTATAATCTTAATACCCATGTCAATGTAAGTGGCTCAGTTAACGTCGAGTTTATACAAGTGCATAAAAACGATCCCAAAAATTGGTATTGAGGTTATCTATCCCATCGTCAATCGACCTGTAAAGCTGTTTTTTGTTGTTTATTCGATGGCAATCAACGTCTTAAGAGCGCTTTCTTACGTGTTGCAAATCACGTATCATAATGTTATTATTATGTTTTTAATAGTAGTCACTAAAATACTAATAACTCACTTGTATTAAAACCTACACAGTCACTGAAACAAAGATCGGATGACGAAATATGCAAATTTAGACGATGGTGGGTCATTTCCGTTAATATCGACATGCTGTTATCAATAAATATTGTTCAACCTAGTGTAAGTAATTTTAATGGTGAGCTTTTGTAGGCATCTCCATTTAACTGGTTTCAGAAGAGAACTCTGATCGCCAACTACAGCGATTAATTGTTGTACGCAAGTGCTGATCATTCGAAAACTGCTTGCTCCTCTTGCTAGAAAATTCCAGACACCACAGTAGTTCAGATGATTTCGTCTTCATGTTGTAGGAGTCCTTCCTTCCTTCTTAGAAAGAGACAAAAGCCTTTGTCTAAGAAAGAATTCCTGAAGTTGAAGAAGTCAAAAACCTTGTCGAATGTTTCGAAGCCTGACCAAATAAAATCCAAAGGATTTAACTGTTTTCTGAAAGATGAACTGCGACTAAAAACAAATATAACTTATATTTTATTGAGTAATATTTTTCAGTTGCAGTTATATGAAATATTGTAATAAAAAAATAAAAAAAAAAACAATTTTCCGAAGACTTTCATTGCAGTAGAACTAAAAGAGAATATCGTTATCAATAGAAAAGTCTCAGTTTTATTTCCAGATTCTCAACGTTAAGCAAACGGGACAGTAATCATATCCTGTGAGTTGTAATATTTTATAAGACGTGACAATTAACTTTCATTCGTTTTCTTAATTTTAATATCTGAAATTCTTGACTCAAGCGCATTACTGTTTGCAATGAGCAATCCCTTTATTTCGGACATGACCCGATTACTTTTAACAAGGGCAGATTTGTATTTTCGAAAAAAACAATCTTTGCACAAACAAACTTATACAGAAATAAATCCTTCCTGTTGTATAATACAATACTCACCACCGGAAAGTGCTTCGCTGCTTAAACACACTTGCTTTATTGATAAACTGCAATGCTACTTATAAACAACTGTAACGAATTAATGCGGTTTAGTCTACTGTTCGTGTTAATTGTAGTACCGTCTGCTTCTTCATGTAAAGAGGAAAAGACTTAAACCCTAAAGAAGTTGTTCCTGTTTTATCAAGAACAGGAAGAAAACGGACTCACTTCCATCCCGATAACTTTCGCTTCTTCCTAGGAGTGCCTTGTTAAAACACATCACACGTAGGTTGGGCGCAAAGGTAGCTTCTCGTGTTCCGTCAATCAGGACGAGGTCGCTGAATAATATATTTTTTTTTTTGGTTTTCTTTTCCAACGTTATTAATCGAGAGTTTTACGCCGTCTGTTGCGGAAACGAACAACGCTGTTAGCATAAGGAAAAAGTGAGCTCTAACAACACAGAAACGGACTCTTCCGGGATGTGGAATGAGGGCAACTGCCGAAAGATTATTTCATTAGGATGTTTTAAGTTTCTTTTTTGTCACTCATGCCAGTGACGGGGGTGGTTGTTGCAACTTCATTCATTCCAATCGGCTTCCGATAGTTAACGCTCGAGCAATTTTCAGATAAGCATAATATAAGAAAGTCTAAGAACATCATCGTTGTGTCTGCTCTTTTTTTTTTTCTCAGCTAACGATAATCTAATACTTACCCTGCTGAAATCACCCTTTACCGTTGGGTCTGGTTGGTTTCAGTTATAGCGAGAGCAACCAATGCTATGAATTCAGTGAATTATGCCTGTTTTGTGGGATGGAAAACCCGAGTTTCCAGGAGGAAAAGTCGTCTTCATATGAGACCATCGAATTCACTTTCAGTTGATAAACTCTTATAAATGTTTTCCTGATCCTAGACTAGATACGAACCACGTAAAATGCACTATCACCCTCTCTGTTGCTGTACTCGGGCACTCATCCAAGAGGTGGTGATTAACATACATCCCCTGCTGCCTCTCCGATCTTACACAGTTAACAAACTTCAAATCATCAATTACTAAAGACTGGGATTTTTTATTTGCCATACCAGAGTGTATACATTACGTAATGTAGACAGAGGATGAGTTCTTTTGGATTCGTTGGAGGTGTCATGTAATAATAATAACAATAATATGCTGTATATGTTGTATAGTGTTTAAGATTGCACTAGGTAATGACTAACTTCTACAGACTGCAACCTGTTGAAATAATAAATAATAATCTTCGTCATCATCAATAAACAGATAGATCTGTACAGCTTCATGTTGCTTCCGTGACACGCTATCATAGACAATTATAGGTTCTATTCTAGACAGCACTAGAATTTTTTTTCTAAATATTTTTACAGCTACTCCCAGAATTAGTAATATTTGGTGTTAATCAATATGTCTTCCTCCGGGAGAAACTACATTATTTTTAATTCATTTTAACTCACTCAAAATGACTGTATAACACATAAGTGTTCATACAACAAAATACTAACATGTACTCATAAACAGTTGAGATTTCTAACGAAGATTGCATGCATCTGTCTTGAAATAATACATTCTTTCAAGGAAGACTTGAAAGAATGTATTATTTCTTTCATTCTCTCAGTACATGTGCTTGCTAGATCGAAGGGGCATTTCACTGGAAACATTCTTAGCTCTAACATTATCCGGGTAATGTTTTTAAGTGGGTGGGTCAATGCAGGAGAGAGAGAGAGGGCCCTGGGCTCCCGTCTCAATCTATTAATGTCTCTTCGCAGCTTCATGAGCATCCACCTCTAATTTCCTCAACATTACTAATATCCTCAGTCCCAATGAACAGAGTTTTAAATCTTTTCTTTCTAAAATGATACAACAATACATTCAACAAAAAAATCCAAGGATAATAAGACTCCCTATTCTTTATGTTGAGAATGAAGAAGAAGATATTGCTAATATGTCGAAGGCATGATTAATTGAATTGACATTGAAGAAGTATTCTTCCCAAACTAGAAATAGCTTCCTTTTTCAGTTCTGTTTAGGACAGATACCCTTGTAATATGCTAAAAGTTTACAGAGTGCCGTGTTTCAGTGGTTCTTCTTATTTAGTCAAAAGGGAAGATACAGCTGTAGTTTGGAATAATGAGCACAATGATAATATTCATCATCAAGCGTCAGAGTAATCTGGTCTTGCAGAGCACGTTTATTCCAAAGCGTCTGCTTGAGAAATGCTAAACTCATTCATAAACAATATTTTAAAAGAATATATAATGAATGATTTTATATAAAAGAGATCTTAAAAAATCACTGCCTTCATCTTACACGTTTCTGAGAAGTGATATTTTTAAATTCTATTCATCATCGCGGTTAATCTTTTTAAAAACAATTTGCAGCACAATACAAGCAGTTGCTTTATAGTTATCATCGCGTGTATATCAGTGTTGGGTTTATTCCCATTGTCATTTATTGTATTGTTCCATCACGGTTTCTGCTTAGTTCTACACTGAAAATGATTTACAAGTATATATTTCTGAACAATGCTTAAAAGCTTATTAGATTCATTGCGTTGGTCGTAGGTAATTTTCCGTGTGGTTTGGTTTTAATTTTCGTTTCAGTTGGATTATTTTCGCGTGCAAAATTATAAAGAATAATTCAGCAATTAAACGAAATTTCATATTAAGGATGCACCCACTTAACTTACATAATCGATGTAATTTTGGTTGTAAATCCACATCGTTATTTTATTGAAAAAAAAACAAAACAACCGGTGACACGAAATTACAATAATGAATCCTCTCTGGCCGAATGGAAAGTAATGTTATACTCGTACAATATAGTTAGTAAAACGATATAGGAAATAACTACAGACAATCATCAAGCGTACTCTCCGTAACAGCATTTATATTTTTGTGTAGCGACACTGTTCATTATTACAATTGAATCGTAGGTAAAGTGTTAGCGTCATCTATCATTAAAATGGTCCGATTAAAACCAAAATTCAGATAGTTCGACTCATTTTGATAGAGATGCTATATGCTGAATGGTCTTCAATTCCATTCAGAAGGGAGTTTAAAATTTCACTTATGGACAGAGCTATGAAACGAATCTAATAGATACTGAACACATTCTATGACGCGCCCGAAATGGTTCTGTTACTGTAATAATGAATTATGTCTCTGCACAATAATCCTATAGGGAAACCCTTCTTTATCATTCAGGGGCGGCTCGTGCATAGGCACTGCGGAAATGCAGCATCCTCCATTTTTCTCGATATATAAATGTATTTATTAATTTATTTATATTTGCTCGTAATATTTAATTTTATCATCAACAATCCTATACAATTCTCTTATTTTGTATAAAAAATAATAAAAATCCATCTTGTAGCACTTAGGAGGGCGAAGGACGCTAGCGGCACTGTGTTTACCACAGTGTCATATTGCTAGTATTTGCTACGCACGCAAGCATATGCACCTCATAATGAGATGCGAGCTATTAGCGTAATGAGGCACTGTCCGTCGCGCAGTTCCACTGTTGTTTATATGCAGTTTGCGCCAGTAGTAGAGTGTTCGTAGTGCTTATCGTGTTTACTCCGTCTCTTTAAATATTTGGACATTACAATTAAAGGATTTAATTGTAATGTCCAAAAATTGTAATTCCATTCTTTTAATTACAATTAAAGGATTGGATTTTATTTTCAAGTAATTTTGAATTATACCAAACTGTATAATTTTATCGATAATAACCAATATTTTTTCATGTTTAATTTGTTTTTTAAATTTTTACCATAATTTTGATATTTTATCCAAACACGTATTCACTATACTTTCTTTCCTTAGTTGCTTATTTCTTAACATATTCTTCAATGATTTAAGAGTGGAGTTTTATTTATTATTTATTTATTTATTTATTTATTTAATTTTTTAATGTACGAACGTGATGCAGCCATATGATGTTCCTCTCGAACTGAGAATGAACATTTAAAGTTTAAGTTAAATATCTTATTTACTTATATTTACTTTGGGATGATTACCAATACTACGAAATATAAATTCACAAACTCTCTCAGAAATGTTACTAATACATTACAATTGCAAATAGTACATAGCGAATTGAAGACTTTTGGTCTGCCCATTTCTTTATTTTGTTTGCATTGTTTTTACCTGCTTTACATAATGCTACAGCTAAAGTTGTGAAAAACAATACTAACTACAACAAAACAATAGTTGATTAATTATTATTATTAATTTATGTTGCTTTCATCCACGAAAGGTTATTTGCAAGCCTATAGTGCATTTTATATCATGGGTGGGCTAAGAATTTTTTTCTATTTTTATCAATAATATATATAGGTTTTTTTGGTATTTTTCCACTTTATTTTTTTTTCACATAGGAAAGACCTGCTCTAGACACCAAACATGGAAGTTTTACAAGGTACTTTAGGTTCTCCAATAAACCGGGCTGTGATCTTACACTGGATTTAAAACAAATAATGTCGAACAAGACTATTTTATTATTATCATTATTATTTCTTTTCGAGAACCTTTAGTCACCCGGTTTCTTCTGTTTCGTGTATATAACTGAAATTTCCTTGAAGTCGGTAAAAATTCCAATAAATCAAACTAAGCGAATGATGACTGAAAGTTGACTTAGATATCTCAGAAATTATGGAAGTGGCATCGTATGCTTACAAGATATCTAAAAACAATTCTTATTATTGCAACACACACACACACACGCACACACGCACGCACGCACGCACTCACGCACGCACTCACGCACGCACCATATCATTCTAAAATTCACCTACAGGCTATCACACCCAATAGAAAAAATATTAGTCAGCTCAACACTCTCCATAAAAAAAAAAAAAAAATATATATATATATATATATATATATATATATATAATTATCCGTCACACTAGTTCCCCATACCTTTAAGTAACTTACAAGGGTAACCCACTTTCCATTTCCGCTTCCTCTGTTCTGTAAAAATGATTCCATCATACTCGACACCTATTTTTCTCCTCTACATTCTCACGTAACTCACACTGTTGAAATAAACTTTGGTAGCCAAGATTTAGTTCAATATTTGATATCTATTTAACTGAATTTTTACCTTCCATATTTCAGGTAAGTAAATCTGGATTTGTGGGGAGGAAGAGATGAACGATTGCCTTATCTCTTCCTGTCAATATCGTTCTCCATGTAAGAAGTGCATACACTGTAACATTCTTATTGCCATTGTCTGTGTACTTATTCCATTTCTTACTGCATATTTCTTCAAAAGAATAACCAGCTTTCATTTTCTGCATTTGATTCAATATCTTGCACTTAGAAATACTGAACCCCCCTGTTGATTATCCCCATTCATATCCAGAAATCTCTCCAAGTCCACTTGCAGGATAACCACATTAGTTTCACGCCTTGCTACCTAAAAAAATGCGTATCATCCTTCACATTATCAGTAGCGTGAAAATTAAACCGTAATAGGCCATAATAAAGAATTGTGTGACCCACTTATTATGTTTATTTTTTGAGACTACTTGCTAATGCCTGCCAGACATCCGTCCTTCTATCGAGACAACTCAGTCGTTATCCATCTCCATATTTATAACGTTAAATAGCAAATCCTCCACATGCCAGAATCGAGAAATATCATATATTGTATATGCATTTCTTTGTTAAATGTAGCTGTCAAGTGTATTACGCTATAATTGACTGGTTTTTACTGGGGAAGAAATGCTAGATGGTCCCTATGTCGTTCGCCTTGGTATCTTTCTATTCCGATTCCAATTTATAGTCCCTAATAGAGGCATTACAAAAATGCTGCTTTTGAACATAAACGGAAGCTGAGATTGTACTTTGAAACCACCAGACAAATTTCATGTATTGTTCATACCCACTGGAATGAAAAAAACCTTCAACTTATACAACCAATTACCTTTTCTTTTCTTTTTCTTTTTTTTTTTTTTGTCATTATATTTATTCAAACATTAATAGTGAGCCTACGATAGAAAGACCGATGCTCAGGTGGCGATGCATGGATAAACTGACGTTTAACATGACCAGAAATTCAAAGATATTTTAGCAGTAATTCGTAGCGGAAATGTTTGCAGCAAGAACAACGAGAATTTAAGGTGTTGAAGCCACAGCGTTACGCTTCGGATAATGGAAAGGAAAACGAAAACTCTCCCCGAGAACAGAAATATTTGAGACCAGACAACAAGACAATAAAATTTCAATTTCTTTCTTTTTAGACTCTCACTTGACCGAGTTCTAAAATAAAATGAATAAAAACCATGAAAATCCTCTAAAGCGATTTAATTAATTAATCTTATTTCCTTTCTTACTTCAAGATTTAGGCTACAAGTTTCTTTTCGCATGTAAAGACGTTATTCTTTTCCAACAGCTTCGACGTACTCTTGAATTAATTTCTTTGGTAAGTCTCCAGTTCCTTTCATGAGCTTCCATTTTGTCGCATTTGGTTCTAATTAATTTCTTATTTCATAAGACATTTCATTTTAGCTGCATGTATTCTACTTTCGTCAATCCCGCACAGGTTTCTGTGCCATAGAATATTGTAGCCATTGCCTTTGCCTTGTTAATATTTTGCTCGGTCTTATTTCCTTCACTGGCTTCACTGTTTGATGGATGGCCTTCATCATAATACTATGGAATGCACGTGAGCTGTGTACTTTATTACCTACACCATTATCAATATCAAATGCTATATCACATCCTTAGTACCAGGAGTGCATTCCTAAAAGAAATAGTGCCAGGGCTCTACCTTTGAAACAAAAATCCAGAGCACGAAGTGTGACATTATTATTATTATTATTATTATTATTATTATTATTATTATTATTGGGCAGGCTATATGGTAGAAAGATTGCCTTGTTTTCTGAAACAAAAATGACAAGCGCGGCAAGTTGCTATTTTTTGACCGAAAGCTGGAAATGCATTATAAGTCTCATTATTATAATTCTTATAATTTATTATAATGAATTTAAAAATTTTGATAGTTTTAAAAAAGTACCAGGGCGTCACCCTGTCGTGCCCTGGCCCGACTACACCCCTGCTTAGTACTAAAAATGGATTATTTGTTGTTTGATTTTCAATTACCAGTTTAGTTCGTATGGGATAATTCCTCAAGAATATCATCTTTTTTTTTAAAAAAAAATTAATTAGGCTTAACAATATTATTTCCTTTAAACCGAAACACTTTAGGATTTGTTTGATGGCAGCTGAAACGTAAAGCTCAAACTAGCTTTACGTTTAACACATTGCAAATGTTCTTTTAATGCAAATGAGAAACTGTGAATTAGGCAAACATTGAGTACACTTAACCCTTAATCTTAGTCATAAACATTTTTCTAGAACAGGTATTCTTTGCTGTGTAACTTATCGCTAAATAGCTACGTTGTGGCATCAGGACTAAACCAAACGGAGAGTTGGAGAAATGAGTACCTCCCAAGAAACCAAAGAGAATTCCTGAAACGACTCACATGAATACCTCCAAGAACTCAGTAAATCCCATAAAAACGAATTACTATCCAAAGAATTTAAAACAGCACATAATTCCCTACTGAAAAACAAATCCACAAGCATAAACGAATTCACATCAGCATTTTTTCAGGTCTTCTGAGATTCGCTTTCAGCACTTTTCTTTCAAATGCAGAGACTTTCCCACTGGACTCTTAAAATCTACATCGACTTCAGTAGAAAGCCTTATTCAAAATATTATTGGAGCTTATGTGAAAATATCAAAGGTACTCGTAATGTTGTATCCATTCTTCTTTTAAAATTTCTATTTTTCTTGTTGTTATGTGCCATTGAGTCGTTTTCGACTCCTGGGGATTCTATGGACATAAATTCATTCAGATCTGTACCTGGCCATATCTTTCAGAATTTCTAGTCGCATTCCAGTTACTTCTTTAACTCCATCCACCCATTCTTGATCTTCCTCTTCTCCTGCTTCCGTCAACTTTAGCAAACCTCTTCTCCAGCCAGACTGTCATTTGCTCACATAATATGTCCAAAGTATGATAATTTTTGCTTGATGATCATAGCTTTGAGGGAGCAACCTGGCTTTATTCTGTCTATTAATGATTTATTGGTTTGTTTTGCAGTCCATGGTATTCTTAGTAAGCGCTTCCATACCCATAATTCAAATGCATCTATCTTCCTTTTTTCACTCTTTCTCAGGGCCCAACTTTCACATCCATACAGTACCACAGGGAATACCATTGCTTTCACGATTCTGATTTTTGTTGCGAGGCTAATATCTTTATCTTTAAAGATCTTGCTTAAATTTGTCATTGCTTTCCTTCCAAGTAATAATCTTCAGTATAATGCCCATTTTTATCAATTCGGGATCCTAGGAGCAATAATTGTTAACTACCTCCATGTTCTCCCCTTCTACTTGAAAATCTTTAAGTTCACATGTTCCCATAACTTTTGTCTTTTTGAGATTAAGTTTAAGGCCACAATTAGCACTTTCTCCTCTAACTTTCATAAGTTCCTCCAAATCTTCTTTACATTCTGCTAGCAAGGTGGTATCATCTGCATACCTCAAATTATTAATATTTCTTCCACCAATTTTAATTCCAACTGAAGACTCCTCCGGACGTGCTATTCTTAAAACGTATTCGCTATACAAGTTGAACAAGTACGGAGATAAAATAATCCTTGTTGCACCCCTTTACCTATTGTGAAATACTCAGTTTCTCCAAGATCTGTTCATAATAAAGATTATTCCTCAGAAGGATAATGAAATGCTCTGGTATTCCCATTGTTCTTAATACATTCCACAGTTTCGCATGATCTACAGAGTCCAAAGCTTTGATATATTCAAGGAAACAAAGGTAGATATTCTTTTCATATTCCGGTGCTCTTTCTATTATCCATCTCACAGCTCTATTTCATTTCTCTCTTCATGAATGGTTCTATTACAACTTCTATTTTATTTAAATGTTTCATTAACACACAAACTATGTTTTGATATTATGCAGATCATTTGCAATATTCCTAATGAATCAATTCCAATAATGTTGGTGGTGAGCTTTCTTTAACCTTTTCTTTCTTAAACTTCGTTTTCCAATTTTCAATTTATTACTTTCCAAGAACCTCCTTGCTGTTTGCTTTATTAGTTCTTTTATGTTTGTACATTCTTTAGTTGTATCGGAAGAAACTAGAATACAAGTACTGGATCTATTGTTTTATGTCGATTTATAATACTTCTCGGAGCAGATTCGTTTTATAGTTAATTTCTGCTTTTCTTTATTTCACTAGATTCTGGTAGTTTTTATGTTTTCCATCTTGTTTGCTCGATTTTCCCTTTCGGAAATTACCAGAAATGGCCCGAAGATCATTACTTTTGAAAAACATTCTTTCTTAACTTGTGAAGACAATCCTTTGTTAATAGTCATAAAGTCGATTACTAACTCAAATTTATTAGCATTTCTGATATCTTTATGAACATCTTTTTTCCGGAAAATGCGCCTCTTATACATAAAATAACCAGTTCTCTCTCTCATTTACTTTTCTACATCGTAATAAAATGTTTCACTTAATCTCCGTTTTTCCTTGTTCCGGGACATACATTCCCATTACCTTCAAATATTTTTTTTTGAATTTCAGGCTTAACAATTGTTATTCTTTCATTAATTCCTGTTTTTGATTTCTGATCTATCATTAGACCTGCCCCACGACTTGCTCTTTTATTCTGATTTTTTTCTTCACTGTCAGTAACATCTCACAATAAGGAAAACAGGATTTATCTTTTTCTTTCTTAATAATTTGGTTTCCAATACATTTATTCTTCTTCTGGATACTTTTGAAACAAACAGTATCAGCGTCCTAAATCAGCGCTGTTTTTCTGCTGGATGCTTTTTCTATATTTTTATAATAAGTAGTTACCAGGTTTTTACTCAAGACCAGGGTATCTGTTATATTATGGCGCCTCTCCTGTAATCACGATAAGTCCACTAGGGCCACTAGCGTTTACTTCACTGAATTCGTTTCCGACCTGGTTAACGTACCCGTTCTCCAACCAACAGGCTATAAATTCGAATTCTGCCAATCCTGCCCTACCTACTGGAGATCTGAAGCAACTTGAAAAGTTCCATGTTTGTTCTTTAAAGCAGGGCTACTGGGTTATGTAAAAATTACAATTATATATAAAATTGATAAAAATGACAAAAAATCTTTAGCAGATACACCGTGCAACAGGTACTATAGGTTTATAATAACCTCTCGTGAGTGAGAACTACACGTTAAAAATAACCTACGCTGAATATTTTCACTTATGTGAGCCAATTTTTTTAAAAAAAGCGGACGCGTGCTTGTAGGTCTGTGAAATCAATAATTATTTTACACATTTATAATTTTATAAATAAATAATATGATGCCTGTTCATCCGTGTTGGAAATGATATTTCTCTAGAATATTCTATCCTAGAGAAATTTTTTCTAGGCCTTTTTTTCAGTCAGTTCCCAAGTTACTCCAACTAAAGCAAGTAGGTTTTTTTTTTATTATTTTCCGTAAACTGTGTTTAAACCGCACAACTCAAGGAAATCTGTAGTAGAGCTTCCACAATTTGAGACAAATTTATATAGTGTTAGGGTTAGGAGCCATGAAACGGCAGCATTTGGCTGTCATACTGTCCTCTCTCTTCAATGGCTATGAAATCATTGATAGCCTTGGGTCAGTTATCAGTGATCCCACGGTAGCAATTGGCTATTCTCCGACCATCTAAACATTAGCTAGGACCTCCCTAGTGCATTATTTATTTATTTATTTATTTTTTACTATGAAACAATAATTATTATTGTTTATTTATTCATTATCAATTAATTCCTTTAATCTATTTTTATGGTAATCCTATCCATGAGCGATTATTCAGCAGATAATACAGTAGTATCTCGCTAATCCGAACTAATAAAAACTGTGCTCGTTCGGATTAGCGAATTTTCACCAAGAGACAACAATAACTGGCGTTTAAGATAAAAAATAATCAGATTCCAATGGTACATCAATTTAATTCTGTAAATAAATGAAGTATCTCATAGAAAAAAAGCTACCATACTGTAATGTAAAACTTAAAAAATAATAAAGTACACAAGTTTATTTTAGTTAAAAACATTAGTTTGAATGTGCCTGTATTGTTGAGGATTCTGATTTAATAAAATTGCAGAGTTCAGTACATAACTTGATTTGTGTAAAAAATATCACTTTCTTGTACACAACACACAAAAAAAAGTTTCACAAAATAACACAAAATTTTTTCAGGCAATAATATAAACAGTTGTTAAGGTTTAGATTCACGAAATGGCTGCCTTGCTTTCGGCTTTGTGTTTTCCAATTTATTGATAGTCATTAGCTGTCGTTTGCGGTAAGGGTGATGCTTGGCTGTCCAAGGATTTCCCAAAGTCAGGACTATAGGAAACTCTGCCTGCTTCGTTTCGGAAATGAAAAAGCATTATAGAATTTATTATTATTATTATTTGTTTATTTATTTAATAAATATAAGATAATGTAATGCTTTCACTTAATTTTTTTTTCAAAAATTTTCAAACTGTAAAAATGAATATTCAAACAGAAAAAATGTGACACTTTTTTTTTTTTTTCAATTTGCTGTTCTTGATTTAAGCCACAACCCAAAACTTATAAAGTAATAAAATACATGAATAAAGAAATAAAAGAAAAGATAAAAATACAAACAATAGATTTAGAAAAATGGGTGACCTATTTCCAAAATCTCTGGACAGATGAGAACAATGAATTAAAATTTTATAAGACAAAGAATGACCTAATAGAAAATATCACAATGTTAGAACTGAAAAATATAATAAAGAAGATGAAAAATAGGAAAACGCCAGGAGAAGACAATATAAATATAGAACTCTACAAAAATGCAGGTGAAAAATTCAATGAAAGACTTTTGAAATTTTTTAATATGGTTTGGATGTCCGGAAAAACCCCTAACTCTTGGAAAAAAGCACTGGTCATCCCAATCTATAAAAAAGGAAATAAAGACAATTGCAATAATTATAGGGGAATTAGCCTGCTGAATACAGGATATAAAATATATGCAGGAATATTTAAAGAGAAACTAAGCAGCATAGTAGAAAACAAATTACTAGAAGAACAAAATGGCTTCCGAAAAGGCCGATCCTGCATAGATCCAATTTTTACTTTAAAATTATTAATAGAAAAGAGAAGAGAATTTCAAAAAGAAACACATGTGACGTTTATTGATTATGAAAAAGCGTTTGACAAAATTAGTCGACAAAAATTGTTTAAAATATTAACCGATTTAAACATACCAAACCAACTTTTACAATCTATTCAAGAAATATATACAGGAAATAAAATAGCAGTTAAATTAGAACACACCTCAGAATGGAAAGATATATCAAGAGGAGTACGACAAGGATGTACCCTCTCACCTCTGCTTTTCAATATATATATAAATGAAATATTAACAATCTGGAAACAGCAAAACCCATTTGGTATACAAATGACCCCGCAAATGAAGATAGATACACTACTATTTGCAGATGATCAAATAGTATTAGCTACATCAGAAGATGACTTACAAAGATCATTAAAATCATTAAATGATATCTCAAAGCAATATAATATGACAGTATCCAAAGAAAAAACAAAAATAATGGCATTCAAAGGAGAAAACCCAATAAGAAGTAAAATAGTGATAGACAATAAAATACTAGAACAGGTAAACACTTTCAGATACTTGGGATGTGATCTATCATACGAAGAAGAAAAAGACATAGACACTAAAATATCAAACTTTGTCAAAGTAAATGGCATAATAAATAGTATATTTAAGCCATCCCTGGTACAAAAACACACTAGAATCAGACTATATAATGTCTTGTCAAAACCAACTCTACTATACGGAAGCGAAACATGGACCATGAAAAAGAAAGATGAAAAACGAATTCAAACAGCAGAAATGAAGTTCCTCAGAAAAACAGCGGGATATACCAAGTGGGACCACAAAACAAATGAAGAAATCTTACAATCCCTAAAAATCAAACCAATTAATTACTACATAAGACAGTATAAACAAAAATGGCTAGAACATTTAAATCGAATGGACAACAGCAGACTACCAAAAATATTATACAGATACAAAATAAGTGGAAAAAGAAGAATCGGAAGACCAAGAAAGAGATGGCATGAGACCAGAACAGGCCACATGGCCTATATTCCATGATAGGAAGAAGAAGAAGAAGAAGAAGCTGTTCTTGATCATTTCAACCATATCGACAAAGAAAGAAAGAAAAAAAAGAAGACAAAAAAAAATTAAAAATTAAGTCCATGTCTCTTTGGTAAATGATTCTGAATAAATTTTACTAATAAACATAGTAAAACATTTCGGCTTTATTTATTTAATTATTACATGTTTTTGCCTATCGAAATTTCTCAGTCTTGGTATTTTTAACTTAAGAAATCTCATAGAGAAGTTTGGTTTGTTAGGTTCCAGACCATTATTGTATAGTGAATCGCTGAATTTTTATTCCCAATTGTAGATGAATGCAATGGTTTAACAACGTTTTTAAGCAGTTCATATATGGGTAAATGAAGTAAATAAAGCATTTATTTACGTCAGATATGCGAGCGAAAAATATAAAATAATTTCGCAATGAAAAAGTTTATTCTAAATAACTTGGCTTAAGGGAACACGCTAGGTTGAACTACCAAATCTATATCATTAAAGTTTTTTGCATTTCATCAATAAGTTTGTCACGTTTGCGAATAACTGTAGTACTAACAAGTGTAGCACTTTTCACTTTCGAATGCAGAGTCGTATAAATAGGAACCGGACATAACTGAAATGCTCCCTATGAGTGGATCGTCGTAAAGAGAAGCGTTGTAAGGCGGGATATTACTGTATTGTATTGTATTGGTGGATTTTATCATACAACAAGAAAGCCGAGATCATAAAGTTGGTGAGAATGTAAACCAGAGAGATGCCAGCATGAATTATCCAACCATAAATGAGATAAAAACGAAATCACTTTTAAAAAAGGGAACTGATTCAAATATAAATTTAAATATCGGGAATTACTTAAAACCATGTTCAAATGAGTTGAAAATTTTGAATAATAAAATTTTACTAATCCATCAATAAAAAGATTGCAAACCAATAACATATTAGTGCCATCTGTGGGACTAATATGGAAATCCTTTTTGGTATTCTGTTCTTCTGCCAACAAGACCTGCCACCGTGGACATCGATGCGTCCAAGTGTTTTTAGGTGAGAGATGAATTTCATCCACCGTGAAGGATCACCGTTCAGCTTATTGGAGACCTGAAGTGAATTGAAAAGTTCCATGTTTGGTCTATAGAGCAAAGTTTCTGTAAAAATAACAAATATATAGCTTTAATTACGTTTATGTGAAGCACAGATTATGACAGGCTTATGAAGGGAAAGATGAGATGACATGACTTTATATAAACTTAAATAATATTTTTGATCTGTAGTTAATGAAATCGCATCACGTTCATGTGATCATATTAAATATTATAAGAAAACATCCAAATATGGGAAAGATGAGCAAGTACATATGAATCAGGAAGTAGGCTGCAATTCAGTGTTTAATGTTGGTAAAGGGACTACTTTACGAACATTATTTTGATTAGTACTTTTATTAATTTTACTATTATTATTTTACCCTTTATACGTTTAACAATTAAAACAGTAATGTCAGCCAAACAGCCGCTTTTAAATTGCAGAAGCCATTTAATTCGTACAATTCATCGCGTCCAAGTCCAAAGAAATGATAATTCTTTTTCATGTGAATCAGAAATTTAAATAAATTCATTAATTAAATTAAGAAAAGTAAACATTTTAGTTATTTGGTATTCTAATCACTCTAATTAATGGAATACCTATATATATATTAAAAAGAATTCAATGACTAGAACCGAAATTTAAGTAAAAAGGTTTTAATATAAAAACACAACCAGTTTCATCAGGTGAACATTATAACAGCCTTCATCAGGTGAACATTATAAAAGAAAGAAAAAAGAAAAAATAAAACACTGAAACTTCAATAAACTATGAACATCAGAGAGAGTCTCTATACATAATTGACACTAAATCGTTGTGGTTGTATTTAAAGCTGTTCTTTCGTTAGTTGTATTGTTGGGAGAGTGCATGCTAGGAGCATCTCGTGAACGCCAGTACTGATTGACAATCTGTGAGGTTGTTGTAGCTCAAGTTATTATTTAGATGAACAGAATTGAAGATGATTTCTCTAGATTCCAAGATTTTTCTCTCTAGTTCATCATTGCAACGGAAGATGTTAGTAGATTTTTCCCAGCAGACTTTGTGACTTTGGTTTTCATCATTAGGATTAGCCGAGAAAAGGATATGACTTGATAATGCGCTCGCTCCCTGTCTCTTGTAAGTAATGTCCCTCATGTGTTCTTCCATACGCATTTCGACAGATTTGTCTGTCTGCCCGAAATAAGGAATATCACAATCACACAATATTTTATATACAACAGGGTATTTGAGATGATGATGACAAGGTTTTGGGTGGCTAATTAAGGAACGGATCTTTGGAAGTGGAGTGAACAAGGTTCTGATATTGTGTTTTCTTAGAACTTTTGTAATTTATGTGAAACTGTACTTATGTAAGAAATAGATATATTGCCTTTGAATCTATTTGTTTCTTCTGAGTGATGTCTAGGAGGATTAAGAAGGAATCTTTCAATGATTCTCTTGGAATATCCATTAACTTCGAAAGAAGTTTTGAGATGGTTTATTTCTGTAAGAAGTTCATTTGGGTCATCCAGAAGAGAACGGGCTCTATGTCACAAGGTGGAAATTATTACAAGCTTGTGAGGAGGGAAGTGATGGAACTGACTATGCAGATATCTGTTGGTATGTGTGGGCTTTCTATATATCGATATTTTCAGTTTACCAGAAGAGCGAGCCAGTTTAACATCAAGAAAAGGCAAGGAATTGTCCGTTTCAAGCTCGGCAGTGAACTTAATACTTTAATGTCGGCTATTGAAATGTTCGAGGAAAACCATAAGGGATTCATGTCCATGGTTCCAAATAATGAAGACATCATCTACATAGCGTTTCCAAAATTTAGGTGTTAAAATAAAGGAAGAGATGACCTTGGTTTCAAAATCCTCTAAGTAAATATTTGCGAGTACAGGGGATAAATGATTACCCATAGCCAGTCCATGATTTTGCTTGCATATATTATCTTGAAATTTGAAGTAACCAGACTTGATGCAACGTTTAAGCAAGGCTAACATTTTTTTGTATAACTCGTCCTTGAGTAATGTTAGGCCTTCATCTGTTGGGACATTAGTGAACAGAGAAGTTATGTCCAAGTTAGCTATGATTTCATCTTCATTAATTGTTATATCCTTGATGTATGTACGAAACCAAAGGGTTTCGTACATACATCAAGGAATATCCATTAACTTCGAAAGAAGTTTTGAGATGGTTTATATCTGTAAGAAGTTCATTTGGGTCATCCAGAAGAAAACGGGATCTACAAAACGGGTACATACAAAAATACCATACTTATTTTTAAAAAATAACCGAGTTAATGATTATTCTTTCATCTATAACCTTCATGACGAGGCTTCTATTATTAATAATAAAAGAAACTTCAACAAGACACTGAACAGGATTGGACTAAGCATCAACAGGTTGGTCTTCTTGAAACGTTGCAAATTTCACGCTATCTTTCCTAAATTTATGTGCTTTAAAGAAAATATAACAACTGAACGTGCGAGGAGAATCTATCATAAAGCTAAATTAAACTTACTGTCTGAAAGAATCTCGGATACTAAACGGACTCTCTTCTCTTTTCAATAAAAAAAGAACTATAGCGGAGAAACTGGAAGAATATCAAGATAATGAAAGTTGGCAAACTTTTAATACAAACTGTGAATCTCAAGCAGCCACAATATAATATAATAACAAAGTAAATCTTATAAGTAAATTTGTAACATTAAAAAGAATACAAAATCATAGGAACTTCTCAAAACCACATATCAATATTGACAAAGTCGTTATCAACAAATCTTCTTATATACTTTCAGATGTAGAAAAAGCATCCTTAGTAAAGGTCTAAACTTTATTCCTTCCTCAAAATTTACACCAAAGGAGACACTACTTACAAAAATAGAAAAAGTTACTTCTTTTCTCCCTGCACAAGATGCAAAACTTCTACGTATTGAATCAATCTTTATTATCAATAACCCAAAACCACCTGCAGATAACATTACTTCAACAGAACGCAAAGCTATTAAAAGATTAAAAAACAACAGAGAATTAATCATCCTCCCTGCGGATAAAGGCAATGCAACAGTCATCTTCAACTCTGAAGATTGCGAGAGTAAAATGCTTGAATTACTACATAATGATACCTACTCAATACTCGAGAGAGAGATTCAACTCGTGAACTTCAAAATCGTACAAACAACTTATTAAAAACAAGAACTGAATTATCCCGAAACGTTCGCTTATCTCTACGCTCTCTCCATCCGTTAATTACTCACACATATGGTGTTCCTAAAATCCATAAAGAAAACACCCCATTACGCCCAATTGTAGGTATCAATTCTCCGACGTACAACCTTTCAAAATATCTTGCCAAATACCTCAAGTGTTTTTCAGGCAAGTCATCACCCTTTATCAAGAAGACTACAGAATTTGTTACATACATCAATGATATAACAGTTAATGAAGATGAAATCACTAGCTTGGACATAACTTCTCTGTTCACTAATGTCCCAAAAAATGAAGTCCTAACATTACTCAAGGACAGGTTATCCAAAATAATATTAGTCTTGCTTACACATTGCACCAAGTCCGGTTACTTCAAATTTCAAGATAATATATACAAGCAAAATCATGGACTGGCTATGGGTAATCCTTTATCTCCTGTACTCGCAAATACTTACTTAGAGGATTTTGAAACCAAGGCTATCTCTTCCTTTATTTTAACACCTAAAGTTTGGAAACGCTATGTAGACGATGCCTTCATTATTTGGAGTCATGGATATGATTCCTTTATGGTTTTCCTCGAACATCTCAATAGCCGACATCAAAGTATTAAGTTTACTGCCGAGCTTGAAACGGATAATTCCCTGCCTTTTCATGATATCAAACTGACTCTCTCTTCTGGTAAACTCAAAATATCGATATATAGAAAGCCCACACATACCAACAGATATCTGCATAGTCAATCCCATCACTTCCCTCCTCATAAGCTTGGAATAATTTCCACCTTGCTACATAGAGCCCGTTTTCTTCTGGATGACTCAAATGAACTTCTTACAGAAATAAACCATCTCAAAACTTCTTTCGAAGTTAATGGATATTCCAAGAGAATCATTGAAAGATTCCTTCTTAATCCTCCTAGACATCACTCAGAAGAAACAAATAGATTCAAAGGCAATATATCTATTCCTTACATAAGTACAGTTTCACATAAATTAGCAAACGTTCTAAGAAAACACAATATCAGAACCTTGTTCACCCCACTTCCAAAGATCCGTTTCTTAATAAGCCACCCAAAACCTTGTCATCATCATCTCAAATACCCTGGTGTATATAAAATATTGTGTGATCGTGATATTCCTCATTTTGGGCAGACAGACAAATCTGTCGAATTGCGTATGGAAGAACACATGAGGGACATTACTTACAAGAGACTGCGAGCCAGTGCATTATCAAGTCATATCCTTTTCTCGGCTAATCCTAATGATGAAAGCCGACGTCACACAGTCTGCTGGGAAAACTCTACTAACATCTTCCTTTGCAATGATGAACTAGAGAGAAAAATCGTGGAATCTAGATAAATCATCTTCAATCCTGTTCATCTAAATAATAACTTGAGCTACAACCTCCCAGATTGTCATTTAGCTGTAATCGTGTACTGGCGTTCACGAGATGGTTCTAGCACGTACTTTCCCAACAATACAACAAACGAAAGAACAGCTTTAAATACAACCGCAACGATTTAATGCCAATTATGTATAGAGACTCTCTATGATGTTCATAGTTTATTTAAGCTTCAGTGTTTTAGTGTTTTTTCTTTTTTCTTTCTTTCTTTTATAATGTCACCTGATGAAGGCTGTTACAAGCCGAAACTAGTCGTGTTTTTATATTAAAACCTTTTTACTTAAATCTCGGTTCTATTCATTCAATTCTTTTTTAAAAAATATGTACGTTAACCGAGTTAATGATCATATTATCAAATAGCTTGGTATCTTTAACATATATATATATATATATATATATATATATGTTCATATTGCTTATTTTAATTTTAGTTGTTATACATGATTGTTGTACCACGAGGTTTGTTGTCATTCTTGCATTACTTTCCTCGCTTTTTTTAAGTGTTATACAGAAAACTCTTCAGTTTTTTTTAATGGCGTTATCTCTCTTTCACGTGATTATTGTAAATTGTTCAGAGGAACAAGGTTATTATATATATATATATATATATACTTATATATATATATATATATATATATATATATATATATACTTTGCCTTTGTATTAAAGACAAAGGGCCACTACCCAGACGGTTACTTGACTTTCCTGAATGCGTTCTATAAAATCGGTATTCAAAAAGCTGATTTTAATCATTCTGTAAAACTACCCTTATTAATTATATTAATAAATCTAATTGATAGTTGAAATATGTGATGAATTTCAAACTAAACTGATAGCATGTACTTGTCTAAATACAGCAAATCCCCATTATTTTTTAATTCCTATTTACCTTTTGATTTCCAGCGTTTGAAGTGATTAGCGCATTTTCGTTGCAATTATTTTCAATACCTGTTTACTGTCTATTCAACCATTGATACAGTGTTGCTCGTGTTTTTGGATATCGAGGTCACGCGTGCTGTATATAACTGAGCAATCTCAATTAAACACATACAGAGGTATTTTAATGTAAGGCTACAAAAGATTGATGATGCTGATCATTCGTTTCAGATACTGAAAATTTGTTTGTTTTTCAACTAAATTTGAAAGGAGAAAACAAATATATATATATATATATATATATATATATATATATATATATATATATATATATATATATATATATATATATATATATATATATATAGATAGATACAGTATATATATATATATATATAGGAGAAATATTATATCGCTAATAAACTAGGTTAACCTGTATTTTCAACCTTAGCTGGTGAGCACCACACCCAAGTATATTCAAAGTATATTTGCGGTGGTACCTTGTTCCTCTGAACAATTTACAATAATCACGTGAAAGAGAGATAACGCCATTAAAAAAAAACTGAAGAGTTTTCTGTATAACACTTAAAAAAAGCGAGGAAAGTAATGCAAGAATGACAACAAACCTCGTGGTACAACAATCATGTACCACAACTAAAATTAAAATACGCAATATGAACAACACCGCAAGGTAAAAGAGGGAAAAGAAAGATGAGATGTGCTTTATTTATTAAATATTTAATAAATATTAATGATAAATTATTTAAAATTATTAATTTATAAATATGATATATTTATATATGTGAAGCATGTAAGTTAGCAATAGAATACACTGGCAGACAGAAGACTGACAAATTTACGGAATAATTATTTCGTAATTAAAATAATTATTAAATTTATTATTATTCATTTGTTAGTTGTTTAAATTTAAATTATTAAAAGAAAATAATAAAATCTTAAAAATTAGGTTTGTAATTTACATTGGTACTTGCTACTGTTGAATAACATAATTCAAGTGATATCGAAAATATGCTAATATTTTTATATATTTTTTGTGATTTATCCCATACATCGAAAAAGAAAGCCTATATTTAGCAAGTCACAAAATTCACAAGTCACAAACACATTTAATAATAAGGATGGGACAACTGTTCAGTCAAAGGCAGGTAGCAACTTAATATTTGCGCAGATGTCTATTATACTTTGTTTATTCAGTCGGTAGACACGAAACCCTTTGGTCCGAAAGACCTGGGTTCGATTCCCATCCATGACCTGAGGAATACGGTGTGACCTAAAATTATTGGCGTGAGTGAGATCTTACTCTTAGAAGAAGAAGCAATAACTGATATTGAGTATAAAGGGTACAACATTTTTACGGAGAATGGACAAGATAGGATAGGAAAGGATGTAATGATAGCGAATGATTTGAGTCCAGATAGGTTAGGTTATTATTATTATTATTATTAAACACTATGCCAAAATATACTAATATACGCTATAATAACGTATGCTTTCGGTGCACCCTACAAACTAAATAGATTAATGTCGTTCCAGTATACAATATTATAAAACTGATCTGGAACAAAGAGAAAATCACGACCTTATAAATATTGCAATGGCAGAACACAAAATACTGACAGCAAAACATTTATGTCACTATGCAGCTTTGCTAAAACATTATTTCGATGCCAACTACAGGACAGTCAGAAATACATACCGTATAACAAGACCCCAGATTACTAATTATTATTATTATTATTATTATTATTATTATTATTATTATTATTATTATTATCTAAGACCTCCAGAAGTCCTTGACTCCTCGGATTATTATCCGAGGAGTCAAGGACTAATCGAGGAAGGCTGTAAATTATCCAACCCAGCTATCATACCTTCTTCCCTTAAATTCATTTAGGCTAGATGCACTCGCTACCCCTAATGGCAAATTGTTCCACTCACTCACTGCTCTTTGGGAGAAAAAACTAGCTGTTAACCCTTTTTTAAGTGAGAACAACCATAACGTCCATGGACGCCCCGTGTTCTCTCTCTCTCCCCGCCTTTCATACAACGAAAATTTTCATCATTTGAAATGCTATAACACCCATTCAAAAGTTTATAGACCTCTATCATATCACCCCTCTTTCTCCTGTTAACCAGAGTCTGCAATCCACATACTCGCAATCTGTCCTCATAACATAAATCCCATAATCTGGATATAATCTTTGTAACTCTTCTTTGCATCCTTTTCACAGCTTCTTTATCCCCTTGGAACCCGGAAGACCAAATCTGCACACAGTAATCCAAGTGTGGTCTTATCAAAGCCTTATAAAGAGGCAATATTACTTCCTTATCCTTACATGTTAAGGTTCGCTTCGACATACCAATTATCCTGTGAGTTGTATTTGAAACGTTTGCTATGTGACCTTTGAACTTTAAATTCTTATCCATCAATACACCAAGATGCCTTGCCTCTTCAGTTTCTTGTAGCATAACCCCGCTAATATAATATGCCGCTGGATCTTTAATCACGCCAAAGTGCATAACTTTACACTCACTAACATTAAACTGACAGCGATTTTCGTTTGCCCAGATTTCCAGTCTATTCAAATCATTTAGTAATTTCTGAATATCAGTAGCATCCCTGATTTCCCTGCCTATCTTCGCATCATCAGCAAACAATTGCAAATCTGATGATAGACCCTGCTGATGTCATTAATGTATAGATTGAACAATAATGGCCCAAGGACTGAACCCTGAAGTACACTACTGGTTACCTTAAATCTGGAAGATTTACACCCGCTGTATACCATTTTTTGATGTCTCTCTGTCCACCATCCCCTGATCCAAGTCAATAGATTATGTTTTATTCCCATATTCTCCAGTTTACACAACAGCCTATAGTGTCGTATCCTATCAAATGCCTTAGAAAAATCCAGCATTATGATAGTGTATCCATTCCCTTTATCCAACTCGGCCGTAACATTGTTATAAAATATGAGCAAATTGCTAAAACATGACCTTCCTTTAGTAAACCCATGCTGTTCCCTGCAGAGTATAGAATGCTTATCTACCCATTTTTTTAGCGAGTTCTTACCAACTTCTCTAAAATCTTCACTACCACACCAAGGGTACTAATAGGTCGGTAGTTAGACACATCAGTTTTTGCACCACCCTTGTGCAATGGAACTATCATACATTCCTTCCATTCCTGTGGTATCATTCCTGAGCTGAGACTCAAGTTATACAAATGTGTGAAAGGCCTAGCCAATTCAGCTGAACATTCCTTTAACAAACGGGCAGATACTCCATCTGTTCCTATTGACAAATTCTTATCCAGGTTATGGAAGAGCTCTTCAACCTCATTTTCATGAACCCGTAACTCTCCATCTAACGTAGCAGTAGCACCATGCACCATGCTGCATATACCTGGTTGATATATCTTAGCAAAGTGAGCACTCATTAACTGAACAATCTCCTTAGCTTCCGACACTCGTGTACCATCTGCATTCAATAAAGTTATTCTTCCACATTCATTCTTTCTTTTGCTTGAGACATAACGATAACATTTTTTTTGGATTGCCTTTAGCTTGCATGGCTAATTTCTTTTCATACTCCGTTTTAGCGTTTCTCACAATACTCGTTACTTTTCTGGCCTGAGCTTTATACATTTCATAACTCCTTTCACTCTTATTCTCACGATATTCTTTCCACATCAACTTCTTCTTGTGGATCTCTAGCTTAATAAGGCTGCACATCCATTTCACTCCCAACCTATTTATTCTTCGAACACTAGGGATATATTCAGATACCGCCTCATTCAAGCACTTTTTCAAAGATTCCCATGCACTGCTGACATTTTTTCCATTCATTAACTGATACCATGGGACCAAAGATAGTATTCTTCTAAGCTGATCATAATTTCCAGCTTTGTAATTTAGCATGTAGCCTGATTTAGTCGGAGTTTCAATACAAGTAGATACTTCCCAAGAAAGAACAGCATGATCACTGTCACCAATTGGTGGTAAAATAGCCATATTCTTAACAGAGATCCCTTCTGATGCTATGAGCAAATCCAACACTCTTTGACCTCGAGTTCCTTCTTTCACATGCTGCTTGAGAAAGTTGTCTCGCAACAATTCAATAAATTCCTGTCCTTACTTATTATGAGATTTCTCTTCTACCCAATCAATGTTTGGAAAATTAAAGTCACCCATAATGATCATTCGCTTCGTACCCATAAGGCTAAATTGGCGATGCATTCCTTCGTCCCCTACAACTGAGCTGCCAGGTCTGTAACAACATCCCCATATATTTCATTGTTAGCCTCCACTTCACACCAAATAGACTCAAACTTATCGCTACATGGAACATTCTTACGCTCATTGTTTTCTTGTATTTCTACCCGAACTGGACTTAAGTGATTTGATATCATTAGTAACACCTCCTCCTCTCCTATCTCTTCTGTCATTCCTAAAAATAGTATATCAGTTACACTCGATCGCACTTACCATATCTGATTCTGATAGCCAGGATTCACTAATGCCAACAATGTTAGGCCACATCGTATTCAATAAAGCAACAAACTCAACCCCTTTGTTTCTAATGCTCCTGGCATTTGTGTATAGACATAATAAATTACAACCTAGCCTATTCTTATAATTAGATATACACTGTATTTGGTCTTGTTCTAGAATTTGCTCTTTTCCCTCCCCAGACATACTTAAAAGGTCCGAACCTAAATCAATTATATCACATATAAACACAATAATCACTACGGAAAGGCCACGCGAAACTTCTACATCCCAGACATGATAAACAAATTATTTTTTGAATACAGAAACCTTACAAACTACAACAGCCTGAAAAGAGCTCTAAGGACATACCATGAACAAGAAACACGCACCCAAAATACCATATCAGCTTAATGAAACACAATATATTCGTTCAGGCTTCCTGTTCAGCGACTCATCGATACAGACTCATCGATACATTCCAAGTTATTTTGTGTGTGTGTGTGTGTGTGTGTGTGTGTGTGTGTGTGTGTGTGTGTGTGTGTGTGTGTGTGCGTGCGTGCGTGCGTGCGTGCGTGCGTGCTTGCGAATTTCTCAATCATAGATTTCGTAGCTTCCCAACACAGCAAACAAACCAATAAATAATAACCAACTGGTGTCATCCTCAGATCAGCTGATGAAAGCAGAGAAATTAGTTCTCATCCAAGATGTATCATATGTAACCAAACGCATATAATGTACGTATCACATGTAAACCAATGTACGTAATGTATGTATTATATGCAAACAAATGTATGTAATGTAAGTATCACATGTAAACAATTGTAAGTAATGTATACTAATGGCCAGTTAAGTAAGTTTGAGCGCGGTTAGTAGTTGGAAGGGGACCAATCGTTCGATGCTGTTGGCACACTCTCCCTCGATGAGTCTTTGTACTCCCTGGAGCTGTCAAATAATAATAATTATTATTATTATATGTAATGAAATGTATGTAATGTATGTAATAACTAAGATATGTATGCAATGTAATAAAAAATGTAAATCAGGAGTTTACACTGTATGTTTGTGAGAATTAGGAAACATAATATTTAGATTGCATATGTGTAAATACTGTTGTATAATCACACCTTTTCAAACTTGAAAAAAAAAAAGTAAACTACATCATGTAACATTATACAACTTATGTAACTCTGAACAATATAAATGTAAATTATTACTGTGATTGTTATTTAAAAAAAAAAAACTGTTATCATCATTACAATTTAAATCTCATTATATGTAGCACAAAGTGCTGAACCTAGTAAAATAATATACTGAATAGATGATCATTGTACATATGTAAATATTTGAGAGAACAATAAAAATTATTATTATTATTATTATTATTATTATTATTATTATTATTATTATTATTGAGAACCTTCGTAGCTCAGTCGTTATAAACGAGGCCTTTTGGTCGGAAAGACCTGGGCTCGATTCCCGTCAGTGACATGAGGAACCTTTATGTGATCTGGATCTGTTTCGACAAAAGATGAGGTAGCCAGTCCAATAGGGGTTTTATTCACTAGGAAACTGTTCTGAAATTGCCTGTTCTGGGGGTTTTTCGTCCCCCAGAACAGGCAATCCGGCCCCGCGAACACTGGGATTTACAGCCATGAATACTTACGACAATATATGGAAGAGATAGGGTCCTCACCACATGTCGTAACTCCCGTCGTTAACCATGAGTCACATCATGGTAGTCAAGCTCCGAGATAGGAGATGACACTTGAATGGGATGGGTTCCATCCTCACCACCTGCCTGCCCACACTTCTGGTTTTTAAACGTTCTTTTTATTTCATCTGTTTATAATTGACCCAATTTTTTTTCTTATTCACTAAATATCATATTTTTCCACTTAAGCTTCTGTGTTATCTCTTGTTTAATATTATTTGGTTTTTCTTAGATTTCGGAGGTTTGCTACTATTCTTTCTGACTTTGTATCTTCAAATAACATCTTTATTTAAATAATTTAAAATACTTCTACCACTAACCGAATATTTCACTTCGAAAAACATTGCTACTCCCCTCTAAGTACCTCGTTTCTTGTTCCCCCATTCATTTTCAGTTTTCACTCCTCTTTTTGCATTCTGTTTCACCTGCGAATAAAATCCTGTAATGTGCTCGGTACTTAAGTCAATCAGTTATGCAACTCTTTACGGAGAGGTGCACTTTTGCCCATCGTTCAGTTTCATTTTTTGCTTTGTTGGTCCTAAATGACTGTTACGTGTGTTCTCTTTGAATTAAATCTGGTTGCAATGATTCCTTCGCCTGTACGTTATTGTGTTTGCAAAATTAATAATAACCTTGAAATGAACACAGATCTCATTATTTGTAAAGCCGAATGCAGTCGACACGCTCATTGCCTTGACCTTTGGCACAGTCTCAGGTAACGATCATTTGATGCTACATGAAGTAATGATGCCTGTTAACCCAAAGACAGGAATCATACGAAGCAGGATGCAGAAACGTTTTATTTGGATGATGGGAAATGACGTAATAGTTAAAATCTGCGTGCTTCATATTTAATACAGCACTTCGTGCATGCTGAGTTATAACGAAGCAGAACACAGTTTATTAGAGCTTGATTGTTTCATTTTTAATTTGTGCAGGAAAAATAAAGAGACCAGAATTTGGGAATGCCAAGAAAAAAAAAAAAAAAGAAGAGATGTTTTCAAAACGGTGACAGCACAGAAACAAAATACAAGGCGATAAAATAAAAATACAAGACGGCGATTGGACTTCCTGTCTGATTTTCTCTTACTATGCGATAGCGAATTATTTAACTTCGCCTTGTACTGTTGATCTTATTCACTAAAACAAACACAACTTCTTATAGTGATTAAATCGATAAAACAGCAATTGAATCGAACCACCAATTTTGACTAACGTGTTGTATTAAGATTATATATTAACATTAATATCAAACGGAGTTTTGAGATGTTTGCGCATGTGTAGAAAGAGAAAAAAAAACTAATCTAACAGGTGCTAAAACATTTTGTGAAAAGCGACTAAAATAACTAAAATACTAATCTCTCTCTCTCTCTCTCTCTCTCCTTTATATATCTATTTATCTGTCTTTCGTCCGTCTGTCTCTTTACCAATCGAGTGTTTTTGTGTGTCTGATTTTTCTTCCTTATTTGTTCGAGTCGTGCTGGTGGGCCTTGATGTTAAACCTCTGGTGGGTTGAGGAAAACTTGCTAAAAGCAGTTTAAGTACGTGATGCCTAATTAAGAGCTCTTCATCACAAAAAAAGGAGCAGGATCTATTCTGATACTCGTCGAAATTCCAGAAGATTCTTCAGCCTGAATCCAAGCTGGCTGCACCAAGGCTGAACAAAATTCACAAGGAAAAATAGAAAATGTCGAATTTAAAGAAACAATAATATGGACTGAAAGTTCTTCTTTGTTTGTTTATAAGTTGCCTTGGCGATTAATAGAGTAAGAAACTAAACCCCTTAGTGAATGCATATTAGGAAATAGATTAGCAAACAATACTAAAAGATCTAGAATTTCTATAATTCAAATAAATGTGTCCTAATACAAAATTGTTGCAATGTCGAAAGTCTTGTGTTTTCATCTTTAATTTGTTTTGAAGTAGGTTTACAACTTTGAGTACATTGTAAAAATTAAAACCATACGAAAATCAAACCTGAATCGACAGTTGATTCCCTTGATAGATTTTCATCAGGCTGAAAATATGCCAAGCCAATGTAGCTTCGGTAAGCGTGAATGTTTGCAAAAGCATTTGCAGGTTTTTTGCTATGTTGACCAAATATAAGAAATGATTACAAGAGAATTCTAACAGAGTGTTTCGTACTGACCTTTGTGGCACAGTTAATTATTAAGTAAGCATTTGGACTTAGCATGTGCTGCATTTGAAATCTTCTCACAGAAAAATATCTTTGAAAAATATGAAACATTTATCGACAAGAATTAGTTTTATTAGAATAACAAAACAGGCAAATTGTGCAAGTCGCGGACTTACATCATCAGGAGAGTAGAACTTGCATTAATTCGTGAAAAATAAAAAACTAGAAAGGATAATTACATCTGACTGATTTTACGCGAACTTCAACAGCCTACTCGTGCATATCGCAGGGAAAACATCACTCAACCTTTATGGAATTTTTATCAATATTACTATTTTCACTAAACCCAAACAGGCTGTTCTGAAAAATAATATTGTTTTATAAAACATTATTATCTACTTTTAGTTATTTCAAACTTAGCGAAACTAGTGTTACTGATCTCATACAGATGTAGCAGGTTTTTTTTATTTATTTATTTTCCTGAAAGTAGGTCCCATCCCGCATACAAGAAAATCGGCCTTAGTACACACGCAATAGATGACGTTATGAGTAGTTGATGGATTGTGGTTTTGTATAGAGATGGAAACTTGAGTAGTGTAGATGAAGTGGGATATCCTTCCTCGCGAGTCTTTGGACTCCCAAAGACTCACGAGATTGAGTTTTTGGGAGTCCAAAGGCTCAACTTTATGTCTTGCTCTTCCATATTTTAACCTTCTTTCTCCTAGCCTTCATCCGATTTCACTAGTGGTTGGCTCTTGTAGTCTATAATCGCCAGGATATTCTGTCCTGAATCGTCAATATCTCTAATTGGGCAGTTTGGAGATTGTATTTTAAGGAACATCCATGTTAAACAGGGTCTGCCACGTCTTCTTTATTATTCACCCTCATTTTTCACTGTTCTTTCTTTCTTTATTTATTTTTTTCAATTGTTCATAAATTCCCCCTTGATTTCTTGAGTTATTTCGACAGCTAGCTCACTCATCTGCGCTTTGTTGGCAACTGATCTCTTTTATCTGCTGTTTTACATGCTTGCAATAATGTTTGTAGTCTACTTCGAATAATTCTATTTTTCCATTTTTTTATAATTTTTGTCCATCGTTTATATATCATATTTAATTAAGTCATTTATAATATGATTTTTATATTACTCTCATTTGTTTTCACATCTTTTCCCTTATATTTAATATTTTAAATAATTCATCATAGAGCTGGTTGTAGCAGCCCTTTTCATTACGCAGGTTTCTTACATGATTTTCAAACTTTGTGCACTCTGTTTCATTTCCTACTGTTACATTGCATTCGGCATTAGTAGAGCGATTTCTCAGTGAGTTCACAGCTAAGATAAGAAAGTGGTTTGTCAAGTTCGTATTGCGTAAATGATAGCTTTAGCTGAACGTTTGTCCTTGTTTTTAAAAAAGAAACGATCGAGGCAACTAGAGCTATGTCTTGCTCCTCTAACATTAATATCTCGTTTAAATTTAAAGCCTGTCATTACTCTCAAGAAGTCATTAACATTTTTAGTATCCGTTAACAAGCCGATGCTCAAAATCCTTCAAAATCCGATGTCCTTCAAGTTAAAATACATTTTCACTTGAAGGACAATTCAAATATTCGTTTAGGTCCATTAAGATGGAACTTAAGCACTACAATACAGCAATATGAATAAGGTTTTTTGCTTTGTTGTTGGTGGTGCTGCTGTCGTTGTCGTTTATTTAATAGGAGACAATTACAATTTATAAGTTAATTCGAAACATATATAAAACAGATAGAAGAGTTTTGGAGATTTGAGGAGCAGTTAATCTCCACTCTTAGCCAATCAAAGATAGCTGGCCCACTGGAAATAGACTAGTGACATCGAAGGATATTCTACAAAAAAAAATAAAAATAAAAATAAAAATCAATTTGGACTAGCGCTAAAAGAGTTTTATCAACTATCTCCCAAACTCTTATAATAAATAAATAAAAAACCTGGCTCACTTACGTAATACCATTCAGCTTTTTGATGTGATGATGTCAAACTGACTCTCAAACAAAAGAGCCTCTGTTAATGTCTAAAGAAAAGCCATTGTATAAGTTACCGAGTATGAAATCATCCTCTTAATTGCATTCAGAATTTCCACATGAGGAAATTTTGCAAACCAAAATGATGAATCACCTAATTGATTACATATCAATTAATTGCATATTTCTCCGTTGGCATTGAATAAGATTTTTGAATTGTTAAACAAAGCACATTCTTTTTATGTCATTATAAATAAGTCTGGACAGGGTTTCTTATTGTGGCGCTGCACTGTAAATGTACCGGATAAAACCTAGTTGGCCTTGAAGGAGTTTTCACCCGGATCTTCTTCCTCCAGTTAGTGAAGAAAGGACTCAGCTGGAGGAAAACTCATCAGTTGAGAAAGAAAAAATGCATTTATATGCACAATTAAACACAGATGCGAAGAGAAATTTCTAAAAATAATTGCTGAGTTATAGTAAAACCATTCATTACAAGGTGGCTAAGTTGATTTCTTTGCATTAGCTAACAACGGTAAATATAAATTAGGTTTATATTAGTTGAAATTATTAGCGAATGCATTTTTATCTGCAACATCAAGCAAATATTTCCTTATCATCAAAGTAATTTAATTATCTGTAGGATAGACGAATTCGTTATTTTTCCTCGTGTGAATCAAAACAAAATCTTGCATTCATTTCCTAACGTTTTAGACAAAAGAGAGAATGTTATCACCCCTTAACTAGTATGTTGTACGTGTGTATCCATTGAGTATTCTATGATCGCTGTTATATATTGTCCAGGGATCAAAATCCCAAATTTCCCCTGGGAGGGAAAATTTTTAATTATGTTTCCCCGAAAATTGGCACTAAATCCTTGGAATTAATGGACAAAAAGGACTATAAGGATTTCACTAATTGGAACCTTTAAGAGACCCAACTGCTAGAGAGAGATTACGAAGGCAATTACTAAAGTGTAATACTTAAATATTATGCTTTTTTCTCCATCAATCATATTACATTATCCTGGCCCATGCACAGTTGTATTGCATGACAGGTTCACAGCCTTTGTTTAACAACTATCTACGACCATTAAAAGCTAATTTTATATTTCAAAATAGAAACTTAACATTTTCTTGTTAAATTCGTTGGAAGATTGGTTTCCCAAATAAGACAAATTAATGCGAAAAGACTAACTTTTAAAATATTTATTTATCATCAACGTAGTAATGATGTTAAGTAGGTTTCCTCCCTCTGCTGGGAAACACCGAAACTCTATAAAACAATAATTATAACAATTTATTGACCATGATTTTGTTGAGCCTAACAGTATGTCACGGCCAAGTAGTTTGGCTTCTTAGAAACCCGACACTGCTTATGATAGGGTGGTTAATCTTATCAGCAAAAACTGAGTGTGTTCTGTCATTTTGCTGTGTTTCGAGTGGGACCGTCCGTATGAGGCCACTTAATTCAAGTTCACCCAAAAAAGTCGTAGTAAAGGTTTGGCATGCCCTACACTGGATTAGGTTGTAATTGGTTGCTCCTTATTCCCGGTAGTATCCCATGTCTGTCGAAGCGTGTGTTCACGGGGCCGGTTTGCCTGCTTGCGGGATGAAAAACCCCAGATAAATTGGTGGGAGAAAACCCTGCAGTCCACGCCCAAGATCGGCTAACTTGGCTATGGCTGAGGAAGATCCTTAAGCTCCTCACGTCGTCGACGGGAATCGAACCTGGGCCACTAATATATATGTTTTATATCATGATATCAAAGTACGGTTTGTCAGAGCTAGTTTTTTGTATCATCCTGACACTCTACTTGCAGAGGATTTTAATTACCAAATGAGTTCAAGTTTATAAAAGACGGACGAAGGTCGCTGTTATATTTAGACCCTCCCATTGATGTTCAGACCTAAATGTGGAAAATATTTACTCGCACAAGCTGCACTTCCAGATTCGTTTTATAAAAGCTTATGCTAGAACGAAAGAATCAGTTTCAATTTTGACTCAAAATATGCCAGTCATGTGTTTCACACAAAAAAGAATCTTTACTGCCACGAGCTTCTAACAAATAACTATCCATATGCATTCTAGCGCAAATAATATATCTCTTTGGTCTGAAATGTTCTTATGATCACGGTCGGAAATTAAAATAAAATAAATAAGCATTATTAACCATAATAATAATTAGTATATAATAAATATCATTAAATAATTAAAATAGATAATAAATAAATAAGACATGCATTAATAAACGCGAATTTAGAATGGCGTTTAAAATGTATACTACCATATAAATCCAACTCGAAACTACAGATTGAATAAGCATTTAAATTAGTCGAACATACTTTTAGTGCTTCCGCATTTTTTAAGTGTGATGGTGGTACTTGTCCGCGCGGTTAGCTTAGTGGCTGTGCGCTTAGCAACCATATAACTGAGGAAGGAGTGTCCTAGGTTCGATTCCTGTTGGTGACGTGAGAAGCTGAAGGATCTTCCTCAGCCATAGCCAAGTTAGCTGGTCTTCGGCGTGGACAGTAAGGTTTTTACCCCGGTTTATCCTTGGGTTTTTCATCCTACAAAGCAGGCAAACTCGCCTTGAGAACTCAACACTACGGACATAGGATACACCTGGGCGTAGGGCTTGACCACCCTATCCTGTGAACGGTTTGAGGTCCGATGATTAATAAACCCTCGACACCGCAAGGTAAAAGAGAGTAAAAGGAAGGTGAGATGAAGTGAGATGGTGGCATTTAAATAGATTGAGCATTTTGCACTTAGAGCATCAATTGATAATGGATAGAGTAAATAGGCTCAATCAGGGAAACAGAAGTTGCTAGGGTGGTGGCAGGTAATTAGATCTGCTTTTAATAATATTAAGTCAATAATCTCTGCGCATGTCGGAATAAATGTTGCCAGGAAGTAAATTGTGCTCAAAGTCACAGTGAGGTTGCGACGGAGAAAGTATTGAAGTTTAAGTATACTAACGTCAGAAGTATTCGAAATAAGTGCGAGGAATTTTTGGCATTAGTAACTACAGTTTGTTACAAAATTATAGGAATTAATGAGAGTTTAGTTGACTAAGGATGATACAGTCATAGGAACTGAATGTAATGGATACAGTATTTTCAGGGAGTACAGAGGTGGTGACGGGACGAGGGGGGGTGCGATTGTGGACAGGGAGTTGAAGTTTAGAAGGCATATTGTAAAGGTGACCAAAAACAGCACATCAAAAAGTATTAGTGAAATTAAAAAAAAAGAAATTAATATAGCCTTCAGTATTAGTGAAGGCTATTTTAATTTCTTCCAAAATAGGTGGGGTTTCTAATTCTGATTAATTACTTCATCTTTTTCTTTCTTATATTACCACTTGAAAGTGGCACAGAATGACCTCGGAGGTTTTATATTAGTAGCAAAACTTCCGCATTCTCTGACCATTCCCAGACACGTGGTGTTCGGAATAAACATTAAAAAAGCCGTTTGAAAGATATTATGAATAAAATCTGTCGTTTTATTTCGATATAATTGCCTGGAATATCATGGCCTGGAACTAATAAAAGCGTGCTTAGCTATCAGATATGTGGACTGCCAAGATGTTACATCCTTCATCCTTCTCATTCAAGTTGATTCCATTTTATGATTTTGGAAAATTTGCCTTGAGCAAAACCCAAACGATGTTATTTAGAAATAACAAAGAAGAATTCTTAGTCACGAGGGGGAAATCACCGAACACTGGTAACTAAAACTACAACTAAAGTAGGAATTATTTCATCTTTCAGCAGTTTATTACGCTACTCAGACTTTCCCCATGATAATCCCAACGACAGACCTGTAGTATCTCACTTTTATTGGGCAATCTTTTCACGCAATTGAAGAACAGGTCTATCAAGACAAGACTGACGTCCAAACTATAACATTAAATATTCTAGAAGGTACCAACAATACTAACCAAGGGGATGGACAATAAAGCAATACAAATAAACTAAAACTCAAGCTATTTCAAACCGTGCGTAATATTTTGGCAGCTTCTACGGTTGATTATAAATTCATTAAATAGTGTTTGATTTCTTATCCCTTATGAATAGAACCTACTTGTGGTGTTTAGTGGATGGGAAATAGAATAGGCAATTCATAAAAGGGGAAGGCTAGGAAATGGTGCTCTGTCAGATATGGCTCATTTTTATTCTTTTTTTCTAGTAGAGATTAAGTACAACGTACACGTGTGCCTATGCATTGGGAGGACGGAGCATAAGGCCGTGAGCTTAATGCAGAATGGGAATGATGAGACTCGAACCAAATGATTTACAAAGGAGTGGTGCATTTCGTGATGTTCTTACAGTTAAGGACGCTCTATTTGGCGTCGTAAGCAGCATCAAAGAAATGTTAAGTATCATGTTTGCAGGCCTTCCCTTTGTTTTCTTAAAAAAAAAACAAATTAACAATAATTTGTTATCCCCAGCTGTGACCGACACACGAAAAAGCGCATGTTATATATGACACTTGAGTTTCATAATTTGTATGTTGTCACGTTCCCCCCCCCCCCCCCCCCACACACACATAATGCTTATGTTACAATAAGAGAAATATATAAGAACTAATGTTGAATTCTAATTTTCCTTATATTATTATTAAAGTCAACCTTGAATTATAGAACTATACCCGGTTGCCTGGAACTTTAAAGTTCCAGGCAACCAAGCGTTAACCGTTTTATATTACTACGTTTAATGTTGATTTTTCTGGATACTAGGAGAAAGAATCTGAAGCCAGTTCAGGAAAGGCACTCCTCCCCCCCCATACCCTAATACCACAGTTAAACAGATTATCCTGAAAAGTGCCATACAGACAACCATTCATCACTGGAAAATCATGGGCCATAAAATAACTTTCCCTTTTTGGAGGCATCTGTAGCTAAAACCAATAAACGGAATGAGACCAAATTTTATATTGAGACTTTTGAAGGCATGGGGAGATGAATTCCGCGAAAAAAGATTTAGTACCAGAAGTAGCCAATAGGGGAAATCTTGGCGCTGGCGGAGCCGAAAAATAGCGGATAATTACATTAAAGGCAGATAAAAATGGAATAATAACATTTCGACGGTGTAAGCGACAGCCACGTCACTCATTTCAGCTGGATATGTGGCGAGTTACAATGATAATAATAATTAAACTAAAACAACATGCGAGAGACACAGAAATTAATGTAGTGATTGAACTTACAGGAAATAATGTTTTATTCATCAGAATCATGGTCCCCAGGACCACATACACGATTTTTAATGCGCTGGCCTTTCTTGTGTACAACAAATTGCAGCCGGTGTGCGACATGCTCTACAGGTGAACGTAAGGAGTCGGATTGGATGTTCCTAACAGCCCGTTTTATGTTCTCTTTCAAGACATGCAAGTTGGGAACGCCACCAACATACACAAAGAATTTCAAATACCCCCCACTGTTTAAGGTAAAACAACTTAACAAGTAAAGCACGCTGAGGCAAGGCAGGACGCATATTGAGCACAGTTCGTCAGTCATTCGAATAACTGCCTGAACGTTCTCAATCCCTTTTTAAGTGGAATTGGTGGCGCTGCTGTCACGTACGCACAGTAAAATTTGCATAATCCTTTTTTACCCAAGTTTACTGAAAATATGACTGCTTTCGGCTCCGCCAGCGCCAAAATTTCCCCTATCAGCGACTTTTGGTACTAAATTTTTTTTTCGCCGGAATTCATCTCCCCGTGCCTTCGAAAGTCTCAATATAAAATGTGATCTCATTCCGTGTATTAGTTTTAGCTACAGATACCTCCAAAGAGAGAGAAAGTTAATTTATGGACCCTGTATCATGATTCGTAGCTCCACCATATTTCAACGGTCCAATCTCCAATCATGGCATGCTCTGAACCATGAATTCGAACAAACATCGAGTCGTCTTTCGGCACTGCCCTTTCAATGAAAACTGAATAGGGAAATCCAGTAACGGAAATTGTGGGTCGAAGATTCTAAGGGAATTCATAAACTGTTGAAGTTAATTTTAACAGAATGTTCATCAGTGAATCTCTGCCAAAACATTACTATGATATTTTATTGTTTAAATAATACTGAGAGTAGGTTCATCACGTTTTAATGTAAGATATTGTTTTCACCAATCATTGCAATCACTCGTTAAATTGGTTGTAGACATAATTCGCAATTTTTTTTTTCAAGTTATTGTCCAAACAGCGACTGACCTGAAGAATTCTTTGTCAAGAGAGACACTGCTAGATGTTATGCAATATTATGAGAAACTGTAGTGTCTGATAGATGTACTGAATAATATCTAAACTGCAATGAAAACATTGAACTTTAAGGCACATTAAAGATTACAACCAACTTACATCATGAATTGATATAAAGAACAATGCATTACTGAACCACAGCGACCAGGTTGCAGTAAATTTAACACGCCACTAATCTCAGTAACGTAATACCTGCACTAGCAGGAACTTAAATGAAAAAAATGATACTGCATAAATCCAAATACTGCCATCTTTTGAGACTGTTAATAGTCGAGGCATACTGTACAAAAAAAAAAAAAACGTGCTGTACCATTGGAACATGAATACTCAAACCCAACTGATACCATCGTTGACATCATTTTACGATTTTCAGTAAAAATAATTTCCTTTGATGATAGCTACTTAAAATAGTTAGTTAAAAATAAATGTGTGTGTGTGTGTGTGTGTGTGTATATATATATATATATATATATATATACATTAATAAATAATAAATAAATAATAAAAACACACACATTAATAAATACCGACTTAGATTGATATATATTATATTATATTATACGTTAACAGATACCGTCATGGGCAAGGTACATCGTGCCATGTAACAAGTCACGTGTTTGTAGCCGGTGGAAACTGGATGAATATGATGTTCCCAAGTCAGTGCAACTCTCTCCGGGGGGAAGTGCTACAAGAAGGGAACTGACAGCATTTCAAACAGACGTTGTGATAGGATGCCACGATGAAGGCTATCTATCTATTCGGAAAATTGACGAATTGGGCCATACCATATTGAGATAGAATCGCATTCTACGACCCACCACCTACAACGAACATGACCTTAGGGTGCTACGAAAGATAACATGTAAAAACGCCATTCGTCAGCTGACATGTTCATTACAGAGTTCTGAGCAACGACTGGAACACAAATCTGCAGAAAAACATCCAGGACCGAGGCTCACAACATGGGTTTCATTGGTAGGACCGCAATATTCAAGCCCCACATTACCCAAACTAATATGCAGCATCGTCTTCAGTGGTGCAGAGAGCGTGTACAGTGGAACAGGAACATGGAAGCTTGGAAAGCGGTGTTATGGCGAATCACGCTACATCTTCTACCGGACAGGTAGACAAGTGTGGATGTTGCGCAGATGCCTGGTGAACCTCTCTTACCAGCGTGCGTAATCTGTAATCCCAGCTATGAAATTCGGAGGTAGCGGTGTGATCCTGTTTTGGTATCAGACGTCTGTTCGTGGTGCCACGAATATTGAACTTCGAAAGATATCCGAACATTCTGAACAATGAAATGCTTCCTACTTTGTGGTGTTTACAGAGAACTGACTCTTTCAGTAAGACAATACACCGTGTAACAAGACTGTTACAGCCGTAATCGATTGGTTTGTGGAGATGAACATCAACACACTGGATTGGCCTCCATAGAACCCTGATCACAACCCTACTGAACATCTGTGGGATGAACTCGATCATCGAGTGAGGTCAAAGGACGTCCGCCTCACAAGAGTCCAGGACCTCATTACATGCCTACAGGGAGAATGGTCCAAAATTGCCATTGTTCGCCATCATACGCTTGTGAAAAATATGCCCCGCAGGATTGCTGCAGTGATCACAGCGAACGACATTATGGTGTCCGTTGACTTCTTTATAAAGTGTATACAGACACACATATCCTGTACTTCTCTTCAGAAATTTCTCCGATTCTAATCATAAGGAATGGGAGAGGCCATCTTAGGGTTTTACATGTTAACTCTAAAATTTGTACTGCTATAAAAATTCGTTTTAAATGTCAATATACCAGTCACCGAGTGCATTTGCAGTTCTGTAAATATTAAAACGCATATATTTTCTGTTTCTTCTTTGTCCAAGGCGTATTCGTGGCCATGAGCTATGAAAATATTTTCTTTAGACAGGTAACTTCAATTATCCTCTCCATGTTCAAACAATGGAAAATTTCGAGCAAAAACAGATAAAAGTGGCTCATTTTTGCAACGTTTTCTAAAATGTTACAAAAAAATGAGAACACTGAAATTGATGGCAACGTTTATCATATCGATACTTAATATAGATTGCCCGTATAGCATGATTAGATTTAGATGCGGTGTACTTGTACACTACTGCCATCTATTGATGGAAATGAACATCAAGAGATTAGATTAGAAACTATTTTTTTCCAAAATAGAGGGAGAAACATAATTTGCATTTGCCTCATCATTAAGCATAAAGTACAATGAACGAAAGTCAACTATTTTTCCAAAAAAAAAAAAAAGTCGTATATACCATTATATTTGTTTATACGACTTTTATTTTTTTTTTTTGAGGTCAAAGGACCTCAAAAAAAAAAAAAAAAAAAAAAAAAAAAAAAAAAAAAAAAAAAAAAAAAAAGCTAAGCTTTGCTATTTTTATGCTTTGATTTTCTCATGACAACGAGCATCATATTTGAAGAAGTCAGGCTGGTCAAAGTCAACCACAGTAAACTAATTTAAAAGGAAATATAAAAACCTGGTCAGCAAACAGCGTTATTTCACATCAACTTATTTCATACTAAGAAGCCAAGTATGAATGAAAAGCTATTTTCATCCTCCTGCCATCTATCGACGAAATAAGAAACAAAACTCCATCTTTTCAGTGGATACAGAAAATCATTAAATCGACTTCTTTATTATTTAACCAAAAGGGGAAATCATTAACTTCATTTTAAATTGCTATTGGACTAGTTTCAAAAGTTTAATGAAACACTGCCATTGCAATCGGGTTATATATATATTCATAAATCAAAGAATTTCGAATGGCAGTACCTTTACGCCCGGGAATTATTGAGCGACAACCAACCATACGATATGTCCTTTTATCAATGATGAAATTTAAACGACTTATGGATTTAGCTTTTTTTTTTTTTTGTGCGCTGAATCATTCTTTTCAAGGACTATGACTGCATTAGCATCCGAAAAAGAGAAAAAGCTTTATTTTCTATCGATTATTAGACTTTTGTGCTGGCTGGAATTCATTATAAGGTTTAATGGAATAAAACATTATAAATAAATAACTAAAACAAGTTTAGATAACGATATGGTAAGCTTTCATGTCGTCTCCCTTTTTAATAATATTCCTCTAGCACTTAAGGTTACTAAAAATGCTTTCCTCCGATATCATTGATCTTTTTAATTGTACCATTTTAGCCTGAAAAGGTATTTATAAACAGCTTAAGAGTACAGACATATGGGCTCTCTTCCCCCCCCCTCTAGCAATTATATATATACAGGGTGTTCGGGATAAATTTGACAGTTTCGTAAGGAAAAAGAAAATCTTCTTTGTATCTATTAAATTTAATGAATTGACAAAAAACATTACAGGCAGAGTTAATTACAATACTATCAACAAGATTTACTCAAAATAACCACCATTAGCATCGATCACAGCTTCAATTCTGCTTCGGAACCTCGAACAAGCTGATGCTACAGTCTCCCTGGGAAGGGCCGCAAAAACTGTTTTAATTTTATCCATTAACTGGGCTTTTGTATTACTGGAAGTGCGATTGGTGTCTTTTTCAACTGCGCCCCATACAAAATAATCCATGGGGTTAAGGTCTGGGGAGTTTGGAGGCCAAACATTTGGACTGGTGAAGTCGTAGAAATTTTCAGACAACCATTTTTGACTTTTCCCAGAGGTGTGGCAAGGGGCCGAATCCTGCTGCCATACATACGGCCTACCATTGGCTACCCTTGTTATCCAGGGCTTGACTACAGTTAGCAACTCCACGAACAAAGCCCGAATTCCAATGCCAGGGTTCTTCAACACCTGTTCCTGCAGATTTGCGAGGAATTCTGCTGTACGAACGCAATCAGATCGTCTGCTAGGGATCTTTCTTCTTGCTACATCCTCGTAGTCACCATTGCAAGTCTCTAGTTCATGCCTGATTGTTTTTACTGTATTCAGGGAGCATTGGGCAGCAGTCGTAATATCCTTATTTTGATGGCGGGCACGAATCATCATGATACAAGTTATTCTCTTCCATGATTCAGGTGGGTTCCAGCTATCCATCCTTTCTGACATCTTGTATATGAATGAAGAAGGGTCCAAACTTTTAAATGAAGAGAAGTGTGTGTTAATACATGTAACTTACGGAAAAATATAATTAATTATAAATATGTCAAATTTATCCCGAACACCCTGTATATATATATATATATATGGAGAATTTTGAAAAACGTGCTATTGATACTACTATTCTCACACCTATCTGGCTTAAGATACGTCGATGTGTTCTCCATTTGGCCACATGGCTCAGACACGTTATTCCTTCCTTCTTCTCAACAGAGCATCACAGAATCCAGTTCACTACATATATATAGAAAAAGAAAATACTAATAGCCTACCTTTTTCTAGTTACTCTAATCAGACGTCTTCCCAACGGAATCCTTTCTTTTTCGGTTTAGTCAACCCACTCCACACAAGTCGAGTTTCCCCATCATACACCCTCTTTTAACAATGTTATCAAAACTCGTGTCAGAGCCTCCAATTTCTGTTCTACCCAGGCTGAACTAACAGCTGCGCCCTCCTTTATTCGCCAGACTTTCTTAACCAATGGTTATGATATAAAAAATATCAAAGTAATTGTTCCTTCCATCTCACTTTCCTCTCAATGTACTGACTATAAGTAATGCCATTGCTCCTTATATTCCAGAGCATTTTCGGAAAAAAAAATAGCTGGAACTCTTAAAAAAAAAGTACAATCTGTGCACTGTATTCAAGCTTCATCTGGCTGCCCTCGCAAGGATCCTCCACCTCCCGTCTGTTCCAGGTATTTATAGGGTTCATTGTTCTTGAAACTTATATTATGGTCAAACTGAGAAATCTGCAAGCATTCGCCTAGAAGAACAAAAAAACATCTGCCATAAATGTATATGTTCGGTCAGGTCTAGCTAACCATGTCCGACACCTTGCACAGAATCAAACGGGGGAAAAAAAAATCTATGCTTCGCCAGAATAAAAACAATTTTAAGACTTTTTTTTAGAATCAGCAGCAGAATTAGAAAATAAACTAACATAATCCTAAGTATGGTTGTGTTAAAACTCCCCAATATTTGGAAAACTAATTTTTAGACCTCCCACGCAACAACACCCATAGAGGGAGCTGTTCATAGGACTAAGTGAAAAAGATTAAACAGAGCATATTGTTTTGTGCCTGTTCACAATTTTAACATTGTTTCCCTGAAGAAGACTCAGTAACAGACGAAATATACGACTGATTAAACGTGTGCAATCATTTGTGTTTTTATTCCATTAAACCTTATAATGAACTTTATTTCCGAAGTTCATTCGTTTTGGTAGGTTCAAAATTGGAAACAAGTTTGCATTGCAGCCGAATAGTTGACAGCCAGTTTGCAATGACTTTCATTCTTAAATATTGCTGGTTAATTTTACTTGTAGAAAAAGTTGATTGTAGGGTGCCTCTGGTAGAATCCTCTCATGAAGAAAATTAATTTTCAGGAGAAAGTCTCTGGATGAGGAAATCTCCTGTCTTAACATTCATGTGAAGAATTCCAAAAATTTAACATTTAATTAATGCTGAAAGCATTTGTTCTTTGGAGGATTATGTTTGAATCCCATCTAGGATCTTAAAACGATTTACGGTTGAGTTCAGTCTCTGACGTTAGGAATTTCTAAATGCTGTACTGACAGCCAATTTACTAATCTTAACTCCACTACCAGGTGGAGTTAAGATACTGGTAGCCTGTGTAGCTCAGTGGATGTGGCGTTTGCATACCACGGCGCTTGGCCGCACGAAGGAAGACTTGGTTTCGAGTCTAGTCGGCGACCTAGAGGAAATTTTTCTAAGCTTTTTACGACCGGTTCCCGAGTTAGTCGATCTCTGGCACGGGCAAGCGGGTTTTTCGCCCCGTAAACTCAAGAAAATCGACCGTAGAACCCACATTATTTCAGACATTAAATATTATTATGTTAGGACCACGAGATGGCGGCACATTTGAGCCGTCTCTCTTCACTGTGTACCGCTTAATTAGTGATAGCCTTGCGCCATCTATCTCTGATTGGTACGAGGGGAGATTGAACTGCCCACTCAGTCTCCAAAAGTTAGATAGGGCTAAATGGCCTCGCCTACTTCCCGTATACGGGAATAAAAAGGCGTTAGCTGATTTTTTTTAAACTCCACTACCAGTATAAGAGGACCGGTAGAGGAGTTTAGCAACTTGCCTGATGACACAATCAATATAAACCTTCATTCAGACGCTTAATCTCTATAGCATCAACGAAATATCAGCTGGGTCCCACTCGATGCATGTGTGATTTATGCAAATTGCCAAAGTCTTCCAATTAAATTAAGAATATTTTTGAAAAAACAATGTATTGTTTTATATTGCTTGTGGATAACACGCTCCTGTGAATCAGACTCAAAATGAAAATGATCTATTAGTATGCATAACACATGATTTTCTATGTGAAAGTCACTTGTTTAGCGAAGGCTCTGTTCATTCTTAAAATTTCATTTGAATTAGTTTGATCAGAATTTTCTTTCAAATGGACTTTTTTTTTTTTTTAAGACAACTCATGGAATATGGAATAAAATGTGAGCAGATCACCGAGTCCAAACCATGGCCCAACTTGGTTACCATGGGAAATCAATCGCCTATATTTATTCCATGCAGTAAATCTGTAGTAAGGATGGTAAAATGGAATCGCCTGCAGCTGAAGTAGAGAAGACTATCAAAAGAATAATGACGAAAAGAAAAGCTTTACCCCGAATCTCGGAATTTCCGTTTAACTACATCGCAAACTGATGAAAAGGTGCGAAACAGGCTGCGATGACCGAGTTTATACTCGGTCATTTGTTGGATAATGAATATTGGGGGGGGGGGGGGTGATGAGCACGTACAGCACCACATTTGCTCAGCTACGATCTCACATCACTGTGTTGGAAGTATGAGATCTGCGACAGAATTGCAATGGTCAACTAAAACAATTCATTTCAAAATGGACTGAGTTACTTTGAATAGCATTGAAGTTTAATGGCTGTCGGTTTGAGGATTATACAAAACTGATATTAAAACTCTGAAGGATCAGCTTCGTTGACGTGACTGAACGATATAAGGCTAGTTAATAATCCCTTAAGTTTTGTGATAGTATTTTACTAAAACAGACCGGTCTTTAAATGGCCTTGTAGTTATGTTATTAAGAAGCTATATTTTATTAGTAGTACTTTTGAAAATCAAGATTACTCTTAATAAAAATGGCACGAGACGGGATATTTGAATTCAGGATCTCATTCTGTTTTTTTTTTTTTTTTTTTAATTCATCCTATTCTTTGAATTAAATAACCTGTATGTAACTTTTGATACAAACCTCACTGATCGTAAGAACTTTAATGATTATTCGATTATTAGCATGCACAATACCCCTCTTAACATTCATTGCAACCAAATCCGTATCGCGGTGTACAATTATTTCTCTTCAGCGCACAGTTTCGGAAATGGAATTTCAAAACAGACAGAAGTCATTATGATAATGAAAAATGAGTTAATAACTTCAATGCAATTTTAAAAAATATGTCTGGTAGGCAGAGTGGATAAAGTATGTGATTTCCTATCCGCAGAACCTGCGTTTGAGTCCCCTCCAGTAAATATCTTTTAAAAATGGTATGCGAATATAATCGTGTAGTACTGCCGTCCGTCGACCTTGCTTACTGGAAGTTCCAAAGTGGGTTGAAAATACGCGTGATGTCTAAAACAGAACTTCTGGATTGTTGAATCCTTATCCAACTGCAGGTATTAGGAATCAGTCTATAGCTGTGGTTCCCAAACTTTCAGAGTGACACACTTGGCAATGAGAGTGTTACAAATAATTGTATAAATAAGCAGAAGTGCTCTTTTTCTTGACTGGAAAATTTTTTTTATCATCAAAATTGGGTAACACGTACACCGTTTGAGAAACAAAAATCGACATTTAGTTGTCCATATCGTATTTATATATGCAAATATCGAATTCAGGAGATATTTGTTAACTTATCAATTTATTTATAGGGAGTAACATCAGTACTACTTTTAAATCAGTTGACTACAATATTCAGCTCTGTGAAATTATTTAGATGGGATTAAATGGCTGCTGAAACATTGCATTCTGAAAGATTTTCCTAAAATCTCTTTGAATTTTTAATTACTAATTAGTTTTATAATTATGCCTAATAATTAAAGTCATTTACATAGTAATAATGTGATATTTCAGTAATAAAATTTGTATTTTAGAAGCTTGTAAACTGATACTAAATATCGGGGGGATTGTGTTTTTTTTTTGGGGGGGGGGCAGGGAAGGCCTGGTATGTGTGTTTTGTGGGAAGAAAACCCGTATTCATTGATTCACTCCCTTCTCACGTACGAGCCAACCAGTTGTTAGATTTTTTTTTAACTTCATTTATTCTTATCCATACAGCTGATCAGAGATTCCTAATTTTAAAATGTATTAGAACAGTTAATTTGATTCAATACATTTATTAAAAATTTTATACTTAAGATATCGTAATTTCTTGTTCTAGATACGTGTTCGACATTGCTTGTGAGATGACTGTACCTGAATTTCAATGTACTACGCATTGGGACATATTAGGCCCAATACTACTGTATTGGGCCTCATAACTAAATCAGTAAAAAAATTCAGCTGGGAGCATTACTTATTTCATCAACGCAATTTTTTCCTGAATTAATATTTCTGTGTTGCCATTAAAAGCTTTGAGTGTATTATACTAAGTTCAATATTCAGTTAATCTGTCATAACGAGTGTTTGTTCAAGGCTGAGAAAGAAAGACAAGTTGTGTAAATACATTTATTTTGATTGGCAAAAAGTAAGGGCTATCGTTGAAAAAATTTGCTTCTTAAAATGGAGATTCCAACAGTGGAACACAATGTAAATAATCTATGAAAAGATGCCAGATGAGAAAACGAAAAAAAAAATTTTTTTTTTCCTGTGTTCAGGACACCAAGTGGGGCTGGAAAGTTAGGCTGACGACGCTGGCCCATTTAAGCTGCTGCTTTCTCCATCTTGATCATCTCCAAAATGCCGTCCTGCATTTCTTTAACAGCTTGGTATTCTGTTAGACCCATGCGTCGTTTGTTGGAAATATCGTACACGCCACCCTCGCTCTCGGTGTGCTCGCCTCTTGTGCCTGAAACAAGAATTGTTCTCCGTTAGCGATCATATGGAAAGAACATCTTTAAATATTAAAATATATTCTTTTTTTTAAATAAGAAACTTGATATTAGGAACAAGGCATGTAAAATTATTTCTGATTAACAGTTGGTAATCTAAGGTAATTAATACTTTGGAAATTTTTTTTTTGTAAGGAGTAAGAAAAGTTTTCCATGGGTTCTCATACTTACCACGGACTTGCAGGTTGAATTTTGCAGCGACGTCCTCAAGAACTTTACGGTCCTTGGCTAGTTTTGGAAGGGCAATATGCACACTAGCACGGATGGTGGTACCAAGGTTAGTAGGACAGAAGGTCAAGAATCCCAGACGATCATCCCGGGAGAATGGAACTTTGGATTCAATTTTGTTTACTGCCTGGAAAATGTTAAAATAAATTTGACTTTAAAAATTACAAAAAACAAATGCACTCAAAAAACGTTATTCCACAATAAAGTGCATGCAAATTGCTACCAGAAAAATATTTAATGAGATTTAGCTTGACAACAAGTTTACATATTGAGTCAAGCAAAGATTCTTCATATTGGTCAGTTCACCCATTTGATCAACCATCAAGAATTAGTAAATTTTACTTCGAGAAAACAAACCAAATTTTAAAATTTAGGGCGCTAGCTAAACGTCGTTCAAATATATACATAAATAAGATTTATTTAATAACCCGAAGTATATTAATACAACTACGTCCAACTTATGGCCTGCAAGCACGATTAGGCCTGCTAATTGCAGTTAATTGACTGGCTCAGAGTAAAACGGCACTTGCATACTTTAACAATATTATTAGGTTGGGCGAATTTGGGATTAACAAGGTATTGGGCTTTAAACAGAAGATATTTAGTACAAAAAAGAATATCAAGATTTTTGGAAGCTGAGTCAGCTGTTTACGTTCTTGGTCTGAAAAGAGAATGGGAGCCAGTTTGAATTACAGACGTTTAAAATTTCACGGACAATAATGTGTGGGTAATTAGACTGTATACGATCAATTGCCAGAGTTAATTAAGATGGTCTGTATAGTCAGAGTTATGAGAGTTTAAAGCAGCAGATGTGGGCTACAAAGTCTAGAAAAGGAAATTTGGAGCCAAAGCGCAGATTCTAAAGGTCTGATAAAACACTTTTGGCATGGCATATCAGACCTGACAAAGCTTTATGCGTTTCGTTTTCATAACAAAACATTGCATAACAAATTATAGCATCACTGTGGTTAAGTTTACGAGAAACAAAAAGATTGGCCACCACTACATTAATCAACTAATTTTCAAATTCAAATAAAATCACTAGTCAATTTTTTTATTACTTAATTGTTTTTCTCTGATTATGACCACATTAGTGTGCGTAATAACGAGTAATCTGTTACCTACAGATCAGCCTGGGAGAAGAGATGATATTAACTGACATGATACATTTGCTACATAGCCTTAGTTGCTTCGGATGTAATTACAAAACAACCCAATCGAACCCAACATTTATCATAAATCACAAACTCAATAGACGTTTCCAGCTTCAAGCAGTTTACATTCGTAAGCATTTTGCTATTATATTAGAAGATTATTAGTAAAAATCGCAAATTTTTATGATATGAGAAATAAGCTAGCGAAGGCAGACGAATAGAAGCTACAGATTCAAATATTTCATAAAGAAATTAAGCAATACTTTCGTTGCGTAATGTAAAATATTCCTACGCGGTGCTAATGATGTTTACTATAGTACCGCCTATATCGAAGGAGCATACTTACTTCAACAAGCCTTGTGAATACTTGATTCAGATCTCCTCCTTTCTGCATGGAAATGATTCTCAGGTGATCCTCTTCGTTGCACCAGACCAGGAAAGTCTTGGCGTCATTGTGATAGATGCCCCGACCTGTAGGCCAGTAGCGGCAAGCGTTAGCGGCTTGCAAGAACCTGTAACATTGGGATGTGCGTAAATCATCATTTCGGTACTACAAACATGCTGGTTTAAAAAAGCAACGATACTTTAACGGTCATTAAGACAAATCCAAGTGAAGGTTAATTTCGCAATTATTTATAAATAAATTTGAAAATAGTACTGCAAACGAAAACCTTCAATAGGTAGGTTTCATCCGGAGATTTATATAGTAAGGTAAACAGGACTATGGTAATGACTCAATCACCAAAATGCGTTGATTATTCCGCCTTCATTTCATAAATTTCACAGCCGTTTACATATTTCAAAAACAATCGTCAAAGTAATTTTCTGTTAAGCTATTTAAAAAGAAATTTATTTTTCTGAATATCTTTCAGAACTAAATTTGCAACCACTTGAATTAGCTGAATGGAGTCTGATCCGGCAAATATTGCGGATGCACTAGCTTCCCTCTTCTGGAGCGAGAACTTTCATTCGCAAATTTTGCGACCATCTTTACCCAACTCTTCTTAATATACAGACAGCCAAGCAGCATGAATATTGCATTTTTCTGAAGATTCTTATAGCTGTGTTATCACTTAGTTAAAAACTATCAATTCCTACTAAAACAGTTTCTTAAAAACATTGAGTTCACCGTAATGTTGGTGGATGTGAAGATCCTTTACTACTATTAACGTAAATTATTTAGTACGTCGAGGCAACGAAGGCGAAGAACCAAAACAAAAACAAACAGTATTTTGACCTTTCTCTTGAGCAGTGCTCAGTCGATATGTTTTTGAAAGAAAGTACAGTGACACCCGTTGAAGGAAAATTGTGTCAAGTCTCATTCAAAACATGGTTTGCACCAAAAGGCAGCTGTTAGGGAAAAGCATCGTCTCTAATGATTTTTCAATTGAAGTCATCGGTTATTACACGAAGATGGCAGGATTTTTTTTTTTTTTTTTTTTACTTAGAAAAAAAAAACAAGCTGGAGAACGCATGCAATTACTAAACAGAATATATAATTTCATTGCTTCCCGAGTTGCTTCCGTAGTAAATTCCTACCAGTCTCGAGGTAGAGTCCATCGCTCTTCTATTTTCGTTTAAGATTCGAAACAGAATTCAGTAATCTAAAAGCATATCCCAACCTCGGTTACACTAGCATGTTATGTAATAAAGAAATGCTTCGTTATTTTATTATTGTCAAAATCAGTATATTCCACAAATAAAAACTCAAATAATTTAACTAATTTACATAGTACTAGGGTGATGAACGTTTTATTGAGGCTAATTAATGAACATTATTTGGAGGGGAGGAGTTTACTAGAACGATGGAAATCCCTTCCCATAACAACAGTACTAATGGAAAAGTTTAATGTCATCTAAATTTTTTGACTCCAACCCACAACGGGATGTAAACATTTACAGTATAAGTAAGTGGCGTGCATTGGCTAAGATTTTTTTTTTCTATTTATGCTTTTATAAATCTTTTACATAATTCGAAATCCATTCTAAAAATCAAACAGAAGGTGTTTCAAATCAAATCACTTTATCGGGATTTCAAACATACGTAAACAGCTCGGTCAACAAGGCTGACATTGTACTTGTTATACATTTTAAAGTATTTATATTAAATGTTCTCTAAAGTTGGTAATTTGTATTTTCCCTCTGTGAAGCAGGTGGGCTATCGTTATCTATAAAATAGAAAATTTACAATATAACCATTCAAAACGTAGAAAAAAAATCGCTTTTCACAAGTTACATAATCTTCAGTACCACAGCAGCGATTCAAAAATCACTAAAGGATAATACTAACTTAAATTTTAAGATTACAAATGCCAATTTAAATCCGGAAGTGTTTTACGCGTTGGCCTTTTGCCAATGCCTTACTTTAGCACAAAAAAAATATTAACGCAGAATACAAGCAGCTTTCATTTAGATAATAGCCAAATATCTACTTATGCCATAATGAAAGAGCGAGATGAAAAAATAAGTTAGTCTTCGTTAATTAGTAAACAAGTTCTAGACTGTCTTCAGATATCGAGACCTAACTGGTTTTGAATGTTTGAGACGCAAAATTGGAGAAATCGTTAAAGATTTTCGAATCTTAAAATGTAAATTGAACTGGGCATTTCGTTCAATAGGCAGTAGTGTGGATGTTGTGGCCTCTGTAATCATACCAGCTACCCTAGTTCAAATTCGCTGATCTGCCCATCCCATATTTATCAAATGAAAGATGTTTCGTGCTGTCTAGCTTACAATAATAATATAACACTAGTAGTACTCTTAACCCATTACCGGGAGACGCATATTTGCATTTTATAAGCTTATACTCTTGCTATTCGTTTATCTTTCACGCATTTTTCTTTCTCGATTTCCACAAGAAGCGACAGCTAAATCCCAAGCAACTGATAATTTCAAAGTATAAAAAGGCTTTGCACTTTTAACTAAAAATGCTACTATGAGTTAGTTTAAAAATGTGTTACCTGTCTCCCTCCTTGAATAAGAAGTGATCATCAATTAGTTGTTGTTGCGTGGCCTTGTCCATTCCAGTCAGAGGATAGTATTTGCCTTTTAGTTCACCTTCCATGCTACCCAAGGTGCTGCTGACTTTCTCCTCCATCTCTTTGTATTGCTGAAAGTTTAGATTTCATACGTAAGAACAAGGTATAACATAAAAGCTAAAAATTTGTTACCATTTGAGAAATCAAATTCAATAACGTGGTCTGTTTAATGAATTTGAAATTTTTATTATAAATAATTAGCCATTAATAATTGATGCGAGTTTAAAATCCAGTTTGGATAGTATATTTGACAAGAACCGGCATTTCTAAATTTTATCCTACAATAAGTAAACAAAATGTTTGCGATGATGTATCAATGAAGAAAGAGCAACCTCACGTCACTACAGACTGCGTTTCAGTATTCCTAAAGTAACGAATGCTTTGAGTTAAGCTGAAATCACTCCTGATGTAGGAGTGAGTATGCACATCCCTATCTCTATAGAGGTAGAAAACGGCTCTATTTCAATGCGTGACAAGTTGAGACGTACTTAAGTTCGCCTGCCTGGTTTGCCGAGTGATTAAGGTACCCGCTATCTAACCAATAAGTTAGGGGGGGGTTGAATTCCACTGTTGGCAGTGATTGATCAATCGTTAATGCGTTTAAGTGGTAGATGAATTTAGCCGACTAGCGAGAGGAAGACTAAGCACGTGCTTATTGAAACCCTTCCATGTTTTGTATCCAAGGCAGAATTTCTGGATGGATTATATAATGTTTAATGCGTACACACACATTTAGCGTATACAGTTTAACAGGCTCCGTGGGCGGGTTGGATTCGCACTAAAAATGCAAACCTATAAATGTGCCTTTCTTCGGTGATGAATTTGAGCATACTATGAACGCAAGTTCAAAAAAAAAAATAATTACAACGCTAAGTTATGCATGATACGGATCGACGTTTACCAAAGTAAACTAATTTGTTTTCCATTACTAAGAGCAGCGAGAGACTTGCTTTGAGATGTAGACTACGAAGAAAACTAACTTGAATCTCTGTCCAATGTCATAAGATTTTAAGATCAATTTTAGCCCTGAAAATTTTAGCATGAAACAACTCCTTAAGTACTAGCAGCGAACTCGATGGCGAAAGCCATTTCATGCAAGTAGCATTATTTTCAGAATACTTTGGATTGAGTGAAGCAAGTTTTTTTGTTGTTGGTAACGTAATATACGTCAGTTGTATCCGACAATTTTATGCGATCACCAACCACAGGCTGTAAAAACATATAGTACATAATACCATATAGGATATTTTTTTCTGTTAATTTTTATACTTCAGTCATTTTATCTGGTCCGGAAACCTTACTCAAGAGACCAAAAAAATGAACGTTTTCAAGCCACTTCCAGCCTATAAGTGAGCCGGTTATCTGACACTGGGAGGCTATGAAACCACTTAAGTCAAAACTGCATTCGAATACCTGAAATAAACAGCTCTTTCCTCTCTGGGAGAGGAAGTTATTCTTGAGAAATGGTCTTCACTTTTCAACTGAACGCGAATAAAAAAAAGGTTGCATGAAATTTCTTCATGAACGTCTAAACACACCTGAATATGTGTGTGCGCTCGTTCGCTAAATATTATGTGATATAAGGATGCTACGCGAATGCTTTACACATAAACAAGTCTAGTGGTGAAAATGTCCTCCCTTACAGGTTATGCTCAGTAGCGTATCACGGCCAAGTAACCTGGTTGGTACTCCGATAGGACGATTAACCCATCTGTATAATGTATTTTATCAATTGGGTGTTCTCTTCTGGCCGGTTTTTTCGATAAAAAGTTTCCAGGAGGAAAATCTTGCCATTTCCGTATGAGACCGTCTAAATCACATTATTTGAAAAGCCTCAAACATTTGGGTCCTGAACGGGATTCGAATTTAGCTTTGTTCAACCAATGGGCATCATTGCAAATGATTACGCTACGGAGTTTCTTGGCGAAGAAGTGTCCAAACGATTCTGCTCTTGGGTAATAGAAGGATGAAAAGAAGACTATTTTGTGCCCAATATAAATATACACTATATTGCTATTTGTTTCAGAAATAGACTTCTGCCATTGAGTAAGAAACAATATCTTCATAGCCTTCTTCTACTCATGAAACCTCAGAAGGTTTCTGTCTGTCTCGCCATAATGTATAGCAATTGTTAGCCAGTACATGGTTTAGGAAGTTTCTCGGCAATAAAGACAACTACCGTCAGACAACTACACGAAAGCCACTACTTTCTACCATTAGAAGAATTTGTTATTTAAGAAAATTCACGGTTGCCTACTGATGTTTTTCTTTTGGAGAAAAATTTGCTTTGATTATTGCAGAGATTCCAATTAGAAAATCTATGGATTTTCGAATTGGAATATCGTGTCTATGAGAAAAAAAAAGGTATTTAGGATCTGAGCAACGACTTCGAATTTAAGTCCAGTAATCAGGCTGAAATTTGAAGTCCGGTTACTACATCCAAAAATATCAAATCACTTAAATTTAATTGCTTTAGTTGTCCTGTTCAGAACTGACGTCAGTTGCGCATGAACTATCCCGTTTGTTTTTAAAAAAAAAACACTAATTAAGAGGAGAAAAAACTGTAAATTCCAGGCCGATTCGAATACGATTGATATTGCATAGGAAATTTTTCAAATCCCTGACGAGATTCGAGTTTGGTTTATCGAACTAAAGGATAGTTGTTCGTCCTTGGGCAAGAAGTGCGGTGTTGAAATAATCCACTCGAGCAATCCATTTCTGTAAGGAAAAGTCCTTTACAAATAGTCGCACTTTTTTTTTTTTATCTCTAATATAAGAAAAATGTAGATCCAGGGAAACTTGGTAAACAAGTGGGATCTGTTGTATTTACTCCTTAGTATAAAAAAAATGCTACAGCCAAAAAAAAAAATTGAACCTGATGATGACCTTCGTGATCCCAGTAAGCCAAGTCAAAGTCTCAATGGTCAGCGGATTGGCTATTTTTTTATTAAATAATTTAAAACAGCCTAGAAATCAACACCATAAGTGTAGTAGTTCATAAAATTTGCTTTGTATATAAAGAGAAACGTGTAAATTAACGTTATTGAAAAGGGACAATCATTAATTCCATGAGCATTGCTATGAAATCACTACTTTTATTTCTGAAATACTACCTAACTCCAAATTTACTGCCGATTTTTAAATAAAATTTATGAAAAACTATAGATGCATGAATTTGGTGACTTTTTTTTTTTGTTAACATATTGCAATGCAAGTAAGGCGGCATAGCATTTGGCCACTCATTTACATAAGTGAAGACTATGGTGCATAAAAAACAACATTGCTACTTAACGATGCAGTGTTAACAAGCAGTTATCTGACGGAGATTGTTTTATTACAAAACTGAAGCCGTTAACACTCACCAGATAGACGATGGAGACATTAAGAAACGAGCCAGTGGTCATTATAAACTTGATAGGTATTGGACTGATGTTATCAATTCTTTGAGAAAAAGGTATTTAGGAAGAAAAAAAAACGCTTCCGAATATTCACACTAGCCGCAGTTGGCTCCGTAATCCACCGAAAAGTAGGTTGAAGGATTTCTACGCACACTGATCAAAATGATGGAAAGTAACTTCTTTTAATCAAAAAGTATTTTAGGTACAGGCCCATCACAGAACTATGAACATGAGACGTCTTTCAGTGTGAAAAAAGAGCTACGTTTGTTTCGGTCTGGGAGTTTCGTCATGTTTAAAGAAGCTCTTTTGTTCTAACGGAGTAAGGGAATTATCCTGACAAATGATTTAGGAATGAAAGATCACTGGGGCTGATTCGTCTGGTCTGAATTGGAACCATCGCCCCCGCCCATCGTTCTTGAAAACTACCGCAGTAGTTGGATGTTTTAGGCAAGTTTATATAGTAAGGAACTGAAATTTCTATGAAGTTCCTGAGTTCATGTACCACTTGAAAATTCTGCTCAGAAAAAAAAAAATGTTTACAACCTTGTTTCTAAGCTATATTATTTGCTTAAAAAAAAATAAAACAAAACAACGAGGTTGCACATTCCACTTAAAAACGATTCCAAACTTCTGTTAAACCAGTTAGAAAGGAAAATAAATAAAATAAAAAAAAGAAAGAAAGAAATAGTTCAGTTAACAAGTTTAATTACATGATATATCGGATGGTGGCGAGTTATCAAAATCATCGATAATGGGAAAAAACTAATCGAAAAGAAAATTTCAATGAGCTTTTCGGCCCGTTAATTTAAATATTTGAATACTTGATCTGATAAAAAAAATAAAAATCAGAATTTCCTTAGTTCTAAGAATAATTCGTGATAATTATTTGATTTCCAGAGAAATCAAAACTACTTACGGCCTCTGTCAAACAGGGATTGAAGGGATAACCCTGTAGACTGCGACCACATCTTACCCTGGTGGATACGACAAATTCACTGGTGGGATCAACGTTGACAATTGTCTTAAGGTCACCGAAGTCTGTTGGAGGATGCTTATCAGTGGCTTTGAAACCACCGTGGTAATCGTCAATGATTGGATTAAAGAGTTCAGCAAAAACTGTGTATGATTCTGCATCGGGGGCATAGATACCAACTCCACTGTCCAAGTTTTCCACACCTGGAATAAGCAAAAAAATCCATAGAGTAGGAATAATAAACTAACTTTATTCAATTAAATTACGCCTCGGCTAGCAAATAGACATTTCAATAAAACGGACCGTGGCAATGATTTGTGTGCAGCGAGATATTTTGCTTAGATATTTGCTTGAAAAAAGTACCATTTTATTTAAAACTAAAAACACCCGAGCAACTCCATTTTTAGTTTTAATAACGACTGAAACAACTAAAACTGTGAGCTAGTATTATGCATTTTATATAAATATATAAAATGCAGACATACATTGTATATATACATGATAATTATACTAATTATCTAAAAAATAACTCCATGAAACTTTCAGTTCGGATGGTTGAATGATTCCAGTATATAATCGACATACCATATATTCCAATCTTAGTCCATTATAGAAAAATGGTAGTTTCGCACAGAACGCGAATCATGTACCACTAAACTGGCACGTTTTGAGATGTGTTGAAGACAAATCACCGTTGGTCTCTACAGCAGTTTACACAGATCTGAGAACATTAAGAAATTCTTCGGATTAAGTAAATTTCCATAATTCAAAGATGGCCGATTAAAAAAAAACATGAACATCAGACAATAAAACCACCATCAGGTTGATTTTGTACTTTCCCTGGTACTTCATTTTCTTCACTATAGCTCGAGATGTTGAGGTAAATAGTGAATTCATAGCATGCGAATTAAGATGAATTAAATTTAAGCAGACAAGTTTTGTTAATTACACCGCTACACAGTATTTTACCAATTTCGTTCCTCGTTATTTTCTAAAAGATTCTTGGCTAATCTCAGTTGCACCCACGTGGTTTTATTGCGTTGTTACACAAATCAAATACGAGTCGCCTACCATCATACTCCTAAAATGCATGAATAATTGATTTTGGCAAACGTTCTCCAACCATTCTAAACATCCCTTTGATCTTTCAAAAGTCAGAAAACTTGTCTAAATTAGATATCAAGAAGCCTCTGGTCTTCATAGCATTCCTCCAGTTGTATTGAACATTTGTGCTCCAGAGTTGTCTGCTGTTCTATGTCGAATTTTATGTTCTTATCCCACTAGTGTCTACCTTACGCTGGAAATTAGTCCATGTACAACCCAGTCCTAACAAAGATAAAGCCTTGACCATTAAACTACCGCCAAATTTCTCTCAGCTCAAGTCATCTCAAAATTAATGGAGAGTACCATTAACACCCAGCTCCTGTGCTAGCGTGAAGGAACTCAAGTAACGAACGACACGACAGTCTATGAATTTAGCCAAAGCTGATCAGATATCAGCTAACCTACGTCACTTACCTCTCTAGATATGTAGCATGGAAAAGTTCGGTGAATATCTAGTGGGATCTATCAGCTATTCAACTAATGCTCAAGTACTGCAATGTTCTATCCTCTTCCCTTTATACGTGTATCATGGACCTACTCCAGTTAACCACCAATAAAATAAAACAGTTTTGCTGATTATAATAGACCTCATTCCTCGTTATCAGTTGACAAACCTTGCACTTCATGAACAACCAAAACTTAGACCCCTGTAATTCCTAAATTCTGATCTCTAAACCATTCTTCGATGTAGGTGGGGTAACATTGTCAATTTCGATGCATGTAATAACAGTTCTGCCTTATTTTCCAAAAAAACTTTTAGCCTTATCTCCAACAACACCCAAAGCACTAGGGAAGATGAGATTTCTCTAATTGGAATTATCAAGCATCTCGTGGAATAAACGCATCACGGTCAATGTCTCCTCTGGATCCAAAAAGTTGGAATTTCTTTTTCACTTGAGGCATTTCTTTATCACTGAAGAGCTATTAACCTCGAACAAAAAATCCGCCTATCATTTGAGTATTGCTGAAACATAAAAAAACGCAATCAGACTGACTAATGACCCATCTCCTACCATTTCATTCCATTCATTTTGGCACAGGAGTTTGGCTTCTTCTGTATGTGACTTCTATATTTCCGCGGTAAATGTTCAGAACTAGCATCAGTAATATCCCCTTTATCTCCACAAAATCCACTGAGATGTTTGCAGCTGCCATCCTAAGCACCACTTTACATTCCAACTCCAAACACACAGAGCAAGTTTCTCTCTCTCTCTCTCTCTCTCCCCCACCTCCTCCATTCCTGCCGCAATCTGGAATAGCCTCCTGTTTTATGTATTTCCCAAAGAATGCGCTGCACAGGCCTTCGAAGTTCAATGTAAACAAGTTCCTTCTCGAATTTCTTCCCATTCACGGTACTAGCGTACTGTAGCTTGACCAATCAACTTCCTTGTATGAGCCACAACAAAAATTCACACTTCATGTCCAGCATCCTTCACTATTCTTCTGAAATCAATTTTCTTGGAGAACCTACTAAAATTGTGAAGTTGGAATTTGCCAAAGATATTTGAAATTTTCATGTTTGTAAGACTAATATTTGGACCTAATTCTGTCCTTCGACCTAAAACTTTACGATGACTGGTGTTTGAATCCGAGTATACTCACTCTTCGCAGCTTTACAATAGCCAACGTTCACTATGATATGCTATTTACTAAAAAACATGGAAACCGGATTCCAAATCTAGTAACATATATGCAAAGTTCTTTTAGATCTCCAAATTATTTAACTCATCATACTGACTTTCTTTTTTTTTATTCGTCTCCGACCGACGAAAGGTTTAGAACCTATAGTAATAAATACAAAATATAAGTATCTATAGTCCGGAAGTTTTGCTTTAGAAACCAAACGTGAAATCTTTTCAAGAGACTTTAGGTCTTAACAAAAGAAGAGGAGTCTTCCACAGGACAACGAAATTCATAGACCTGTGGGATCTATGAGATTCCACATGGCGTGCCCACAATAAAACCAATGATCTAATTAAAAAGATGCCTAATTGGACTGAAGAACTTAAAATAACTCTACAATCAAAACACCTATTAGTTCCAAGAATTTATGGTGTACCAAAAATAAGATAGGTATTCCCTTAAGACCGATAATGGATGGAAGAGACCTTCCGACCTCTAATTTAGAGAAACATCTCACTAACATGATTTTACCTCACAGGAAAAACATCTCTCATCAAGAACAGTACACATTTTATTGAGAAGGTAAAAGATATTTACATTGAACCTTCAGACATCTTAGCAAGTTTGGACATTATCAGCCTATTTACAAATGTTCCAAGAAAGGAAACTGTGAATCTCCATGAAGACCTCTTTCCTCCCGAAATCTTAGATCTTTATAAACATTGTATAAATAATACTTTTTTCATGTATCAAGACAAATTTTGGGAACAAAAAGAAGAATTGGCTACGGGCACTTCCCTCTCTCCGGCTTTAGCTAACCTATTTTTGGAACATTTTGAAAATAATGCTTTAATCAATTATCATAAAAAACCAAAAATGTGGCTACGCTATGTAGACGACATTTTCATCATTTGGCCAGGAACAACAGATGAACTCATTGCTTTCAAAAATTACCTGAATAATTTACATAAGAATATAAAATTTACTTTAGAACAAGAAGAACTTAGAAAACTTCCTTTTCTTGACATCCTATTAGAAGTCAACGAAAAAGATAATAAACTTTCTTTCTCAATATATAGAAAACCCACCAACACAGGAAGATTTCTTAATGCGGCCTCACACCACCACACTTCACAAAAAATAGGTCTAATAAAAACCCTGGAGGGACAGAGCTTATATTTCCAGCACAGAAAAATAGAAATGAAGAATTGGAATATTTAACACAGATCCTAAAAAAAAAAAAAAAAAAAAAAAAAAAAAAAAAAAAAAAAAAAAAATGGTTATGAACCCAAGACTATCAAAAAAAAAATCCTCCACACACCTCCTAAAAGCATCCCACAGAAACAAGATTTCAAAAAGGCCATCACGCTTCCATATCAAGAATGTTACAGACAAGATGGCTAAATTACTAAACAAACATAACAAAGTAGTCTTTCTGCCGCTGGAAAAAATTTCAAGATTTCTATATCCCCCGAAACCTCCGCATCATCCTTTAAAAAAACCAGGTGTTTATAAAATTTATTGTTCTTGCGGCATCTGCTACGTAGGACAGACAGGAAAATACGCATGAACGAACACCAGAAGGATGTACAAAACAGAAGAGAACACAAATCAGGTCTAGCTTTCCATACCATTTCCACACCGGCCACAATGTACTCTGGCAGAAAACAAACATGTCTTTTATAGAAAAAAACTTACATAAGGAAATTTAAAAGAAGCTGCAAACATGCTTAGAATTCCAACACAATGCAATAAAAATTAAGACCTAATTCTACACCAAGTTTGGTCAGCTTTGATAAAAATATACCTCAGTCAGACCGCGCGGACATTATGATCGTGAAGAACAGAATGTGGCATCATCCAGCATTGCTTAAACTTAGCACTGCTTTGAATCTGCATTCTGATTTTTTAATTTTATAAACAGTCTGACGGCTACAACTGTATAGTATGAACTATTAATTTCTCTTTTTTGTTGTTTTAACTTTCAGTTACCTTTTACTCCTGAAGATGTAAGTCAAACGACTTACGAAACTTGTCGGGTTTTATTTCTTTATTGTGCTTTTAGCTTAATAAAAAAATGTGGTCCAATTACCGGAATATGCCTTATGAACGAAATTCATATTTAGTAGATGTTCTTGCTTTTTGTAAGTTTCCGTCAAATGAGCGTAATGATGGATTGAGATAAATTACTGGAGGAGAACTCCTTTTGGATTTATACATTACCGATAATAATATGTAAAAGTAGCATCTGCTGAGGGTAAAACGGATATAGAATAAATTGTAAATTCACGTGACAATACAGATATCCCCAGGATGAGTGCGGCAAACTTGTCAAGGTAACAGCCTCGTGAAGAGGTTCGGTTACCTAGGCAAAAAAATATTGGGCACAAATCAGTTATGATTTATTATAATTAAGGTAATTATAATAAAGCTCCCATGGTTGGGGAGAGGAGATAACGCTTCCCAAATAATACACCGCAGATTCGAATCTCACTGTAGTATGGATGTTTATGAATGTCTTCGCACAGTTTAAGATCGTCATCTTTGCCTATTAGGAGGCCTGAAATAGCTGGAAAAATTTATTTGGTCTCTTGAACAGGGTTTCTAAATTACCAATCCTAAGCCCACTCACAGTACTAATATACGAATGGGCTTCCAATCTTCCATAGGCAAGATTTACATAAAATTACCAGAATGCTTGAATAAACTGGCTTCAGCTATTACAGTTGGCGAAATATGGAATAAATTGATTTAGCAGAAGTGACAACCAATTCATCGTAATTCAATTAGCTGCGATGTCAGTATTTTTCATACTATTATTTATATATCTTTCCTCAGTATCATTTTGTTTTCTCGATACTTTTCATCGGAGCCAAAGACGCTGGAAGGCAACACAGCATGTTTTAATGAAGTGATCGAGAAACATTAAGGTCGCTGATTATCATCCTCGGAGATCTTTTGCCAGATGCCACTAGAATGCACTCTTATGAATGAGTAGAAATACTTGGATTGCGGTTATGTGGTGCAATATTCGGTTTGTATGTCGATGTAATATAAGTTACGAAAGATGGAACTTGGCATAAGTTAATTTAAACTAAAAGTTTTGAATAAAAATCTACCGATTAACCGTAAATCATGTTTTAATAAAAGTACAATTAAAAACCTGCTATTGAACTAGTTTTGATGGAGAAGGAGTGTCAGATCCTTGATTCTTTATTTAGTTTCGTTAAAATAAGAACGACAAACGAGAAGAGATTCAGATAAAATAAAATGCAAAAAATCTTTGTGCGATTCGTGATACGTATTCGTATCACGTAGCTGAACTACGTGATAATGCATTACACATTTGTTTCGTTCTCTTTTAAAAACACAAAGTACCGCTTAACGAATCCAACATACCAGCAGTCGGTTGTACACCTAAAATAACTTCCGCCAAGAGAAGACATTGGTGGATAAAAGAACTGCATGACATCTATAGCCATAAACGGCAACCTTCATTCGCGACACTGAAATAGCACATGCTGCTGGGTTGAGAAGCCGTTTTTCATCATTAAGAACTTAAATGAAACTTAGTCGCATTATGTTTGCGGCATTTCACTAGTTTTAGTTGTTGGTTGTCATAAAGCAGCAAACGCTTAAATGAATAGAGAAAGAAACGAATAGACGAGTAAATATTATATTTTTTGGTCTCTGAATGAGTTTGAAGACGCAATTAAATTGCGACTGGAACTAGCAAAAGAATATTTGCCTCTAGACACACACACAAGTCATCTAATTTATACTTAACTCTTATTACTTAGTAAAATCCAATAATTAGATTTCGATGAGTAAAAGTCAGCCGAAAAAAAAAATTAAATCTGAAGTTCTCATTAAAAATAGAAATTCATAAATCGATTGCAAAACGTCAGCTTGTTTCACTTTAGTTATCAGTCACCTGGGTAGGCAGCACTATCATTTAAAAGGAAACAATCCTATTGGGTTTTCCGTAGGCGACTTTTTATCATAGCATATTATAACGATATCATCCGAGTAGATAGTCTGCGTGCATTCTATCATATATGCTTATCAGTTAGCCTTTCAGTTCAGTGGGTCTAAGCTTCCTATAAGAGAACTGTAGAAGTTTTAGCTTTTCCTGCAGTTTTTGGTTAGCAATCATTGGCGGATGATAAAAACAGATAATCCAATCGACAACAAAACTCTTATAATACATTATAATAGAAAAGCATGATCTGGTCACCACTGGAATTTTAAACACTGCATACACATGCAACTCGTGGACCAAGCTTATATTCCCTGCGTATAATAACTCCCCCCCCCAAAAAAAAAATTCAAAGAAGCTTAGATGAGCTGTTTATCTATGCACATTAATAAAAACTAAGTTACAAGTAATTAAGTCCAGTAACGCACCCAGAGGAGGGACCTAGGCACCCCCCCCCCAAAGAAAAAAGAGGGAAAACAAATTTTACAAAAATCTTTTCCTAATTAAAATTTATTTTACTTATGTTATGTCGTGTCTTCTATTTCTTTACTACTTATGAATTAGCGATCCTTGCAGATGCTCAGTCATAGGTCGTATGCGATGCGTAGTGTGTATTCTCAAATCGTCTACTCAACTCGCCCTCTCCCCTAAGATTAAATCCTGTGTGTGCAACTGATTAAGTTATAACTAAAATAAGTAATCAGTGATATCATTTCATATGGATGTTTGAGCAGTTAATCGTCGAAGTATTTAACCAACATCAGATAATCTCTCTCAACAGTTTAGTTAAGAACAAAATATTTTAAAAAGCTATCGATTTTTAAAGTAATTCGTTAAATCAGTAAAGTCTTGTAAACTATTTGTATTCGATGTCATTACATGTAAGCAGCCAAAATTAAAGATTCTCTAATATTTTGTTCAGTGGATGAACACTAAAATAAAACAAATAATTACTTGTTATAACGAACTGATCTGAAAGAAATTTATTATTACACGGCTAAAACAGTATTATAATAAAACCAAAATGATAACTGGATAAACGCTTATCACAAGAGTACTCATTAAGAGCGAGCCTTCGTAATACACATTGCAAAGACAATGTATTACGGAGAATCTGAAATTGTTTTTATGAATATTTTAGATATAATAAAAAACTCACCTGACTGGATGACATCCAACAAGGTGGCACCCATTCCTGTCTTCTTAGTCTTCAGATTATCGAAGACCTCCTTTGTAAGGTATTTCTTCAGCAGGGATTTGCAGTCCGTGGCTTCTGAAAGTTTCTTGAAGCCGGCTTCCAGCTTGTCCAGTGTAGCTTGGTCAACCATTTTGTGTCCTTTCTTGAATAGGTCGGATTCTCTGTACCAGGGAATACAAAGAGATGGTAAAGTGAATGTTACGAATTGGCTTTAATATAAGTCGCATGGGGTGATGGGTAGTCCCCCGTATCCCATCCCAGAGTACACTTTCACCTATCTCCATGGAGAATACTTTGAAAACGGCACCTAGTGGAAGGCATCCAGAGGTCGACTCTGGATAGAACACGAACGCAGCAGGTTTACAGCTATTTTTAAAACAGCTCCGGCTGTACGTCGGAGCATTCTTAAGTGAAGAGTTTCTCTGAAATAAATTTGTGTTAAGACTGAAGTTTTACAAACTGTGCTACAAGTTTCACTGCTGCCACAGCTTAGATCGAAATACGAGTGTCTGAACAGACATGCTCAGATTACTACAAATTCACTTACGTTTAAAATATAAATAAAGAATGTTAGTTTTATTTTATTGACAATTACAAAACACAATTTAAGAAATGGTTATGATTAAGAAACTGAAAGCATCTACAATGTTTGCTTACTTTTTCTGCTGTGTTGAATGATACAAATGCGATGAATTAACGCTTCGTATTAAACAATCGGTTTAAGAGATAGGCAACGTGTCGATGTGCAATTAACTGTCGTGAGGCATTTCATGACTTTTACTTCGGTTCAAGTTACAGGTCGAAGTCTGTTTCGCGAGGACTTAAAATATAAATATCCAATAATCAAGCCAGGAACAGATGTTGTTAAAAGACTTAAATCGTCACAGAATAAAAATAATAAAACCTGTGCTGCGAATTGTGTCGCTTAATTTGCGATAATAAATTAAAAATATTCGATGGACAAACTATAATCTTATAATAAAGATTTCTAGAGTTAAATTTTTGAATATTTTAGTTCAATGGTTAAGGTCCGAAAAACTTTAATCACATTAAGAAATAATTCATTTGGTTGTGGTCAGATTGTGAAATGTCAAACCTCAAACTGATGGTAAATCAGTCATATGCTTGGAACGATATCATCACGAATTTTTTAATAAATAAAGTGAGTTTTCTGAAAGCATGCAAATTACAGGATATAAATGTTGTATATTCTCGCGAAGAATAAAAAAACATTACGAGTGGATGAATTCATGAGTTAGCATTTTACAAAATAGTCAGGTTTGTCATTTACTCCATATAGGAATGAACTAATTTAATGTTTTATGTAAATGTCGGCTTCATCAGTATTAATGGATTCAGTAAATTATGAAAGTAAAGTAGAATTTTACTAAAGAAAAAACTTCCGAATGCATGGTACCCACAGTCGTTGCAATAGGATATGGTGAATTATGCATATACACAGGAGTTCTTACAGAAGTGAAGAAGTGTCACAAAATAGGCAACACATTTTCTTGAAAATATGCAGTATAAAATGAAGCGTTAATTTCTCAGGGCATGCTCACAGAAGGTTGGTAAACAGTTTTGATGGCAACCAGAACAAAACAAACAGGAACAAAAACTTAGGGTTGGATAGGCCAAGCAAACGGGGCACTCGTTTAGTGTTCTACCACCATAACATGGAAGTGCTGTCTCGCATAAGGCGAGACAGCACTTCCATGCTATGGTGGTAATATTTTTGTCAAATATCTAAACTTGTGGACACTGTGGATTTTCAACCAAATGACCAACAATCCCGGTTAGCTCTATCTTTTTTTAATCAATTTGTGCTTTACTTGATATTTCTTTTATCACTATCATATCATAGCCAACCTCAGTAAGCGTAATATAAAAATGGTCTAGTTTTGCTACCCCCTCAAAACTTATCTGATTAATATATAATAACCCGTGGTACTTCGGTTTTCCTAACACATACTTTTAGGATGATATGGCTGCGTCTTATGCATAAGTATATATTTTTGCGTGTAAATTTCGTTGCGTTTCCCTGGCCGGTTTGCTTTCATCCTTGTGGGAGGATAAACTCAGAATTTCAGGGAGAAAACCCTGCATCCCCGTATGAGACTGGCTAACTCGACCTTCATTTGAAAAGCCCCAAGATGTTTTCCTTGTCTTGAACGGGATTCGAACCTGAGTCTTTCTAACCAAAGGGCTTTGTCGAACTGAATGAGCTACAGTAAACTACTTCCCATTTTATATTCTACACAACTGCACATCTTTCATCTCGTGCCTTTAACATCATACTGTACTGCTTGGTCAGTAAATGGTACGTATACGTATTATCTGAAAAAGGATATCTTGCAATACTACATGCATTTCACTGAATTTCCGAATGTTATACTAGTTGGTCACATATGTAGGTGGGCTATTTTCCCTACTGAAGCCTTCTTTATCGCTGCAAAACTAACCGTCTGGGGGATACAAGCAATTCATAGTTATAATATACTACGCTCGTGGCTTTAGTCGTCTGATTCGTAATTCAGAAGTAGTCGCAAGCATTTCAAGTCCTCCAAGAGTATGCAAATGTGTTACTAAGCTTGTATTCCATTGACAACTGCATAACTAAATATAGGACAAAGCTTTGTTAACTGGTGATAAGGCCATTAAGATGATCTTGTTTGCTTAGATTCTAAAATTCTAAAGCCTTGGATTAAATTGGGTTCGATTTTAGAAAACCATGACCAATAAAATTTGTTCCATTTACTGAAAGTAACTGAAAATTGTTATGAATAAAACTGCTACAACCATTCGTATTTCATTTAATTTTAGAGTTATGGATAGTTAACTAACCGAAGTACTTTTTACATTATCAGATATAGGTATGAAACATCGTGTATCAATGAAAGTTAATTTTTGCAACTGACTAAGTTGTTATATCAGTCTTGGAAAATCCTTAAAGATTCAATGATATAATTCGACTAATCTAAAAGATTAAAACTCGCAGCCACAACCTTTAAGATAAAGCTTTAAATACATAGAAAAGAAACTCGCCAAAAACTATCGATACCGACGCGGAAATTAGAATCAACGCGACACCATTTATTTTAGAACTGGCTGATTGGAGCATCAAATGCATAAAGCACTCTTCAGCAAGATTCATGCATTGTACTGTCCAGTCTTAGCATGTGAAACAGTTTGGGCTAATCGGATAAGTTAATGAAAATGAATACTGCTAATCCAATAACAATACCAAATCTCTTCGTCACATGAGACGAAGCACTCACCACAGTTTCAAACATGACATTTTGTATGCTGTAGACAAGAGAAACGTTTTAGGTCTTTCTTCAGCTGGTTCTAAGAATTGGTCGATCTCTGGCACACAAGTAGGGATTTCCCTTCCTGGAAACTCAAGATTTTAACCAGCTAATAAAAACTCAGCTGAATTCACTCATTCAGATAATACACATCTGGCCCACGATATAGCAGGATGACTATCATAATAATCTCCTCCCTGAAAGCTTAAGCTTCGATTTATTGATCACGTGAGCTCGCTATCAGTGATCTCTGAAGAGTAGCGACTGGCTGCTCTCTAATCTTCAAGAAGTTAGAGCTAATGGAGCTCCGCCCTTTGGGAATAAGGGAAGTTTTTTTTTTTTTTTTTGGAAATTCTTTCGACAGCAAGATTTTAGTCCTTGAACAATGTACTTAGTATCTCAGATACTCTAATTCAGCAGTTAAAAGTTGTATGAAGTATTCACTTACTTCGCTACTGCCTACAGTTGAACATCTACAGTAATAAGCAGTTCGATTTTTTTCCTTATTAGGAAGAATATTTATTTAATATATAAATAATAGCTTTCGATGAGCGGATATCAATAACTTCTAACTGGTTAGAACCAATGATCTAATCAACGTACTCATCGACTAAAGTTTTAAGTCATGCCAACCTCTGAAATATGACCTACATGACGATAAGCAGCATACCCAGTGGCGGCTGGTGACAACAGAAACAGGTGGGGTCAGGGGCCAAAAACAACTTAAATTTTTTATATTTATATAGTGGATTCTATTATTGATTTACAGTTATTTCTATTACAATAATGTTTAGTCAGAATGCACTGAGCTATTCATTTTTTAAAATTGTTAGGACGTAACATATACGGGCTCAACGTATTAATAACACGAAAACTCGAAAGATTTGCAGTTGCGGGCATAGCTCAACGGACTAGAGCAATGAAACTGAAATCAAAAGACGCTGATTCGACTCCAGCCGCCCTGCAAAATGTTTTCATTTTTCAAGTGTTAAAACAAAAAAGTTATTTCTATTATTTATTTTATAAATCAATGTCGAAACTTCCAAGAAATAACCAGAAACGTTTTTCCAATAAACTATGGATTTTGTTCATAGTTAAATGTGTTGTTTATGGACGTAATAAAAATTTAAACTTTAAAATAAATTAACAAAAACGACAACAATAATTAAACACAACACTAAAAACAATAAAACAGATCAACAACGAGAATAAATAATAAGACAATGAAAGAATCGCCCGCTATTTACGTATAAACGCAGTGACTGGGCCAAACTAAACTGGCCCCAAGATAAGCGTTGCGCTCGGTCAACATACACGATCGCTAGTGCATTTGCCTCATACATGCCCTGTGTTCTACATGTATAAAATAGGGACAGCCGTGGCTGGTCCCAGAGACCGTACTAAGTTGCATTATACAATATTCCACAAAATACTACAGTAATTTTTTTTATTAAACAATAAAATGTTGGAAATAGATCAAAAATAATAATTACAAGAAACATTTTTTAAAACTACAATTATTGGGCTGGTTATACAAATGTAGGTAGGGCACGGCCCCTATAGACGAGCCGCTCCTGAACATACCAATAGTTTCATGTTTTTATTTTACATATCGAAGTGTAAACAGTCGTTTCCCTAAATGGTGACAGAAGTTCACAGTTGGCATGAATGCGAGTCACTGTCATCAATTATATAATAAACTACTTCGCAATTATTGATGTTGTAATCAGTCAAACACGAAGGAGGGTAATTCACATGTACATTTTTTTAATGTAGAGATATCGCTTTCAAGGTATGAGTAACTTAAGCCCAAAGAGATTTATATGTCCGATATAATATAAACCACAATGATTTCGATATCAAACTAGGTAGATGTTATGAGGATAAACTGACAGCCAGCTGACACAATAGAAATGGATGAGATCACTTAGTCTTGAGACGAAGTGTGGTGTTTGATGCAATTATGATAAAATAAACATTACGTGATTTTATTTTTGTAATAAAGATTGTATTGTAAAAGTATTATAAAAAAAAAAGTAAAATAAAACCAGATAATGGAGTCAAACTTTTCAACCAGTGTCATCCCAGTTATAGCATATGGATCCGAGATAGTCATAACCCAACAAATACTGAATGGAATGACGAAAACAGTGAACAATGAAGAGAGCGATGCTAAACATCAGACCACAAAAGCTAAAATGAGGAATTAGGATAAGAAATAAAAGCGTTGGTTATAAATAAAGCGATTTTAAAATTAAAATGGAGATGGGCAGGACGTATTGTATGGATGAAAAGCGATAGACTGACCAAGACAAATCACCCAGCAGCACTTATATGAAGGACAATGAATGCTTGGACGAGTGGTGAAAAGATGACAGTGGAGATGGCCGGAGAAAATCGGAAAGCCTTCAACAGAGGAACGAATGGGGAGCGCATATAACCAAAAATGGTGACAAAAGGAGCTTAAAAAAATTATAATCATAACATAGGTATACATAAGATCAAATTTATTCTGGAAAGAAATAAACCAACAAAAAGCGGATTTTTCCGTAGTAGTGTTAACGTGTTTTAAATGAAACGTTCTTACTCGACTAGCATGAGAATCACTGTCTGGAATTACACAGCTGTTCAGCAATTTCTTGAAATTAAACTATCAAACTTACCATACCTTGCCACCAATTACTCAAATTAGGTGGCTTGCGAAAGCATATATTCGGTAGCTTTACATTTCCCCAATATGCGTTTTGATTGACTAGTTTTCCTATTTCTCATAAAAAATACTTTGCCTCCATCATCTCAGACTAGCTATTTAGCCTTTCCTAGAGGAGTCTAGAATTTGTTTTTGTTTTGTCACGGAAGATAGGTCTTTTCCGATCAAGCGAAGGGCAGAGAAAGCATCCAGCCACTGAATCAGTAAATTCAGATAGACTGAAAATAAAATTTTTCTCTTCAAGGATGATCGTGTTATGATGTGATGTTTAGAAACTGCAAGCTAAGATTTCACTGTAATTTAAGTTTCCATCGACAATTTCGACAGAGATTCTTATCGAATGTAAATTGTCACTAAGTATAGAAATTGCTACTGAAAAAAGTGCATTTGACTGATTAAAATATAGAAAGCTATATTCATATATATTATTTATTGAAGAGAGTAAAACTGACGTCTATAATTCTCCAGAAAATTATTCAAGTTCCATCCATATGACGTAAATGTTTATTTCGAGTCTGCAATAGGCAGAACCACCTTAAATTTCGCTAAGAATGTAGCATTCTCAATAGGTCTCAGAACTCGATAATTTTGATTAATTCCTGAAAGTTGAATGACTGCATTTATTTAGTCTCTGCACAATGTCACCGAGTTTTAAAAATGTCCGGAACCGAATATTAGGACCGAGGAGCACAAGAAAGCCTGATTTATCGGTGTCAGGAGACGTAGCGTCGTCATTGTCCTAGTTATCCAAGTCTGTGGATCGAAACGAGACTTAGACTGAGTGAGTGAAGATAATTGTTCCTCTAAACACATCAAAAGGCCATGACGTCTATAGACGTCCAGCAAAATCTGGATGCGATTCTGTAACACCTATTGAATAACATGAATAAGAAGTGCAATTTTGTCTCACTATTTCTTCCACCATGGCCTGTAGAGATGTTAAAACTGTTTATAAAAATCTCACTACCGGCGTTTTGCCATACAGATCCCAAATAGATATGTAAAGCTTTTAAGAACGCACGGGTACTAGGTTTTAGTGCCCAAGACATCAAAATACTTTCCTTCCGAGCAGTTCAAGGAAATTGGTCGCGGGAGGATGAATCAGTGAATAAATAACAGGATACCTAGGAAAGGTGTTGGATAGGCTTAGTCATAATTGTAAAATATATGTATCAATAGCATGCATACTATACGTGTGCGCACACGCCATTGATGTATACTAGTTATTGCTCTAGGGTTATTCTAACACGAATTAAAATAATAAAATATAAATGGTTGATCAGGTATCACGACTATGTAAAAAACAAAAAACGAATGAAAATCCTAATAAAATACAAAACAAAAATTCCTTCACGTTACTAATGTACTGTGCATTTATAACCTTTCATGGAAGGGAATTACGAACTAATTGAACAGCCATTCTCTATTTTACTGATTTTTGTCCAGTCTACCTCAATTGTTTCGTAAACAAGAAACGTTTTGTCATTAGTCATCCAATGTATTTTTCGGTCCTAAGTAGGAACTGTTAGATGCATTTTTTCTGTGCATTATACTGCATATTCGCTTACGGAAGTTGTGTAGGAATCATTTAAGCGAGTGAGTACCACTATTTGTCACTTTACACTGGCGAGCTGCCGTGTGCTTACTCTTCCGTCTCTCCAAGGCCAGTTTGCATGCCACATCCATTATGAAGCCGGTTAACTCACCTCCAGTTGAGACAGATCAGGGTATCTCATTCAAAAGCTCAGAGAAGGAATCAGACTTTAAGTACTACGGAAAAGAAATGAACCTATTCTTAAGAATTTAGGTGGTCATAATTATGATTTAAATCCTGAGCCATGTTCTGTCTTTATATTATCGTTTCCGTTTCTGATAATATGGATGACTGCCTTTTCGAATGGGAATTACGGTGTTGTAACATGTTTTCTATTTCGATGATACAGCTTTAAAAAAGCGCTTTTAGAAAGGCCGCAAAAGACTAGTGAACCAGAGTTAAGCTGGATAGATTTCCGAGTCCTAGAGGCATCCGAGCATACTGTTCACATCCCATAAAATTTGCATGGTGCATTATGTTGCATAAGGGCCTGATAATTTTCTTAATCGAAAGAGTAGAAAAAAATCCCAGATTTATCTACAGATTGCATTTGTTGAATCAATGATTGGATTTTGGTCACTTGTTCCTCAATTTATCTACACACTTTCTCTCTGTGATGTCTAGAAGTATCTCATACGTTAAAAGAACCAAGCATTGAGAAAGAAGTTGGAACTTTTGAAATGGTGGCGTGGATGAAAAGTTACATAATTTTTCAGCAACAATGATTGGATAAAAACTGTCAGCCAAGTAGCTGATTAAAACATACATAAAAGTTTCAACACATTTATGTATGCAAGCTTTATGGGAGATTTACACAAATGCAAAATTCTTTTAAGATATCTATCGTTTGACAATGGTTCGTTCAGAATGCAGCTGCATAGCAGTATCATTTTTTTTATCGAAAGAGTCGGTTAAAATTATGTAAAACTATGCTCACAACTCTCTAGTTCTGATCTTTCTCTGTAGTTCAGTTTGTTTTCTTGCACTTAATTTCTCTTTCTTTACTATTGTTAGAAGAATAGTAAGGGGAGTGGGAAGAATAAATATTAACAAACGACTCTTTAGATTAGTTCTTTAGCAAAAACACCGTATAGCACTGAAATATTTTTGTTAGAATCTCTATAATGAGAATATTTGTCTCAAGTTAAAATCTGCAATTTCTTTTTATATCTATTTATACAGTAAAGCTTAATTATTAAAAATTAACTTACTGAGAATGCATAATCCCAGAAAAAGAAATAAAATATCGAAAATGAATAATAGTCATCGTAATAGCAGCCCACATAATCTTTACTCCAAAAAAACAGGCTCAGAGTTCGAATCCTGCCGCAAACTTGAATGCTTGTGATTAGGTAAATGAAGGGTTTCAGAACTATGCAAAATAGTCAAAATACCCCCCCCCCCCAAAAAAAAATCCCCAACAGTAGCGAACAAATTAATCCGAACAAGCCGAATTTGTCAAGTTTTTGACTTATGTGTCGGTTCTGATTTCGGTTTTAGTTCACTATTTTGGTAGAGTGCTGCGTGTTTTAACTGTCTCCGATGTTTAGTAACAGTGTTGAATTTTTAATAGTGTAAAATGCTTCATATTGTTTTATTCATTTTGTGTAGTTATAATATGGATACATCTACAAGAAAGAATTCAAAAAAAAATATGTGCACACATCCGTGACTCAAAGACAAATTGCCAATGAGTGTGCTGTTGATTTGGGTACTGCTAATGTGATTTTAAAGAAGTTTAGGGAAGCAAGTATCTTTTCTGACAGAAAAGGAAAATATGGGTGAAAAAGGGAAACTACACTTCCTAGTTAGGAAACTGAAAATGAGTCCAAGATTTTCTGCTGTAGACTTAAACAGACTTGGCAGCTAGTAAGATTAATGTTTCTGACATGAGTCCGTCGAAGATTGTTGGAAGCAGGGAGGACTGCCCACAAACCGAAAAAGAAAGCAGTTGAGGTTATGCAGAAAAAAAGAGACTCCAGTGAGCAAAAGTGTACAAATATTGAACTGTTGAGAAGTGGAAGAAGGTCATTCTCAGATGAGAGCCATTTCTTTGTACAAGGACAGCAAGTATCCTATGTTCACTCTCCTTGTGCAGAGAAATATCTCATCTCAGATTTCTCCTGCCCATCTTCAATAAGCTCCTAAACATCCAGCTAAAAATATGTTCTGAGGTTTTACATGACGGACCAGGATCACTTGTGCATGTTGACGGTACGATGAAAAGTGATCAATACATAAAAATATTGGTGAAAGGAGTGGTCCCACAGATTCAGAAAGACAAAGAGCTCATCTTCCAACAGAATCTCGCTCCATGGCACACTTCAAAAATGCGAAAGAGTTCCTCAAAAATCACAACATCCAATTACTTCAGCAGCCAAGTAACGCTCCTAGCATTAATCCAATAGAAAATTTGTTGGCCACAGTGAAAAAGACCTGGAAAATTAAATTACCATACAAATGATATTTTTGTAATGGATTGCATTAAGTTATGGTTTCGAGATGCAGAAATAAGAAAAATGTGTTATACGTTCGTAGAGTCCATGCCTAAGCGAATTAATGAACTTAATAGAACAGAGGAGCACAAAAATTATTAGGTAAAGTTGGAGTTTAATATCTGTACTTATTTTTTTTGCGAAATTTAAAAAAAAATCTTTAAAATGTGAGTGTTGCGATTAATTTGTTCGCTACTGTACCTTTCGTGAGTGGAAGCCAGCTAAAATATGCCATACTATTTCATCGAATGATTACGAGTGAGTAATAGCGACTGTGTTTTCAAACAATTACTTTATTTCATAACACATGAACATTGCTCCACAAGTGAACATAGAATTCAATTAATTGTATTAATCTTGAACTACTTGCTATAATTACAGCAATTAGTACTGCTATCAGGCCCGGCTGGTGGCGTGTGCGACATACACAGGCGCAGCAGAAGAAAAGGCGCCTAAAAGATGTCAAAGAATATGAGAAGAATTTAAACGAACGGTACATAATTATGAAGGCACGTCGTCTTCCGTTCGGGCCCCCTTCAGATCTTCCCGGAAACGAAGAAATAAATTCTGAAATTGTATCCTGGACCCGATGATATCACTGTAATTTTTTATTAAACTTTACGAAAATATACCTAAAATAGTTCTTTATTTTTTGATGTATCATAAATCAACTTATGATTAATTGTCGAGTTCTGTGTAAAAAAAAATTGTGTATAAGCAGGACTAATCCGTAGGTAACATACTATAAAACGGTTTTCATTTGTTTTTCATTTCCTGAAAAATGAATGAAAACCGCTTTATTTTACACTTTATTCCAAAATAACTTTTTTTGGAAAGACGCCGAACATTAATCGCGCACACAAGAAAAAGACTAGGCGACGGCGCTGACTACTATGCAACTCTAAAAACCGTACTATTTAATTGTCATGTATCAATAAAAACTACATTTGACAATATTTGTTTACTGAATATTATATAATATATTCCAGTTGGAGTTTTAGGTGGAATGTTTTCAGTTAAACAACCAAAGCACTTTGGTCGTGAGTTAAACGTTATTTTTCTTAACGTTAAGAAAAATCATTTAGAGATCATGTTTCCTTACTAGTATATTTATGTGGGATCTTTAAGTGTTCCAATAGCAAGTCCATTTGCGTTGGCAGTTACCCCTTTTCATTTTAGTTACAAATGTGAACTAAAATGAACACAGAAGATTCCTCCAATTGGAGTTGGTGTTGAAGACATTTAAGAGTTCGAAATTCAGATGCCTACATCTTGAAGCAATACAAAGACGTTGTATCGTCAGATTCGGATAGTTTTAGTCTTCATTAATATTGAAACTAACCACGCGATGAAGAAAAGAATGGAAGTGTTACTGTCTAAATGTTATGCGTACAATTTATTTTTGTATTTAGATATCTCTGCCTGTGTAGCTCAGTGGATGTGGCGTTTGCACACCACGGCGCTTGGCCGCACGAAGGAAGATTTGGTTTCGAGTCTAGTCGGCGACTAGAGGAAATTTTTCTAAGCCTTTTTCGACCGGTTCCCGAGTTAGTCGATCTCTGGCAGGGGCAAGCGAGTTTTTCCTCCCGGAAACTAAACTCGGGTTTTTCGTCCCGTAAACTCAAGAAAATCGAACGTAGAACCCACATTATTTCAGACATTAAATATATTATGTTAGGGACCACGAGATGGCGGCACATTTGAGCCGTCTCTCTTCACTGTGTACCGCTTAATCAGTGATAGCCTTGGGCCATCTATCTCCGATTGGTACCAGTGAAGATTGAACTGCCCACTCGGTCTCCAAAAGTTAGATAGGGCTAAATGGCCTCGCCGACGCCCCGTATACGGGAATAAAAAGGCGTTATCCGATTTTTTTTTTGATGATATCTCTTTCTACTAGTTTTAGCCAAAAAGAAGTCTTAAGACACAGAAGAAATCGTCCATTATGATTAAAGAAATCATACATTAATATATAAAGATGCAGTTTTAAGATAAAAAATGCAGATGTTTATAAATGGATATAGATGTTTATAAATGCGGTTTAAAACAAAATTTCCCTTATTGTCAAATGCAATTTATTTTTCACTGTTCTTTAAACAAGCAGAACACTTGCCAAATGTATAAGGACGATAAGACGCACCCCAAATTTATGAGACGATTTTTAGAAAAAAAATACTTTATTATATAAAGATATTTACAATTTCTTAATTTTTATTTATTGTTACAATCATTTCTATCAGCAATATTCAGTTCATCTTCACTCTCGATACTATCACTCGTCTCGTTAATGTCACCGTTCGTATTACTTTCGTCTGAACTATTGTTGTGACTCCCTTCAAAAACCGCATCATCTTCGGTGCCATCGATCGAATTACTTATCCCGCATTTCTTAAATGACTTTATAATCTTCTCTTTCACAGCTTCCGTTGAATTTTTCACTCAGGTACATACTTCTGAAATTGTTGGCCGTTTTCCTGTTGCTATAACATCGTGATTTGGCTTTGCCATTCGTTTGTTCCACTCTTCCCGCATAAAACGTTTGAATGGTTTATTAATAGATCCATTCAAGGGTTGTAATTGACTTGTAAAGCCTCCATGAATGACAGCTAATTCTGTATTCATTCATTTTAGAAGCTTCTTGGTTGATTTGGTTTAATACGCTCTGAATTGATCCCACACTAACATCGCAGGCTATTTAAACAACGCACCTGGACGTTTTGTCCATATCTTTTGTATCCATAATTTCATTCCTTTTCGTCCATCCAGCCTTTATCTTGAAAGTGAATAATAATGCCACGAGGAATTTCATCTCTCGGTAACGTTTTTCTCTTTAAGATTAATATGGGAAGTAGTTTTGTTCAGTCCGTGCAACAAGCTAAAACTACAGTGTAGCGAGTTTTTTCGTGTCTGTTGCTTTGATCACTATTGAATTAGTGCCTTTTGAATCTACTGTCCGATTTGAAGGAACATAAAAAGTTAGAGGCACTTCATCCATGTTCGCAATTTGATTAAGCTCAAATTTAATCTTCCTTCTATAGAATTCTATAATTTTAGCTTCATAGTCAGCCGGCATTTTTGGACTAGAGTGGTTTTTGTACGCATGCATAACCAGTGTCTTTTCATAAATCTAAAGCACAAAGACGGTGATCTGGTAAAATCTAAAATTCCATTAGCAGTTGCCCACCGTTTCGCTTCAAAAATTATCATTTTCGTATAAACAGATATTCCCATGTTTCGATTATTTGTTACCCACCAAATTTATCATTTGTACTTCTAATTCTGGCCATTTTTCTAGGTGCGAATGGAACGTCTTCTTGTGTTTACATAGCAATTTTAATTGTTCCTCTTGTTTTCTCCACTAACGAACTATTTTTTCTGTTGGTGGTGGACCAAAATGTTTTTCTGCTGCTCTGTTTCCATATTGTTTTGCATAATTTATAACTCACGTTATATGAAAGTCTTTTGTTTTACACTAATTTTAAGATAAAAATTTTAACTACTTATAAAAAAATAATTCAAATGAACCGTACAAAAGCGCATGTTTACACACTAATGACTATTTGACGCTCTAAATCGGTGATTCACCCACATGCAGCGAGATAACGTATGTACCTACCTTCAGTGGCGTACTTACTAATTTTATTAACATATTGCGCCAGTAATTGAACTTCGCTAACAGCTTCGGTACAGCGTAAAAGATTCTTATTTTAATGTTACCTTCGGACCATAAGACGCACCCCAATTTTCAGTCGATTTTTCTATGTAAAAAAGGTGCATCTTATGGTCCGAAAAATACGGTAAATAAACGATTCATTCAGGTTTCTGAATCTGAAACGTATAAAATTAAGGTCGATATGGCTTTATCACTGTACTGCGATTAAATGTTAGACTGAAATCAAATGACAGTTTACATTACAAAAACGAAGCGGTATTAGATAGCGCATATCTACGCTGCTAAATGTTTGTGTCAGACAGATCAAAATATCTACCCACCTTGTGGGACTACAAGGTTACGTTTTGCCAAGTACTGTTCGGTTGCACATCAATTCCCAATTCGTAAAACTTGAAAACTAAGTTTAGGTATCCTAAATATATTTTGTTTTTCCAAAAACACTGTGTTTAACTATTTTAGATATCAGAATTGAACTCTTTCCATTGTGTTGAGCTTAGAGAAAATGTGCCTTACTTCTACACACCGCTTATCTTTCATAGTTTTAAGCTAGAAATAGATATTAATTCTAATAAGAAAAAGTTGGAGTGCTATTTTCTGCTGAACCTATTAGGAGGAAAAGATAAAATACAATCCTATTTATTACTCAAGAAAAGGATTAAACTATTTATATCCGCTGTCAAGCTAGAGAAATTCTAGCTTCAAAACATTTGTTCCCTGCCTCGCGCACTTAGTAGCGGTGTGCAGTGCTTACATTCGCGTCAATTATCTCGGCATCGGAATTGAAATATATGATCCGGGACCACGAAATTTTTATTTTACTGTTTCGCCGACTTCAAAAACGTTTTGAAAGATGTAAATTATACATTACTGACAAATAATAAATTGAGTTATCAGAGTGGAGAAAAGGGAAGAAAAGTTGGTGCACATTAGGAATTAAGCCTCGCGGATGGAGAGATACTAGCAGAGGCTTCAGATCTTGTATCATCTGGTATATAAGAGTTATTATCAATAATAACGATATAACTGGTGAGAAAGTCTTAACTATAACATACCTGGATAAGATTTCCTCAATCTATAAATAAGCAAAATAAACGAAACCACAAGAATGAATGATCATGAGAAGAACAAGCATCTTGAGAGTTTAGCTTCCGAGCAGCCATACTGTGACCACTGATTGAACCCGATATGCCATAATCCTCTATTTCCTTGTGATAACGGAATGATATTAAGGGGTTCCATAAGGGAAATACTTTACGGGGAACGCCTTTATTCCTCAACTACTACTGCTGAATGGAAACGTAGCCAGAAAGCTAGTTATTGTTCCAATAAGTGCTGAATTCCCGTTTTGAACTTTTGTTTCCCAGTTCAGGTAAAAGCTTACACTATTGAATAGGAGTGTCTGAAATCAGCTCGCATGCTTCCTGTCGGCGCAGTTGGTATCAAAATTATTCCGATGAAAGTGCATTTAAAGAAATGTACGAGACGTTCATTTCGCAATAAAAATTTAACATACTTTGAATAGGAATCCAAACGAAGTTTCGAAACAGAAGCAATCAGGTTAAGTTTAGCTTTACAAAAATATCTGAAAGACAGTAAGTAACATGCTTCGCTTTAGGACCTTTCATCTAGTATGCAATACCGACGCAACTCATGAGAAAGCAAGCAATGTTAGTAATATCATATGCAACCAGGAAATATTTCTAACTAGTGAAAATTTCCGTTTCAGTTAAATTTCGAGAGAAAATCGTTTACAATTTTTGAAACAAACTATCACAACTCTATGAAAATGGAAAGATTTGAATGGAAGGACATTTCACAGTATTTATTTTTTTCAAAATAAAATCTTTCTGAAAAGTGAAAATTGCAGACTCGCTACTTCGGGAAGCAAGCCTACTTAAATCCTTTGTACATTTAATTCTAATAAAATTTTTAAGGCGTGTTTATGAATTGTCATTAAGTGAAAAAAAAATCAGTTACTGAAAATCAAATAATTATAAAAACAAATAAGTACTGAGTGTCAAAGTGAAGGATAAAACGAATACAGAACATTTGTACGAATTTTTACTTTAACTCATAGTACGATTACAATTTGCATATGTACATATTTAGATCACCAGTAATTTTTTTTAGAACTTCGAGATATCCGTAGGGAATGTTCATCTCTGTGGTGTTGACCAAGAGGTAACTTATGCCTCATCAGCAACTTGAGACATTTGCCTGCATCACCTTCTCTCGGTTACTTTCTTACTGTCCAGGAACCATATCTCCCTCTTCTTCTGGATCTATATATTTTACTGTGCTGACCTCTTCCAATTGATTAGCTTTTTCCAGATTAGGTTTCTCCACTTCTGCATCTTTCTCTTCTTCCAGAATATTTTTAACTGCTTCCTCTTCACGTTTCTGCGCCTCATTCAATTGCCGTTTAATTTGATCTTGTTCTTGCAATCTCTGTATCTTTTTATTTCCTGCAGAAGTCTTATCCATCTCAGAACTCTTACTAGCATCCACTGGAAGACTTTTTCTCTTGTCTCCAAACATTTTGCGATCTTCCTGCAAACTTCTTCTCCTGTTTTCTGCATTCAGCAATACTATTTTTAATTCGTTTTTCTTTTGTTCTTCCTCCTCCATTCTACAAGCCTCTCTTGCGGTTTTCCATTGACTAAGTTTAACGGCAATTATACAAATTAAGTTTGGTTTAAAAAATTAATATTTATAGATATTAATAATACAATGCAACAAATAGTAGCTAGTACTTATTACATTAAAATATAGTAAACAGAAATAAGTACTCAACATCTCACGCATTTCGAAATCGATAGCAGTATGCAATAGATTTTTCTCTTACTAAAGATTAAAACAATAACTAGTGGAATACTTTATTTCCAAATGTTTGTTTTTGTGTACCACTGCTAACCACAGCTTCTGTAGTTCAGTATCGCTATCTGTAGTTTGAGACCCGGTTAAAATTTCATCTGATGGGAATTCAAGCTGTTTTAACTGCAACTTAAATCAATATATAGAAGTTTTTCTAGGCAACTTTAAGATTACCTCCATTAAACCAGATCAGGGTAAAAGAACAGTTTTATATTAATTCCATAAAGGAAATGTTCTGGAACTTAGAGAAATACGAGTTAAATGTAGAAGCAGGCTAGATAGGTTTCTTCATAAGAAAACTTTACGTTTTCTTATGAAGAAAACCTTACGTTTTAGGCTTTCATGAAAACTCGAGGACAGAAGTAGTTAGAAATAAAAGAAACAGAGGACAAACGAATGAACAAGTCGGTTCAGTCAGCTTAAATTTGATAGTGTATGGGTGATCATCTATCGCTTGTATTTTTATAGCTATGGAGGAAAGCGAATGCATTATTAATCTATCAATAGAACGCGTGTATATATAAAGAAAAGACAAGACAGAAACACACCATTGCGAAACAGAAGCGAAACATACATGCAATGTATAGATATTCATAAGACTAAAGCAATATATGCAGCTTTAGTCTCATGAATATCTAAAATCAGCGTTAGTCAAATCTAATCCAAACATTACTTGCGGATTGCAGCAAACTTTATGTGAATTTAAATTGCCAGCCTGGTGCGCTTAGCAGTATAAAAGCGCAGCTCTCCAACCAACAGGCTGTAGGTTCGAATTCCAGTGCGACCTGGATGTGTGCAATGTGCGAGAACAACACTTTTCTTACATGAGATCTGAACTGATTAAATGTTCATGGTTGGCCTGTGTCAGGGATACCATATTATTTATTTACAAGCCCACTTAATGGGTTCTTATGATTTATCATTGAAGATAAATCACATCAAACTCATCTAATTTATACCACATTCTCCTCCCACAGATCATGCTTAACTATTCTTAAAGTTTTTATGATACTTGGCAATATTCTTCATTAAATGACAATTTCACAGCCTAGGATTGGCTGGCAGTTCTTTCAAGTTTCCTTGTTTGCAAAGATAGCAGTGCGATTTTGTTGTCGCAACACAGTTCAATTGATGGGTGACTGTCAGTGTTATCCTGTGAGGGGTGATATTAGAAAATAAAGTCTGAATGCGTCTTATACGCACAAACATTCCTTCCATTAGTTGATTTTCCAGGCTACAGTAATCTGGAGAAAAAATATAACATTTTGTGGTATTTGATGCAACAAATAAATTAGTGATCGAATTATTTATCCGACAGTGCTGACCAATTCACGTACATTTCTTTCACTTTATCTTACTGCCTATGGGCACGCCAGGGTTGCTTTGCGTTTCTAAAGTGCTTCAATATATGCTGGACATCGTGAAAAATTCAACTGAATTAAACAAATATAACGTTGTTACAAACTTTTACAATTTGAATCCAACTTTATTTCCACAAAAACATTTCAGAAATTGTTTCAAGAATCCAAAACGAATATACCTGGAAGAACAGTGTAATAACACAGATGAATTATTTAAAAAATAAATCAGAGAAAGCCTATAAAGAAATTAACAAACTTACTTTCAAATTTAATAAGAACAGCAAAAACAATGCCATCAAAGATGAAAATGGAAAATTACTAATGGAATCCGAGGATATATTAATGGAATAGAAGAATTATCTTGAAAATCTCTATAATGGCGACGAACTTTATGTTGATATCAGCATAGAAAATCAAAATGAAGTAATCTAGGACCCCCGATAATGCGAGAAGAATTTGATAAAGCACTGTCCGAAATGAGTAAGGGAAAAGTCCAGGTGTAGACAATATTCCTATAGAACTGCTACAAAATCTAGGTGATGAGACAAAACCTTATTCTATCAATTAATAGCCCAAATCTATTATAGAGGAGAAATACCAAAAAGGAGTTTATGAAATCAACTATAATACCAATACCAAAAAAGAATAATGCAAACAAATACAGCCAATTTAGAACAATAGCTTCAATCCCACATGTTAGCAAAATTCTGCTAAAAATTATTCAAAATGGAATTTATTCAAAAATAGATTGTCTACTGGATGAAGACCAATTTGGATTCAGAAAGAATAAGAGAGGCGATACTCTGTTTAAGAACACTAATAGAGAGAAGTTAGACCTTAGTCAAAATACTTATATTTGCTTCCTTGATTTAGAGAAAGCGTTTGATAAAGTAAACCAGCAAATACTCTTAAATTGTCTAACTAATATCGGCATAGATTTGAGGGATAGGAAAATAATTTATCAAATTTACAAAAATCAAAATGAACGGATTAAAATCAATGATAAGGAGAAAATAAATATCAGGAGTGAAGTAAGACAAGGATATATACTTCCACTTTTATTTAATTTATATATTGAAAAGGCCATTCAGGAAACTAAAGATACAATAAATAGTGGCATAAAGATAAATGGTGAGCAAGTCATGTGTATAACATGTGCTGATGACATAGCCCTTGTAGCAGAAAACAGAAGAACGTTAAAAACAATGCTAGAATTATTAAATAATAACCTTGAAAAATATAAAATGAAAATCAACACAGATAAGACAAATCATTGTTACAGGCAAAATCCCTATCAATACAGAGCACATAGACATCAGCGGGGAACAAATAAAACAAAACAAGTGAAAAGCTTTAAATATTTAGGAAGCCTAATAACAGAAGATGGCAGAACAAGAGACGACATAAGATCAAGAATAAACAACGCAAAAGCCCAATTCTCTAAGATGAAAAGCATTTTAACAGGAAACCTCAACCTACAATTGAAAAAAAATAGTGTAAAGACATTGATATGGAGCATTGCACTGTATGGATGTGAAACCCGGATTCTAGGCAGAGAAGATGTAAGAAGATTGGAGGCTTTTGAAATGTGGTGCTGGCGTCGCATGAACCAAATAAAATGGACAGAAAAAAAAATCAAACCAACAAGTCCTGAGAGAGATAAACGAAACAAGAACTCTAATAAAATCGATCAAAATTAGAAGGGACAGGTGGTTTGGACATATACTTCGACATGGACTTGTGAAAAGAATAACTGAGGGCAAAATAGAGGGGAAAAGAAGAGGCAGACCAAGGAAAAGCTTTCTTGACCAAGTCAAAGACAGCACGGGTTTCAGGAGTTACCAGGAGGTTAAGAAGAAAGCCAATGACAAAGCGGAATGGAGGAAATTGCTGGTGAGCTACCAGTCCCAAGACTGATGCAACTGATGATGTTACTATCCAATTCTACGGAGAATAGGAAGGAGTAATCAAGTATTTGTAAAAATTGAATTTTATACAGCGTGTGGGAATGAATTATTTTGATCTTGGACTGTTTAATTACAAACTAAATATATATTGTTTTATTGATTCAGCACACAAATGATAAATATAGAACATAATTTCAAGTATTTATAACACAATCTGTATGCCTAAGTACAGAAAAATTCAATAAAAAAATAGAATCAAGGTGTCATTAATAAAAAAAAAAAACTTTTTCATCAGTAATACAGTGCACTATATACATATATAGTAGTAAACATCATATAGAAATGACTAAATATATAATGAACAATTTTAAATATTCTGAAATTTATGTTTTGTCTGTAAGAGAAAAATGAGTAAATCTGCAACAAATAACCCTATATGTAAAACTATCTCATTCGATATTTCTCTTCTCTTTTCCCTTTGCCGTGCTCAAAGATCCTTTCTCACGTGAAATTTGTATAAGTAACGATAGCTACTTGAATAACCGACTTAATTTCAGAAGTCAGTAATTTAAATTAAAAAGTTTGTTTCTTTAAAGCGTAACGAAATGCACCGAATTGTTATCCCCATGAATTAGAAGCAGTTTCACAGTTAAGCGGACTACCGCAGTCACTGAAAGAATTCTTCCTTGACATTGTACCGGGGCAAATAGATCTTGGCACTACGTATGCACTTTAGAGCAAAGAGTGCCTGTTGCTAAAATAAGCAGACCGGTCTAGTGTGCGGAGAATGAGCACAATATCAGACGAAGGGAGAAGAATATACAGAGATATTTCATGTAGGTAAACTATCCTGTAAATGCACAGAGGTATAGTTATGCGAAATTTGTAAACGCTCTTGTAATGAAGCATTTCACATGACTAATTTCCTCTAATGAATTAAGAAAACAGAATTGCGAAAAATCAGCAATTTTAAAACTGATAAGGCGTAATCGAAATGCTCAGACGGAATCAGCATTAATAAATGTTTTAACATAAGTGTCGATTTGAGAAAAAATTAAGTTATTAATAAAATTAATATTAATAAAATTAATAAAGTTATTAAAAAATTAAGTTATTAATTAATAAAAAAATTAAATTAAAATTAAATTAAGAAAAAAATTAAGAGCGAAACATGACAATGTCGATGTGAGGGTGCGAGATACAGCTTCGACTCTAACACTGAATCACATTTGCGGTTATAATTCAAAATCGTGACCACCTGACAGTGATTAGTTCAATCATCTTAGAACTAAGAATTAATGTACGAAATTATTTTCTTCAAAATTCGGGTTACTATCATTCCCGCGCTGAATTACTTTCTTAATCGGCTTAATCCTCTTTTTAAGAATGAGACAATTTTAGAACAGGAATATCCAACTACAGTCCAGGATAATGCGGTGCGTTGACCATTTTAATGACCGGTACTCTAGACTACATCGAGTAATCGGATTAACAAGAAATTCAAATGATCAAGCACACATCTTGTATTCAAGCATCCAGAGCTACGAAATAAACCATTCTTTGTGTAAGTTAAACATTCTTGTGAATGTTTAACTTACACCAATATTCGATGTCTTTATTTCAAGCAAAGTGACAATGTCAGCTGCAGTGCAATAGACTTACTATTCAATGGGATGACATTCTATAGGTAGGAAGAGAATGTCATCTAGTTTTTTTTTTTTTTTTTTTTAATATTTGATCCACACAAGAAAGGCTACAAGACCTATAGCACACTAGTACAAGGTATGAACAAGAGGAATAAAAGGAGCCTGTTCACATTTTGTGCAGCTGAAGATTGTAATCTTTGGGGAAGACAGTAGAGGAGACTGTTCCAAAGAAAAGAAGCAGATAGTAAAGAGGAGGCAGTGAAGTCGGTTCGGCGAGTTTTAAGATGAACTGTAAAAAAGTTTTAAACACGCCACTGCTTTAAAATAATCATGTTATAATCTTTAGTTTTCTAGAAGCACTGCCTAAACTCCTGGCCTTTTCATTAAAAATGAAATTTAAGAAACACGTAGGGAATTTTTCATGTAGCGCAAATGGTTACATTTGAGACTTGGAAAGTCAAATATATGGCACAGATTTCTCTGCTTAAAACTGTACCATGTTAAAGGGAGGAGCGATAACGTATAGGATGCTCTACTAAAAGTTGCGAAAGTAATTTTATGCTAGGAATAAAAGGCTGGATCACATTAATCACCGGAATCGAATAGATCAATGAAATATCAGTGGGTGAGATAATTTCTTAGTCATCCTAGCAAAAATTATTCTTAAGTTAATGTTCTTGAATATTGGAACATAAGCAAATTGAATAGTTTCTTATACTCTAGAATTTCTTACGCAAAAAAATTTCTTATGACAATCAAAACGTAAAGAAATGCAAGCGTACTTTCTAAATGTACTTTTGTAGTACCAGATTACGGAACAGTTTACAATAAAATTGAATTTGAAAAAAAAAACAGCTTTAGAAAATAAGTAATCTGCATTACTGAACACTACAACGTAACTTAAATTTATAGATATTATAAAATTAAATATCATGGTATTCTAAACTAGAATAACATTCAATTGAGAAAAGGATACTTTAGTCCAACTAATGTTGTTTGGTTCAAGAAACAAAAATTCCTGAAAGTGACAGCATTATGGTAATAACATATATACCATGCATGCTCTTCGGCATAAAACATTCTTAATTAAAGATGCCGCGATCCTGAAGAGGATCGTTTTATTGACTCGACAGTGACATCTGAAACTAAATTTCTCGTTTTCAGGCTAGGAAAACCTTAACAAAAGTAAGTAGCACAATAGCAAGTCGTTGACTTGAAGATAAATTAGTCCTTAGAAATAAGGTCTTTAGTGTAATATCTAGACGACTCGTGTCAAAGAAGGTTTGATTCTGATCATGCCCTGAACACTTTACAGAGAATTGACTGGGAAAGCACCAATTGTTTACATCACACCAAAACATGGACGCAAATTTAAGGAAGCCTGCGAGATTCTTATCAACCACCCCAATATGAACAATAATGATGGTCTAAAAATCCCAAGCATATGGAAGGCACATATTCTACCATTTTATTACACATATTATACAACTGTCATGGTAAAAAATAGGACATCATTGTTACTGTAAGAAAACTATATGAAAGAATGTTTCTCCCATGTATTTTAAATAGAATTTAGCTTTGATGTAGTTTCTAAATATTTAATTAATTTTATCTGTATTTTTTTTTCACTAGAGGTCATGCTAGTAGAATAACCAGTGATCAAATCATTGTTTCTTTAGCTTACTGTGTGAAATGTAACTCAGCTTGTCCTCGTATATACTCTAGATCATAGGTTTCCAAAGTGGGCGCTGAAGCCTTCTAAAGGGGCTATAGCGGGATCAGAAGCATTTGGGGGCGTTCAGCCGATCTAGGGGTCGGTGGCTCTTTATAGAAGAAATTAATAATATATATATATTTAAAAATTAATTATTTTCGTGATTTTGTGATTAGATAATCATTTAAAATTTAAATATTGCATTTTAATTCATCTTATGCCCGTCTTACACGATCAATTTCTTTTTTATCAATTTTCTATTTCAATTATTTAATCATTTGAAAATTTACCATGTCAGATAGAAATAGATGTCAATTTTCTATGTCAATGAGAAAATAGAGCATGTATATATGTGTGTATAATAGGTTATGTTTACAGTAGCAAATATATTCGTTATATTTCATTTCATTTCAAAATATATATAATGTATAAAACCACTTTTATAATTGCTTTGTACAAAAAAAAAAAAAAATTTATATAACGGGGGACGTTACAAAATTTGTCTTGCAAAGTGGGCGGTGGCCCGAAAAAGTTTGTGAACCTATGCTCTAGATCATAGGTTCACAAACTTTTTCGGACCACCGCCAACTTTGCAAGACAAATTTTGTAACGCCCCCCCATTATAACAGTTTCCTGCGTTCAAGCCGTTTGATATTTTTGACGTAAATAACAACTAATGAAATTACTACTTATGCCGTTAAAGTTTTAAAAAGAAGTGGCCAATATGTACTTCATCTTGAACACAGTTATTGCTATACCGATTTTGGAAACGTAGCCTATATGTAAAGATTGTAAGATGTATGCTCGAATAACATTATGCGCAGTTTCATACAATGGTTTATATATGAAAATGTGGAATACAATTAAGAGATTACATTGCATTAGTAAGAATCTTATTGTAATAATTAAAACACCATTAAATATATTACAAAATTGTTTATTTCTAACTTATAAAGTAACAATACAAAGTAAAAATAACAAGTTAATGTGAAGTTTCATACAAGGTTGTAAAATGTTTCAAATTAAATATGAAAATTCGGAATACATATTAAAAGATTGCATTACATTAGTAAAAATCTTATTGTATTAGATGGTTTATTTCGAACATACAAAGTAAAAATACAAAGAAAAAATAACAAATTAATGTGAAGAATGAGCCTGGCGCATTTTTAAAAGTTTGTTAATATCGGGTTCAACTTTCGTTAAAAATCTGACATGGTAAATTTTCAAATGATTAAATAATTGAAAGAAAAAATTGATAAAATTTGATCGTGTAAGACGGGCAATTTCTTCTATAAAGAGCCACCGATCTCTAGACCGCCTGAACGCCCCCAAATGCTTCTGATCCCACCATAGCCCCTCTAGAAGGGCTCAGCGCCCAATGGAAGGAGGTACCGCCTTCCATTGGGAACCTATGCTCTAGATGATTACTTTAATATGAAGGTCGAAACGTTGGGGAATTAAAATAGTTATTTATAAACACGATTATAAATTCCATACTTTCTAAAATGAATGCTAATCATCGTGACCCTAAAAGAAAGTAATGACAGATGTAATCCGTTTTGCAAGATGCTTTCCAAATCCTACTGTGGGCATAGAAAGTTGTGCAAGTTGTTTGGTTGTCTCAGTGTTACACTTTGCAATATTAACGAGCGTATAATTTCAGCGCATTGCATTTAGTTTTGGCTATTTTCATGTATGGTAAGATTAAAAATCAAGATTCTGAGGAGGATAAAGGATAATTTGTAGATGAGTTTTAACGGACACTAAAAAAAATCACTACTTAGTGTACTTGTAAAAGAAGAGTTGAAAAATGGCAATCATTTTCTTTAGAGCTGAGCCTAGAGATTATCTGCTTAACAGTCGTGAATTCAGGAACTACACTTTCTGAATTTATATGAATGGGAAGATTATTTTAAGAATTTTGCTTCTGAAAGCAAACAGTTTTGCTAATTGATAAAAATGGATAAATTGTCTCTCGTCTAAATAGTTAGGAAAACTAGGGATTAAGCTATAAAATATTAAAATGAATTTTAAAACGTTAACCCTGCTTAAGGAATTCATTTGAATACAATGTGCACTTAAGTATATAAGCCGTAATATTTTTCTGTGGATCCCTCACAGAAGACTAAAAGCATGTAGCACATTAGTACGGGGAAGTGAGGTTTAGATGGTCAGAAAATCCTGGTCCAGAGAGCAAACATGGAATTTTTTCAAGCCACTTCAGGCTTCCAATAAGCAATGTATAGTCTCCGATCTGAAGATAAAGTTCGCTTACCTTGTTCTGTGATATCTGTAGTAGTGCACGATATCGAAGTTTTATTTCTGGTATTAACAAATCTCGATAATAGAATTGAAACACGAGGACTACTGATATTCATTGCCTTTTATATAAGGCATACAAAATGAAGTGATCGTAGAGAGAATATATTATACGTAACTGGGCAGGAATAGGAAGAAACAGTTGACTTAATATTAATGGCCGATCACGAGGAGGCGGCAAAAACATCACACTATGGACAGATGTTGTGAATGGTTGCGAAAATATCAGATGGGAGATTTTCTTCGACCACCACCCTGCTTATCAGAAGCCTTAAGTGGAAAAGATTTCCAGGTTATCTAACCTTTAATCACCAACGGTACCGATATGCTGTAAGTTTACAATCTTCCATGGGTATGATTAATATAAAAATAGCCAAAGAAAAAGAAATTACAATAATGACAGTTTTAGCTCTGCATAAAATGTAGGCCGAGTGATCATCTTCAAACGTTTCTAATTAAAAGTAAAAGAGAAAATAGAAAATTTTTAAAATAGAAACAAACTATACAGTAATACACCATACGTTGTCGAGAGTAAAAATTAAGGTTGAATGCACGTTTAACTATTGATGATAGTTTATTTTTAATAATAGCTTACCCATTTAAAATGAGAGAAAGATACCACAGGGTAAACATGGCTAAGTTTTGTTTATCTCAACACACCTTGAAGACAGCTGTTTCTGGTTTTGACAAAAACTTCGGTTTGGTTGCAGCTTATGAATATAAAGGAAAACCTCAGTTTTTCCAGATATGAGGATTTCTGCCACACAATACCAGGTTTCCTGGAGAATAACGGGTAAGGTAAAATATTATGATGTTTTTTTTAAAGTAGCATATAAGATTATTCAAAGCACAGTAAAAGCTTAGTTATTCAGTATTCCATACGTTGGCGAGCCCTAGTAAACTTGTACGAGCAAGATCTCTTCATAATCCGAAAATACAAATTCGGAGAATTTTCCTAATGTTCATCAAAAATCAATTACGGGGAAAATATTCTAGAGCTGCTTAAGGGCTCTAGAATATTTTAGTGTTCACATTTCGATCTGTATACAGATCGAAATGTGAACACTAAAATATCGTTTCCAAAAAAAAAAAAAGTGGTGTTGATGTATTACTAAGTTCACCAACATGACAACTAAACATTGCTTTATTGTTATGCAAAAAATGTCGAATTTGTGGTATTAGGCTAAGATTAACTTATTGAGGGGATATTCCACTACTTATTAAAAAAAGGCATTCACGGCGAACGCCATGGAAATTTTGTAAGAGTAAGTCAGCACATAAGTCATAACTAAACTTTATATACAAATGAATGCAGTGTTACTTTCTAATCAATGTACATAGGACTGTATATGAAGAAATAAAATGAAAAAAAAAATCTCATTTCTATCTGAGTTCACACAGAATTATTTCGCAACGAAATATTTAACCAACCTGGTGTTTTTCGGATAAAAAAGCTTTCACATTAAGAAACAGTATGGTGGAACTATAAGAATGATATTTTTCACAGGAGCATCTATACAACCTTAAGCAAACAAAAATGTACAAAAATGGCTCAAACCAATTGTGTCATTTAAGTAATGGTGTCTTCATTTAGGCTCATGTTCAATATCTCATTTTCTTAATGTTTGGTTCCTGAGCACAGTGCTTGATGTGCTCAAAGGCCTTGTAAATAGAAACATAAGGGATATCACTATTTTTTGCACTCTCAACTTACCGAAAGATGTTTACATTGATTAATATATAATTCGTAGCTCAAATGAACTATAATTGTATTAGAAATAAGGATGCAATAATTTAAAAATAAATTTAAAACGTTAACTTAAATTGTATTAGTAACAAAAGAATGTCTTCACAATGGTATCGTTTAAATTACTTTCAAATCGACATTTTCGAGTTCTCCATATGCTCTTAAATTTCTGGCATTTTTTATGCACTCTTTAGAGATATTATAACCATTCTACTAAAAGATAAAACTCCTGAAAAAGATTATGCAACTTTGCAATCTACCTATATTGCTTTTAGAAATTAAGTGCGAATATTTTCACCAAGTTAGTAAAGTTTTAATATTGTTGTTATTATTTTAAATTTCAAATTGATTCTGTTTATTGTTCCTTAAATCATTAACATTTTTATGGATATCATATCGTCAAGCTTAGGAAAGGAGCCGATGATATTAATACCATGGTATAATATAACTGGTATCATCATTACTTCCCCCCCCATTTCCTTTTTCATCTGGTATCATCATTACTTCCCCCATCCCCGTGCAGAAAACGAGACATCCGTAATCTACGGATGAAGAAGCGAACTTCATTTCCGACTATGTAATCCCAGATATACTTAAGATATGTTTATCTTATCACATGACAGTAATAGAATGCCATTTTGATTATAAAATAAGCAATACGAAACCAACTTAATATCACAGCCTGCAGTTCCTCTGAAGTCTATTAAATTAAAGGTGTCATATTCAGTGCCCATATAATTTTTAAAACGACTCAGAAGTTTCGGTGAAACATTTAGATATAAGCATAATATAACAGTTGAATTAAATGTCATCTTACCCACAAGGTGGAAAAGAAAATTTAGGATGTAATTCCCTACGCTAATAAATTCTACAAATCGAAGATAGTGAGCAGTTAAATTTTAATACGTAAAAGATCGAGGAGCTACATATTGTTACATATCGCAAGCAACTTGCAGTCATGCATAGCTGCAAGTGAAGTTGGCTCATGTAATTGTATATTCGCATGCATAGCATGAAATTTAAATGATAAAATGGTATTACTTTAGAACAACGAATTTAATACAATTTGTGTGTGTGTGTGTGTGTGTGTGAAAATAAACTGATTTAGATCCTAACCAATGCAGAAAACTGCCGTTGAATTAAACATTTAGGAATAGAAGTTTTTAAACAGCTTCATGTTTCATTTAACGATGAACAACAGTCATTTTAAAGAAAATGACACTGAAAAACTATTAATAAAGTACGATAACAAGTTCGCGATTAGGAAATATCAACTTCAAAATTTTTAATAACCACACTTTGTGCAGATGCAGGTGTTAGTAGTTCAAGCCTAAATAGAAATCATTACGCTAGCTAAAATATACTGATTTTGTTCCGCATATTATTTCAATTAAGATTTAGGTGTGAATGGAGAATCCAAGTAAATGCGAAACAATTACTATTTTTTTTGACAATTTTATCTTAATTTGGTTTATAATCATTAAAAGTTATCAAATTCCCTTTCTTCGGTTCTGTATGCAGATACCACGATCATCTAGTTAGTATTCTGATACTAGTTAGATGATCGTGGTATCTGCATAATAGATACTATGTTGATTACATCTACAAGCATAGATAAGATGTCTACGATTGAATACTAAAACCAAGAAAGGAAATAATTGGAGACAAATAACAGGCAAACTATCTGGATTCCAATTATATAGAAAAAACCCTTCACTCCTGATCATAAAACCGGAAGAGAGAGAGAGATGCTGCTCATCAACGCGATCTTGAACCTAAAAACAAAGTCACTGCATTGTATGCCAAATTACAAATCATATGATTTAGGTTTGAGTTCGAAATTTCAGGGTTGAGTTTTCGATAATTCTATCTTTTTCTCTAGGCTCATCGTGGTGGGAAGACAACTTTATGGTATTCAATATTAAATTCAATACTAAAACCAAGAAAGGAAATAATTGGAGACAAATAACAGGCAAACTATCTGGATTCCAATTATATAGAAAAAACCCTTCACTCCTGATCATAAAACCGGAAGAGAGAGAGAGATGCTGCTCATCAACGCGATCTTGAACCTAAAAACAAAGTCACTGCATTGTATGCCAAATTACAAATCATATGATTTAGGTTTGAGTTCGAAATTTCAGGGTTGAGTTTTCGATAATTCTATCTTTTTCTCTAGGCTCATCGTGGTGGGAAGACAACTTTATGGTATTCAAAAGATATCACACGGTGATACTTGCACTAATTTTTGACAATGCTTTTTTGAACAGAATATTAAATAAATTGTAACCCATTGTTCTCTTTATTTATCCTAGGCATAATTATCTTCACTAATTTTACCACCCTGCAGATTTTTGATTTAAACCGCAATTGAAGCGACTAGATCAGTTTTAATATATCTAAGTTTCCTTAATTCCATCAGTCTAGTGCAGAATTATTTACAAATCAGTGAATCGCTTAGTTACTAATATGATCCGACTGAGCCAAATCAAATCAATTATATGGACACAATAAATCTATTGTTTATTCAAAATTCTATTAAATCCCGAAGGCTGAGTGGAGTTATTGCTGTTATTGAGCCAGCCTCTGCGAACTGCTGGCTCAATCGAAACGAAAATTAAGATGGCACAAAATTTACTGAGGGATCTTTCCATACCAGCATTCAATAAAATCCATCCAGTTAGTATGCCAAAAAGACAAAATGAATTTAACAGGTGCCTTAACATTGGGAAAAGCACCGAAACATATCCATATACTTTTACGATAGCGATCCGTTTTTGAAAATTTCATTGCTAAATCGGTACAATTAAAACCAAAATTAAAATGACACTTGATAATTTCATTATATTAGAAGTAAGTAGTTAACATGAGGAGGGAATTAAATGATTTGTAGGAAAAAGGTAACATGTGAGCATATACGGATTTTCTCCAAGTACTTGAATGGTGTCTAGTCTACTTCCATAGAAAAAAATACTGTCAATTTCTGTCCGGAAAATAACAATGGGTGGATGAATACTTATCTCAGGCAACTTCATGTTGAAAGTTGTATTCAAGTTGACAAGCAGAGAATGTGAGAATCTGTTTCAGATAATTTCCAAAATAAAAGACCACATCGAATTTCTAAGAAAGTTGATTCTTCTTTATATTACTCTGTGGTACTTGCATATGCAGAATGTTTTTGCTATACTTCTCGCTTCGCATAGGAGCCTAAATTATGTGATAAGGATTTGGAAGCGGAATATGTCTAATTAAGCGTTAAGATGAGTTGGAATAAATAAGGCTATGACGGCAGTGTATTTACGTGTTCTACGGCTGGTTTGTCTGCTTTAATTAAAACAAGCTTTCATCTGCGTACGAGACCAACTAACTAAACTTTTCTTAAGCAATTTCTTCTTAAAGTCTAAAACGTGGTGAGCTCATTTAACCAGACCCCATCGTTGTAAAGCAACGCTAAACACATAAATCACCCTATATTATCGCTTCAGATATGAGTTCAGGGCAGTCAGTACTACAGGTGTTTTGAATGAAAAGCAATCTGTTCAAATTCTGTATATGAAAATACAAAAGGATTTAATTGAAATTAAATTAATTGATCCTATACGGATGCTAGTTTCCCCTCCAGAATAAAAAAAAAAAAAAAAGCTGGTTCAACTCCCTCATAAGACAAGGCGGCATAGGGAAAACACACGCAACCTATTTTCGACAACCGCAGTCAGTACGAAAAATGCATAGCAAATCTTCACAATAATAATGCAATATGTTTTCTGGCCGGCTTGCTTGTTTCCAGTAGGGAATCCTCAATATCTCTATGAAATCGGATAACTCCTATTGTTTTCAAAAACTTATTAAAAAAAAAAAGGTATTTCACCGAAGGAATAGGATTACAACCCTAGTATTTTCAGTCAAAGGGCATCGTCAATACCAACTGAGCTACGGTGACAGTCTGCTTGAATGTACTTCATCCACTTGATTATGACACAGCTACATTTCTAAGACAACTGTTCTTCATTTCTTTGGATTTCACGTATAAGATGTTCATGTTGAGCATTAACCGCAGCTCGGACTGTGATCCATGCATACCTTATAAAAAGGTCGGGAAATAGGTGTTAGACGCACTGTTTAGACACACAAAAAAATCACTTTCTCAAAAATTAAATTCTCTTTTTAACTCAAGTCATTATAGAATAAATAATTAATGTGTTTTTACGGAGTTTCAGGTTGAAAGTCCGTAAAAACTATAAGGACTTGAAAGACTAAAGACTTTCAGTTGGAAATAAGCTTCGAAATATGGAATGCACCTTTATTTTTCTAAAAAGGAAAAAATCCTGTAAAAATGGCATAATTCGAATTTCAAAATGGAAGGAATCTTTGGGTATCCTTGTTATGTTGCTTTAGGAAAGTAAAGCTTATTTCTCTGCTTTTTCTGAGAGAGAGAGAGAGAGAGACACTATCAACACCTGTTTTATTTCATTGAGGATCTTAAATTATGAGACACAGTCGCAAATGGAAAAAAATGTAATGTAAAATTGAACAATCTTTCACTGCATTTTGAATAACTCGCAAAAAAAGACTTTTTTTTTTTTTTTTTTTTTTTTTTTTTTAAATGTGGTTACCACTCACAAGTGCTTTTGTAAACCTATTGTACATTCATACTCACGAGTGGATTGATTTGTTCAATTTTCGTTACGTTTTGTATATTTTTACGTTGTCTGGAACCCTACTCCAGAGACCAAACATCGAACTTTTCAAGCCAGATTAGATTTTGCGAAGGTACAAATTTGCGATTTATAAATTACAATTATCTAGGAACTCTTATTGCAAATGCGTTCCTACTATGCACAGCTTGGGTTTGTGAGAGGGGAAAGATTATGGAACATCGAAAAAATTTCATAACAAATAAGATTTGGAGAGTGGAATGTTGGCTATGAGAGAAGATTAAGAATGAGTTACACAATCAGGAAATCAAAGACAGCCCTCCCCCTCCAAAAAAAAAAAAAAAAAAACTTCCTAAGAAGCTTTCATGTGCATTTTTAGTAGTACACTTGTCCTATTCTTCCCATTCAAAATGGAATATCTCAGTTGTCACAACAACCGATTTAAACAAAGTTTAGATGTACAGTATAAGTCGATCCCATCCAAGAAAGGTTGATATTCTTTAGTACAGTAGACCAAGGATTCTATAATTCAAAAATCTCGTTCCAAGAATTGGGTGGGGGTTGATTATAATTATGGCCGAGACGAAAGATCAAACATGGAACTGCTTTGCAATTCACTTTATACAATCTTCACTAAGCAAAGTGATGGTCTCACACCTGGGGACAAGAATCGTGAGCCACCTTGACAAATCTGCGACAAAGGGATTCGAACTCGCAAGCTGCTGGTCGGAAAACGCTATCCATTTAGTCAAACACGACGAATTAATCATCCAATTAAAGTAAAAATTAGTAATGAATATCCAAACCTAAAAATCTGAGCAAACACGTTATTTTATTTTTATTATACTTATATACGCAAAGCAGTTGTATTTAAGATTAAGAAACAAGAATAATTTTAACGTAAGACTTCATTAATATCGGCTTTACTGGAGAAGTAAAATGAGATCACACAAGTTTTTTTTATTTATTTATTTTTTTTTTACTATATTCGAAATCTGAATTTTTTGAACGAGTGCTTTGTTAGCTTAAAATGCATAAAATTCCACTAATGACCGAACTAAAATACATTAACTACATACTATAAAATACAAATTTCCTGAAATTAAAGATAAGTGAGGTTTTAATTTAAATTTATATTTAGAATTAAAAAAAGGAAATGCTTCCAGATAAAGAAAAAACTTCTTAGATCCACCCCTACCCCTCCCTCTCATGCACCTCATAAAACCAAACCCCTTTTTTCTAAGAGGGATCTGTTTAACGGACAATTCGAAGGATACTTGCTAATATGCGAATCACCAGATCCAAACCAATGGCTGTCGGTTGCAAAGTAAATACTACATCCATTTAACATATTTAGTCAAATTCACGTAAAGTTGATTTACAAATATACTTACGGCAAGGGAAACCACCTTGCTTCGTAATCATCTCCCTGGTATAGTAGCATATTGCTACCCCACCAGCCAAAAGAGATACATGCCATCTTTAAGTAAAAACTAATATTTAAATAGCAGATTACGTAAATGAGTCGAATATTAGATACATCTTAAGGTATTTAGTGGTAAATCAAAAATTCCAGTATTCAACCAGTAACATCAATATTTATAAAGTACAAATGGATGGAAATTAACGTTATGGCTAAATAAACCGCAAGAGTTCCATTCGTTTACATAACAAATGAAAGAGATGGTTATTAGTTTGAATATGTTTTGAACTGCATGTGGTTTTTGTTGTCAAAACATCTTGGGTTAAATATTCTCAAAATAAAACTTACTCGTTTTTTCTCACAACATCCAGCAAAGCTTGAAACATTTGGCCAACATTCGAATACATTTTGAGCAACAATATAACACTATTCAACACTTTGAAAAAAAAAATACTCAAACAACGTATTATAGATAGAAAGATTTCAAATTAGTATCAAACACCGTAGTAGTCGACCTTCTGAATAATACTACTATTCGTATGAAAAGAAGCAATGATACATAAGGGCAGAGGGGAAGAAAGTAAAGGGTGACAGAAAATGTGGTACGTTAACTTCTTGCAGTATTGAAAAATTTAGATTTTCGGTTTGCATGACACAAATTCTATAATAATGATATGAATACAATTTTTGTCATTATACATATACTGCATATCGAAAAAAATTAACTTTTTGATATATATTTTAATTAGAATCCAGTGGAAATAAAACTATTTGTTTTCCAATGGGTGTTCTCGAAAACCTGGAATACGGAAAGGCAGCTGAAGTAAATGATATTCAACCAGAAATGCTGAAATATGGATATATATAAAAGTTTTACAGTGATTACACTGCATAATCCAGAAATTTTGTTATTATATTCCGTAATCTATAAAAAGCGAAATAAAAGAAATAAAACTGAATGCGAAAATACAGAGAAATATCCATGCTGAGTATTCCGGGTAAGATTTATGCAACTCTACTTGAGAAGAGGCTAAGAAAAATTGCGGAAGGCAAAGGAGAAGAACAAGCTGGGTTCAGGCTAAAGACATTCGAAGAATATTGAAATATGATATTGCATATTCTGTTCTTGATGGATTCCCTTCATTTGTTCTTAAAACCAATGTTACAGAGTTAATTACTATTCTGTGTGGTTCTTGATAGTAACAAATTACTCCATTTATCCATCAGGTGCATTTGCAAACTGTTTTCTTTTCCAAAAAGAGATACAAAACATTCCCATCCAGTTATCATTTCATTCTTTTATTTCACCCCGTTCGCAAAATGCTCTCTTATTACAACCTGTCCTTAAGTAATATGTAAATTAAAGTAAAATGGAATGATTCTAGATTGTGCAAAAGTTTTTGCAAAGAAATAAAACTGAATATTCATTTTGGTGAATGTCTGGGATAAGTTTGATAAACAGAAGGAATTTTTTTCAGACTGATGGTTTACAATTAAACGGATTCCGCGCATGGCATTTAGAACATTTATTGATAAAATATAGAATAAATGATCAAAAGCAGGGAAATGGAATTTGCTAGGGAGGCATGTGATAGAGTCAGCTATTAATAGTACTAAGGTCAATAATCAAAGTAAATGTGGGATTAATTGTTTTCAGAAAATAGACTGTATACAGACTGGTCTAATTCGCATGCAGGGTAGTTATGGGAGGAAGGAAGTATTGCAGTTTTTGTATGCTAATGCCAGAAGTATTCGGAATAAGTGTGAAGAATTTTTGGTATTAGTACAACTCGGCCAAAAATTATAGTAATTAGAATTAGTGAGATTTGGTTAACTAAGAATGATATAATTATTGCGATAGATTATAAAGGATGCAGTATTTTCAGGCAGAACAGAATATGGGAAGGGGTTTTACTAATGGCAGACGATGCACTGAAGCCAAAAAAAGGGCAGAAGTGCTTCAAGATGAAAGGCAGCCCATTTGAAGCTATTTGGTGTGAGATAGAGATCAACAGGATGAAAATGTAATTGGTTGCTGCTATAATCCAGAGAGTATAAAGGAGAATGTAGATGGCATTGGCAAATTAGCATGATGAAAGAAGGTCGAGTAATTATTATGCGAAATTTTAATTATGGGGACATAGATTGGGAGAAGAATTGTCACAAGGAAGGAAGGAAATTGAGTTTATTCAGTTGTTAAGCGATAACTACCCAAGACAGCATATAATGGAAGGGACAAGAGATTTGAGAGTGTTAGATCAGGTCATAGCATCGGAGAACATATTAATAACCAATTTAGTTACACTGTCTCCACTTGGGGAAAGCGATCATGTGGTCTTGACCTGGGAGATTGTAAGAAGTGCTGAATATTTTTGTTAAGAAGGGGGTTTATGTGGAATGTCAAGGATGGTGATCATGACAAGCTGAGAAGTCGGCTTCCAGCAGTGCCATGGCATGAAAATTTAAGGGGAAGAGATGTTTATGGTGCGTGGGAGATTGTTAAAGAGTGTTTATAGAAAGCAGTATCAGATTGTATTCTCAGACTCAGGAGGAGAAATCAAGTAGGAGTAAAATACGTGAATAATATTATTATTAAGCACGAGTTTAAGGTAAAGAGACGGTTGTCGAAGTAGAAAGAAAGTAGAAAGAAAACGAAGAAAACGAAGACGGAAGTAGAAAGAAAAAAGTGATGAGCATACTCATGAGTAGTACAAGGTACAGGTGGCGACCTGTATGGTAAGGAAGGTCAAAACTAATTATGAGAGGAAGCTAGCTGATGAGTCTAAAAGAAATCCTAAGGAGTTCTTTTCGCTCTGGCAAGTAAAACGAGGAATAACTATGGTAGGGAAGTTACAGAAGGAAATCGAATAGTTCAGTTATTTAGTGATCATTTTGTAAAAGTGTACTATCTTGGTTGTGATATTGCAGTTCCGAATGTGTCACTGACTGATGAGAGTCTAGAGATAGAAGAAATAGATGCTTAGTATATTACAGAACCTTAATACTAACACTACCATAGGGTTAGATGGCATATCGGCCCATGTGAGACGAGAATGTGACAGTAGTAGCGCCTCCTTTAACTAAGCTGTTTAGCCACAGTTCTGGTAAAGTTCCAATACAGTGGAAAGAGGGGGAAATAATTCCACTGCATAAGGGAGACTCGAAGACAGAAGTAGCAAATTATAGGCCAATCAGTATGTCAGGAGTGATGGTTAAGGTTTAGGAGAAATTGATAAAAATTTCTCCAAATTCAGGACTGAGTGGAGAGAAATATGATACCTTATAAGGGGCAACATGGTTTTGTTAAGGATAGGTCTTGCCTTAATAACGTACTTACTTTCTATAATAGCGGTGGAGTTGGATAAAGGAAAATCCTTATTCGGTGATACTGCTGGACTTTGCAAAGGCATTTGACAGGATTCTGTACGGATTTCTGTTGCATACATTAGATCAAATGGGAATGGATCCGAAGCTAGTGATTTGGATTAGTGGGTGGCTGATGGACAAATATCACGGAGTGGTTTATGGAGGAGTTGAATCCAAGAGAAGGCAGGTGACTAGTGGTGTACCTAAGAGCACAGTGCTTGATCCTCTGTTGTTTAATTTGTACATTAATGATATTGGAAATAATTTGAAAGGAAATATCCACTTATTTGCTGATGACAAAATATGGAAGCGATAGTCAATTCAAATAATGTATATATCTTGCGCGATGACTAAAATAGGCTGTCGGTATGGGCTAAGTAAATGGCTGTCAGTTTAACGTGGCTAAGAGTAAGGTGACGCACTTTGGGAGGATGAGATCACATGCTGTGTACTATATTAATGGAACTGAACTGCAAGAATTTGATGAGACAAGGGACTTGGGGGTTATTGTGAACCGAGGACTAAAGTTTAGAGGGCATATTGCAAAGTTTGCCAAAATATCACATCAAATTACATGGCTGTCGAAGAACACTGACAAGCAGGGATAGAGAAGTTATTGTTCTTTTAATAAGACTACATTTGGAATATTGCGCACAGATCTGGTTACCTGGATTTCTTGGTGATGAAGAAATGTTGGAGAGGATCCAGAGGCGAATTACAAAGATTGTTGCAGCTGTCTGTGGAATTTTTCCTACGAGGAAAGATTGAAGGTCTGTGGGTTCCAAAAACTAGCTGATAAACGTAAGAGATGAGATATGATAGAAGCATATAAATTATTAAAGGGGTTTAATAGGATTGATACTGATGACTTTTCTAAACGGTGCAGAAAGGGAAAGAACGAGGGGATCATCCCTAGAGATTGTGTGAGTGTGGTTAACAAGGGTGTTAGAATTAGATTTTTTTCTTGGAGGGTGGTGAATGTGTGGAATGCGTTGCCAGAGGTGGTTGTGAATGCTTCGTATGTTAATGAATTTAAGGAGAAGTACGATAGGTATTGTGTGAATAATGATTAGTGTGTCAATGTGGGGTCTTCCATGATTAGTCTTCTGACTTCGTGAAGAAACCGTTGTAATAATAATAATAATAATAATAATAATAATAATAATAATTATTATTATTATTATTATTATTATTATTATTATTATATTACATGACTTTATTATTTTATTAATGAAGCCTTGCGAGTTGAGGCTGCGCTCTCTCCTCATATCATTTCTAAACTTTGTCGTTCCCCGTATGAGCCCCGCTAAAGGTTGTAACTATGATATATTAGTACGGCGGGTGGATAATACTATTACTGAATATTATAATTTAGATTTCTGTGGTAAATAAATATATAACATAATTTGAATAAAAATTATATAGAATTCCCACACATATAAGAACGGTATAGTTTAAAAATCTTAAACATTAAAATTACATTATTGACCTTCAACAAATTTACTGAGCACAAATATTTGTGAAGAATGCCATCTGCTATCATAACATGTTTTATCCTTCTTGAAAATTTTAAATTATCTTCAAAATTCAAATTATCTTCTTTCTCTCTCTCTTTCTGTTTCTTTCTCTCTTTGCAGCAAAGCACCCATCTGTTCTCCCAATGCTAGAAATGTTTATCGATACTCTTTCCGGAATAGCAAAGTGTCTTTATCGAATTTTGTTTAACGAATGTTTTCGAAGTAATCGAATTTGTGGCTTATAAAAGCTTTTTTTTTTTTTTTTTTTTTTTTT